>NW_004444125.1:130216-221654 GCF_000243295.1 Trichechus manatus latirostris | reverse complement strand
CTGTCAGAGCTGTGGTAGTGGTAGCTGGGCACCATCTAGTTCTTCTGGACTCAGGCTGGTGGAGGCTGTGGTTCATGTGGTCCATTAGTCCTTTAGACTAATATTTTCCTTGTGTCTTTGGTTTTCTTCATCCTCCTTTGCTCTGGATGGGATGGGACCAATAGATATATCTTAGATGGCTGCTTGCAAGCTTTTAAGACCCCAGATGCTGCTCACCAAAGTAGTATGTAGAACATTTTCTTTATGAACTATGTTATGCCAGATGAGCTAGATGTTCCCAGAAACCACGGTCCCCAGCCCTCACTGAGGGATATTTTTAATGATTCATTCATTCTTTAACTCAGTAAACATTTATTGAGCAGCTTTTATGTATCAAGCACTGTGTTGGGTTGTGAGAATAACATAAACAAAAGACATAGGGTATTAAGGATAGTGGGGGAAGCATATACTAATCCATCAGTCACATAAATAAGTGTAAAATTACAAGTACAATATACTACAAATGTATAGTGCTGCAAACAAGGGTGCTGGAGATGATATGAGTTTAACCCCCCCCCAAAAAAAAGCCCATTGTCATCCAGTCAATTCTGACTCCTAGTGACCCTATAGGACAGAGCAGAACTGCCCCATAGGGTTTCCAAAGCTATAACTTTTACAGAAGCTGACTGCCACATCTTTCTCCCTCGAAATGTGGCTAGTGGGTTCAAATTGCTGACCTTTTGGTTAACAGCCGAGCACTTAGTCACTGTGCCATCAGAACTCCTTCAAAAAAAATTGGTGTGTGGTCCTTTTCCACACACCCCACCCCCACCCCCACCCTGCCCCGTAAGAGTTCGGCTGCTAACCAAAAGGTTAGCAGTTCGAATCCACCAGCCACTCCTTGGAAACCCTATGGGACAGGTCTACTTTGTCCTATAGAGTCGCTATGAGTTGGAATCGACTGAATGGCAATGGGTTTGATTTGGTTTTTTTGGTTAGCCCTTCAGTATAGCTTATAAATGGTTCTCAGAATCTGAAACTTTCTGGAATTCCACACATCCTTGACTGCTCCCTACTGCACTCCACACCCTTTGCCCCAACCAGGTCAACAAGCAGAGAAAAACCTCAGGAAAATGTTGAGGTCTTCGCCCCTCCTCAGGCAGACAATGGGAGACTCTGGGAGGATCAACCAGCTCCCTCCAGGGCCAACAGAGGCTTCTCCCTACGGAGAAGGGCCCAGCCCTGCATTTCCTTCTGTTCGATAATCTATCCAGTTATAAGTATTAAGATGCTTGTTTCCTCTAAAAGTTGGTGATATGTACCATCATTCACCTCTGCATATTCAGGGTCTATCCCCAGGTATGAACCAATGTGGGCTGTTTGATGACTGAATTAGGAAATGGCCTCAGAACACTGCCCTTCCATCCCTTGACCCAGTCCCCCCAAACCCCCACCCGCAGCCCTCTGCACTGTCTTGTTGTTTTTAGGGGCCGTTGAGTCGATTCTGACTCCTAGTGACCCGATGTGACAGAGTAGAACTGCCCCACAGGTTTTCCTAGGCTGTAATCTTTATGGGAGCAGATTGCCAGGTTTTTCTGCCACGGAGCCCCTGGGTGCGTTTGAACCGCTGACCTTTTGGTTAACAGTCAAGCGCTTAACCATTGTGCCACAAGGGCTCCTTGCCTGCACCATCTTGCTGCCATATCTCTTGTGTTTCTAGAAGTTGTACTAAGATCAGAGAAAACTTTTCAACATTTCCCATGAGCATCTTTCCCTCTCAAAAACATTGCTTGCCCCACCTCAGGGTGATGGAGAAGGCAGGGCGCCAGCCTGACCTTTGGGTGGGGGTGGGGTTTGCACACATGGCCTTGGCCCAGGACCTGCCCCAGCCCACTGTGCTGTGTCAGGTGGGGGTGATGGCAAGGCCACTGCAGATGGAGAACAGTCTTTCTCTGGGGCTCTGCCCAAGGCCCAGCTCCCAGCTAATGCTGAGCAATCCTCAGAATAGATTTTTGCCCATTAGTCTGCCGGAAATAGAGCTCCTGATGGGATCAAAGAACAGAAGGGTATTCTTGAATGATTCCTGGCTCACAGCCTTAGAGAGGTCTGCCATCCAGGCACCCCCACCCCCCACCCCCCAGGACACAGTCTCTTTTTAAAACCCTCACTCAGATCAATGCTGTGTTCTCAAATGTCAGAAGCCTATATAGTCAGGCTTGGAGCCCTGGTGGCGCAGTGGTTAAGAGTTCAGCTGCTAACCAAAAGGTCCACCAGCCGCCCCTTGGAAACCCTGTGGGGTGGTTCTACTCCACCCTGTAGGTCGCTATGAGTCAGAATTCACTCCACAGCAATGGGTTTGGTTTGGCTTTTTTTTTTTTTTTTTTTTTTTAATGAGCCCGCAGGCACCACCTTCTTCCTAAGGAGTGAATCTTTATTGCACCCCTGAAACATGGTAACTCTGCCTCTGACGCCATCTCCCTCACCCCTTTGGGAATTCGTCAGAGGCCTCTACCCTCCCCTGGGCTCAGCAGCACCTCTTCAAGCCCTGTTACTAAGACAGGAGTTACCATTTCGTGAGTGACTGCTGTGGAGCAAGGCCTAAGGAGGCTGTTTTCATCTGCTTTCTCATCTGACTCTTTTCAACAAGTTTGGGACTCGACGATCATCATTCCATGTTAAGTAACTGGCATAGGGTCACACCACTAAAAGCGGAGGGGAGTGTGGGGGATCCTCTGTGTGCATCAAAGCCCTGGCCCTTCCCAGCTTCAGTGTCTGCCAATAGGGGTCTCTCACTCCTTCCCCACCAGCTCTGCAGACAAGCTTCCGGGACCGGACCCTTTCTTCTGGTGCCTTGACGTTCCTTTGGTGACGCTGCACTATGGAGGCTTCAGTCTGCTCTTTGGTGTGAGCCTGATCTGGCTTGTCCACCTACCTCAGAGCCCTCCAGGGCCGAGCTGCTGAGGACAAGTGCTCTACAGACCCCTCGCCCTGGGAGCCAAGGCCCCACACTCCTGGTGGCCAGCTCTCCTGGGGAACTCTTGCTGCCCTGACAGATACCCTACATCCCAGCGCCTCTGCCGGGTCACTGCTTCCTGAGTCTGCTTCAAGTTGTGCTGCTGCCACCAAGGGTGTGCACAGCCAGTGCTGCCCCTCTCCCCTGGACAAGACCCTGCCCAGCCGTCCATGCCGAGCTGCCATCCACCTCTGCCACAAGGCCTCTGTGTAACTCCAGAAGAGCTCTGCTTCTCTTGGCCTGGCCCTTGGCTTCATCCTCCCAACACAGCTCTACTGCCTTAACTGTGGTCCTGGCCGCAGGCTCACACTGAGCCCCAGTGCCAGGTGCTGGGCTTTCTGTCTCTGTCCTCAGCAGGCTGTGCTCCCAGCAGGATGGGAGCTCCGGCGAGTAGAGCTACCACTCTCAGGACAAAAGGGACAAGCATCTGGCCCCTAAAACAGGTCGCATACTCACCCCTCTCTTCCTAGGACAATGGGAAGGGCCTGGCAGAGTTTCTGAGGCCCAGACAGAGCTGCGAGCTGCAAGCTGCGCCTATGGCTAGCAGGGGGAGCTGTGGTCCCAGCTCTGTGGTAGAGGCTGCTTCGAGGGAGGGAAGACAGGCCAGCCAAGCCCTGGGAGTTCAGTCAGCTTCAGGGACCAAGACTGTGGCCAAGCAAGTACTGGTGCTCCATTTGTTTCCCTCCAGGGCTGCAGGAGTGTGTGTCCTTGAAAGAAAGCAGGACTAAAGCTAATGAGAGGCAGAGATGGGATTTGAACCCAGCTCTGTTTGACTCTGACCTTGGCTAAGTCAGTTAACCCATCTGAGCCTTAGTTACTTCATCCACAGTATGGGGCAATAATAATACCTAATATGAAGGATTGTGTGAGATTTATGAAGATGTCAGTTGTGGAAGACCTCTGAGGCCGTAAGGAGACAGACACCTGGCAGTCGGAGGAACCTCTCCTCCCCTTCCCATTCCCACCTCAAGGCCACCATGATGCCTCCCCTATCTGATGCTTATAGACACTCCTGGGTAATCAGGTGGATAGTGGTGGGGTCTCAGTGTGTGATCCTGGGCTGCTAGCTGTGACATAACCCTTGGTATTTGGTTTTGGCTTTAGGCTCTTCATCCTCATGAGATCTGACTTGCTGTTTGACTGACTCCTACTCATGGCAACCCTCTGTGTGTCAGAGTAAAACTGTGCTCCGTAGGGTTTTCAATGGCTAATTTTTTGGAAGCAGATTGCCAGGCCTTTTTTCTGAGGCATTTCTGGGTGCACTCAAATTTCCAATCTTTTGGTTACCAGCCACACACGTAAGCCATTTGCACCATGCAGGGACTTTGACCCAGGCATAAGACCCACATTTCCTTAGCCACCTTATAGCCCAACTGATGTTACACATTCTCAGCCTCCTAACTGCTCCCCTACACCCAGTCAGGTCTCTCCTGTCCATTCTCCCCACAAAGCCAGAGGGAACTTTTCCAACCCAAGCTTGGTCATATCCATTTCCCCAAAGTCACCAAATAGCATCCCATTGTTCTTAGAAGAAACAAAATTGTTCCCAGGCCTCTCTTGCCTCTCTCTCCCACTTCCTGTTCACTGCTTTCCCCTTGTTCACTGAGCTTCGTTCATTACCTTGGCCCCTCACTGTGCTCCCTGGCCACAGTTGTGGGACGTTTGCATGTGTTGATCTCTTTGTCTGGAATCCCCTTCCTTTTCTGCCCTTGGCCCAGCTAACTCCTGATTATTCTTCAAACCTTGATTCACTCTTTATTTTCTCAGGAAAGCCTTCTCTGAGTCTAGACCCCCCTATTACACAATGCATCCTTCCTTGGTAACATTTATCACAAATTCTGAAGAAATGTTTATGAGATTGTTTAATGCCTTTTTCTCCCAGTAAACTGTAAGCTAAAGGGAGCAGGGATGGTCTAGTTTTGGCTACCACTGTAATCCCTCATGCTCAGTACAGGGCCAGGTACAGATTATCTGCTGAATGAACAATTGACCCAGCACAGCAGGTCTTTAGGTGGATTTTGTGGAGACATTAGCAAATCCACCAAATGACCAGTAGAAGGGTTAGAATGTGTTCTGAAGGTTGCCTTAAGTCAGCTACAGCTAAAGAAGTCTCGCCATTTGGCCTGAAGACTCATCATTGCTATTACGACTTTAGCTAATGATTCACAAGGGATGAATCATCCTCAGAGCAGTACATGCATTTGGTCACGTGGATGGGAAAAGGAGAGAGACATTTCCCCTTAATTAGAAATGGTGAATCCAAAACCTGTTTCCTGCCAAACTGTTCATTCAACAGATACTTACAAAAGCTTGCTCAGTGCCAGGCTCTATGCTGAGCTCTGTGTGGGCAGGAGGAAGGGTGAGGGAGGCAATACGGGATGAGAAGATATAAATCCTGGTCCCTGCACTCAAGCGGATGTAACAAGTCAAAGGTGGATGCAGCTCAACACATGAGCTGCCTTCCATACGTGGAGTCTCTAGGGGGAGGGAAGGACATACTTAAACCCTACCCCACCCCACAGTCATTGCCCAGATCCTAAGGTCATTTCCAAGAGTCACTTGTTGGTAATTGTCATTGAGTCAATTCTGATGCCTGGCGACCCCATGAGTTCAGTGTAGGACTGCTCCATAGGGTTTTCTTGGCTGTAGTCTTAAAGCAGATTGCTAGGCCTTTTCTTCTGTGGTACTGCTGGGTGGGTTTGAGCTGCCAATATTTAGGTTAGGAGTTGAGTACTATGCAGAGTTACTTGTCCCTTCACTTATCCTCCGGGTAATAATATCTGGTTTCTAAAATCATGGCTCCTTCAGCACTGCAGTCTTTATTACAAGGCAACCACTGTTAGTTCATGGTGTGCCTATAACCACATCTATTTGAAAAGAGAAATACGAGTCCTGAACTTAACTTTCCAGAGAAGAGGGGCCTCTTCTGCCTCTTTGAGCAGCGTAAGTACTTTTTATTTATGTATTGGAGCAAGTGTCTCTGTACACATATTAAACCCTGCTACACGACCCCATGGAGGCCATGAACTTCCAGAGAAGTCTTTTTCCCCTTCTTTATAGAAAACAAGACAAAGGCAGTAGAAATCCAGACACCTCACTAATTCTCAGATCTCTTCACTTTAGAATTCTTACCTATGGGAAAAGCCAAAATCACTCCTACTTTAAGGGAAGCACTGTGCTTTGTTATTTATTGCACTGTCACATCTATCAGATTGGGATCTGGTATACAGTAGGTGCATTATAAGGATGCCGCAGGACGGGGTAATGTTTCTTTCCATTAATACATAAGGTCTTCATGAGTGGGAGCTAACCTGACGGCGGCTAACAATAAAAACAACAACGTACAGTAGATGATGTCCATGGTGGCGCAAATGGTTGAGCACTTGGCTACTAGCCAAAAGGTTGGGATTCAAGTCCACCAGAGGCATGTTGGAAGAAAGGCCTGGTGATCTACTTTAAAAAAAAAATCAGGCACTGAAAATCCTACGGAGCATAGTTCTACTCTGACACACAAAGGTGAGTTAGAATGACTCAAATGACAATCTTTCTTTTTAAATACATAAAGCAGGTGCTTTATAAATGCTTCCTGTATTAGGATGGATAAAGCAATGGAAAGGATACTTAATTAAGTGACAGGGTGTCAGGATGTGAAAAGACCAAACCCAGGGGCAGGTGAAAGGGTTAATGCAATAGCTTATGTAAAGCATTTTGAACTGTGCCAGGCACATAGAAGACGATAAAAAAAAAAAAAAGCAGCTTACTTCTAGAGGTCCCTAGGTGATGTCGTTTAGCTCAACTGCTAACCTAAAGGTTGCTGGTTAGAACCCACCCAAAGGTAGTGCAGAAGAAAAGCCTGGCGATCTGCTTCCACTAAGATTACAGCCAAAAAAAACCTCTGTGGAGCAGTTCTAGTCTGTAACACACAGAGTCACCAAGAGTTGGAATAGACTCAAAGGCAACAAACAACAGCTTACTTCTCATCCTCCTCCCCTTCCCCATGGATGGCTATGCTTCGGAGTCTACCTTACAATCTGTGCCATCTCTGACAAGGTGCCTTCATCTCAGCGTGTCGTCAGCCACACACGTATTGAGATGGGTAATAACCGCTAGCATTTGTTGAACATTAGCTATGTGCTGGACATTGTTCTAACTTGTTTCACCTGTTTTAATTCTCACAACAGCCCTACGAGGTATGGCTCATAGATGAGAAAATTGAGGCACAGAGAGGTGAAGTAACATTCTCAAGGTCACACAGGAAATGGCAGAGCTGAAATTTGAATTGAGGAAATCCGAGAATACAGCCCCGTTGCTGAGCTGCTCTGCCACAGTGCTCTACCAGAGACAGGACGCCGGGGGAGGGGACTTTAGACCTTAAGCTCCAAAGTCCAGAACTGAAAATCAGGAAGGAAGATTTTTGGATGGCCTTAAAGAATACCTGAACCCAGATCTTGCCGAGACAAATCCATTTAACAGATATTTATGAATTTTTACATTTTGCCTGCCACCTGTTATCAGTCATGCCAGCAGCTTCCCCACCGCCCACGGCTTTCTGTCGGGATTCTATTTTCTGGAGCATCCCTCCCAGAAGGCCTCTGGGAAGATTTCTGGCATAGCAACAGAGCCCTGGCTGCATGGTCTCAGGAGAGTCCTTCTTGGGGCCACACACCCCTGCCCTGCAGCCCAAGTCTCTCCAGTGGACCCTTCCCCTCCCAGGGGGCATCTGTGGTTGCAGCAGCCAGAGAGGTATTTAATTCCCAGTTCTGCCCAACAGCTTGTTGCTAAGCAGCTGGTGCACGCTGAGCTGTGTGGAAGGAAACCCTCATGGTGACAAAAACAAACCCTCATGTGCCCAGAGCCACACGCGTGTGTTGAAAGGAGCTGGGGGCTGAGCTTCCCTCCCACTCAGGCCCAGCTGCCAGCCAAGGCCCAACTGTCAGGGCAGAACCAGCAGAAGCAGCAGCGACTCTGACTCCAGAGCCCGTGGCGGGAGGGAGGGCAGGAGGGCTCCAGGACAATGTCAAAGCAGCAGTGAACACAGAAGCTGTCACTGCTATATGACTTATGGCAGTGAGTTAACCATTTTCTCTTCCTTGATAGTTGAGCTCTCAGCAAAACAAAAATAAATACACAAAAATGACCCATGTGCATCCTCTCCTATCTCTTACCCGAGAACCTCATTCTTGCTCAGTGAATCCCAGTTTTCACACGCAGGGGAAAGAGACATGGGTGGGTGGGGACAAGAAAGGGGCACATTAACACTTTGCCTTGGACTCATTTTTGCCCCTTATTCATTGCATGTTATTTGCTCTGACTTGGGGAGATGTCACACATTGTTCCTTTAATTTTTCCTTCTATTCTGGACAATGTGTTCAAAAGACCCCTAAGTAAAATGGCTGAGATGGGCAGAGACAGAAGCCCTATCATCCCCTCTTTTGGTCAATTGCACTAAAAAGTTGGCCTCTAGGCTCGCCAGGACCCCTTACAAAATTTGCGGGGCCCAGTGTAAAATGAGAATGTGGGGCCTCTTGTTCAAAAATGATTAAGAATTTCAGGACAGTGACAACGGAGCATTAAACCACGTGTGGGGCCTGTGTGCACATCACCCATGTGAGTGCACAGGTGGTGAGCTCACGAAGCCCCAGTCTTGCTTCCATGTGGCTTAGAAGGAGCTAGCTCATATGCAAATCTAATCATTCAATGACTCTTCCAAAGGCTCTTTGATGCCTTCTCCTCCTTACTCTCCCACAACCCTGGGGGGAAATGTACCCTGCTTAGTGCAGGCCCTGGGTCCTGCAAACCTCGGCAGCTTCATCTCCCCACCCGCCACTTGGGCCCTTGAGCCCATCCTGACCCCCTGGCAATTCTTCTGCAGTGCTCCTTCCTGCTTTGCCCACCCTTTTCTCTGGGTCAGGAATTCTCCTACCCCTCACTCTTTACTAGGTCCCACTCAGCTCAGGGGTCATCTCCTCTGAGCCGTCTTCCCAGACTGCTCTTTCCTTTCAGCTCCATAGCCCACACTCTCCCACTGCTAAGCTGAGTTAGCTGTGTCTCCTCTGAGTAATCACAGCACCTGCTCAGGTCACTTACCACCTCTCAATGTAATTGTGTATATGTCTGCCCCTCAGCTCTGCTATGAGGTCCTTCAGAGAAGGGTCATGTCTGACTTGTTTATGTATCCCCAGTGTCTGGAAGGAGCCTTGGTGGGGCAGTAGTTAAGAGTTACGCCTAGCTATGGCTGCTAACCAAAAAGGTCTGCTAACCAAAAAGGTTGGAAGTCAGAACCCACCAGCCGCTCCTTGGAAACACTGTGGGGCTGCTCTACTCTGTCCTATTGGGTTGCTATGAGTCAGAATCGATTTGACGGCAATGGGTTTGGTTTTTTGATTTTGTTTTTTTTGAGTGCCTGGAAGGAGCCTTGGTGGCACAGTGGTTAAGCATTCTGCTGCTAACCAAACGGTGGGAGGTTTGAACCCACCAGACACTCTGCAGGAGAAATATGTGGCAGTCCACTTCCATCGATTACAGCCTTGGAAACCCTATGATGTAGTTCTACCCTATCATATAGGGTCATTATTAGTAGGAAATCCACTTGATAGCAATGCGTTTGGTTTTTAGTGCCTGGAATAAAGAGTCTTGTTGGTGCAATGGTTAAACACTCAGCTGCTAATCTAAAGGTTAGGAGGTTGGAACCTACCCACCGGCTCTGCAGGAGAAAAGATGTGGCGATCTGCTCCCATGAAGAAGCCTAGGAAACCTTATGGGGCAGTTTTACTCTGTCATATTTGGTCTCTATGAGTCAAAATCAACTCGACAGCACACAACAACAACAGTGCCAGAAAGGAGTCCTTGGGTGGTGCAAATGGTTAACGTGCTCAGCTGCTATCCAAAAGAGTGGAAGTTCTAGTCCATCTAGAGGCACCTGGGAAGAAAGGCCTGGCAATCTACTTTTGAAAAATTAGTTGTCGAAAATCCTATGGAATACAGTTCTACTCTGACACACATGGGGTTGCTGTGATTCAGAATGGACTCAACGACAACTGGTTTATTGCCTGGAAAAGAGTGAGTACTCAATGAATATTTCTTGACTAACTTAATGGGTGAAGGAGGCCCTCCACCAGGTCTGCCATATACAGTTATTTTCTTGCTTTTAATATTAATCAAGAGGTATTTTTCCATGTTGATTTCTGCATTTCTTTAATAATTCTTCTCCAATGGGTGACTTGTTCAATGTATATCTAAAAGAGACTCATTGTTAATATATTTTAAAATCACTTTTATTTTCATTTAATGAAAATGTTGTTGTTGGGTGCCATCAAGTCGATTTTGACTCATAACGACCCCATGTGACAGAGTAGAACCATCCCGTAAAGCTTTCTAGGCCATTTTTTTTTCTGACTATAAAGATAAGATGTATTTATGAAGAATATTTTAAAAATACAGCAATTTAGGAATAAGTACTCAAAAACCTACCACCCGGAGGAGGCCATTGTCAACTGTGAACATTGTTGCAGACATTCATTCACCGATTCAACAAATATTTACTGAACACTGGCTATGTCTCATGCCGTGGTGATACAATGTCAATCATACCAACAAAAACCCTTACCTTTATTCTAGTCATTGTTTTACATATATGCCTATGCATGTACATGCACAGCACTGCGTGCATGCATGCCTACATGAGCGCGCCCACGCACACACAAAAACACTCATGCTTACAATTAGTGGCACTGTATGAAAATCTTTCTATGCTATTGGCTTTAAATGTATGACCCTCTTTTTCGTGGCTCATTAATATTCCTTTTTAAAGATGTTCGATAAGTTATTTAACCAAACCTTAACCCCCAAATAATTGCTTAAAACATTTTTACTCTTATCAATACCTGAGTAAAAATTTTTCTTTCCAAAATCTGATCTGATTAGCTCCTAGAAATGGACTGCTAGTGAAAAAGTCTACAAATTTTAATTCTGATGCATATTGCCAAGTGGCCCTCCACTAATGACTCAGAGAGTTAACTTGTCCTGCATCCTCCTCACACTGGAGATCAGCAGTCTCCTTTGATAGATAAGAAATGACACCACATTACTATTCAAGCATTTGTGCATTTCTCTGACATCTAGTATGTATTGTATTTTCTTTGAGGAAATCATAAGTACTTTTATTTGTGGGTTTTTTGTTGAGAATTTTAAATTTTTATGTAGTCAAATCATCAGTACTTTCTTAAATGACTGCTGGTTTTGGTATCATATTTGAAAGGACTTCCTTACCCTGAGATTAAAATATTCACCTGTATTTTCTTCTAATCACTCTCTTTCTCTGTCTGTCTCTGCTGCTGTCTCTAACTTTCCTATTTACCTTTGAATATTCACATTTATTTTGTTGTGAGGGATCCAATCTTGTGTCCCTAGTGGCTATCCAGGTGTTATGTGATTTAATGAAGACTCCGTTTTTTTTTTTTTTAATTTCTGATTTGAAATGCCACCTTTTTCAAATATTTAATTATCCTATATACTTGAGCCTATGTTTGAACTTGCTATTCTTTTTCTGGTTGTCAGTTTATTCCTCTGTCAATAGCACTGTGTTTTAATTATTGCAAGCTTATAATGTATTTTAATATGTGGTAGGTATCCCCCTCCTAAAGGAGCCCCAGTGGGGCAGTGGTTAGAGTGCTTCGCTGCTAACCAAAAGGTTGGTGGTTTGAACCCACCAGCTGCTTGAGGGAGAAAGACGGGCAGTCTGCCCCGTAAAGATTTATAGACTTGGAGACCCTGTGGGGCAGTTCTACTCTGTCCTATAGGGTCGCTATAAGTGGGAATTGACATGACTGCAGTGGGTTTGGTTTTTTATCACCCTCATCCTCCTCTTTCTTCCTACTCCTCTTCCTTCTTCTTATTGAAATTATATTCATCCAGAGGAACTTCAAAATATTTAGGCCAAGTTCCAAAACAACCATTCAAAGCAAAATCCAATGAGATTTTGATTGAGTTTGCTTTGAGCTGCTATATTCATTTAGGGAGAACTGGCATCTTAGCAATACTGAGTCTTCCAATCCAAGAAAGGAGTCCTATGGCACAGTGGTTAAGTGCACAGCTGCTAACTGAAAGTTCAGCAGTTCGAACCCACTAGCCGCTCTGTAGGAGAAATATGTGGCAGTCTGCTTCCGTAAAGATTACAGCCTTGGAAACCCTGTAGGGCAGTTTTACTCTGTCCTATAGCGTCACTATGAGTTGGAATCGACTTGATGGCAACAGTTTTTTTTTTTTTTTGGCTATCCAAGAACAAGGAACATTTTTGTGCCTATTTATGTCTGCCCAGCTGAGCAGGCTTCTGGAGTATGTACAGCCATCTCCCTTTCTCAGCACAGCTGCAAGCTGTTCAGTTGTGGAGTGGAGGCACTGGGCCTTCATAATGACCCAAAATGGCGCACTGGATTAGAATTCCCAGAGGGAATTGTAACCTACTGCCAGGTAAGTCGTCTGCTGGACTCAGAAGGGGCATACACAGAGAAGGGATTTAGGAAAATCCTGCTCCAGGGAATATATTTTGCTCTGGAGAAATTGCCACAGCCTAGATCTCAGTGGGGATGGCCTAAAAGGCCTTTCCTGAATGAAGGGAATGGTTGCTAATTCGAACGCAGCTCTTAGGGTAGGTGATTTATGTAAGCAGCTCATTTCATCTTCTCACCAACCATGTGAGGCTGGTGGTGTTGGCCCATTAACAGGGAAGGAGCCAAGGGTTTGCTGATCTGCCTAAGATGTTGTAGGTAATTCCAGATCTGTCTGCCTCCAAGTCTTTCACTAAACCACCCTGAGCATTAACCAACAAAACTAACCAGTTCCGTTGGGTCATCTCTGACTTACGGCAACCCCATATGTGTCAGAGTAGAACTATGCCCCATAGGGTTTTCAGTGGCTGATTTTTCAGAAGTAGATTGTCAGGCCCTTTTTCCGAGTCTGCTGTGGGTGGAGTTGAACCTCCAATCTTTGCATTAGTAACCAAGTATGTTAACCATCTGTACCACCCAGGGACTCCATGAAGAGCATGAAGAGACCTGGTAACTGGCTCTGACAATGCAATCTGGGGGTAGGTAGAGACGAGGGCAGGGCCTGCCTTACTGAAGGGAGGAGACAGCCCAGGAGCCCCATCTGAGTACTGAGGAGAGGAGAGGGTCACGTGGGGCAGATGCCCAAGGGAAAACTCGAATACCAGGCCAATGAAGATGAAGAGAGAAGAGAACTCACAGAGAAAGGAGAGCTGTAGCTGGGGGTTCAGTACCTTCTCCAGGTTCTGAGTACCACGTTGAAGGCAGACCTGCTCTTTGTCCAGCTGGAGCTAGGAGTTTTGAAGTACAGACAAGAAAGAACTGACGTGCTGTGATTGTGGGGGAGACAGGGATCAAAGCAGGTGAGAGACTGAGGAAGCCAAGAGAAGAGCTGTGTTCTCCAACCGCTGAAAACAGACAGTGGAGAGCACTGGGCCCCTGGCCCCTGCCTCCTCTAAGACCTTGAAGACCCTGTGGATGGAGGCTGAGCTCCTGTGTTGGAGTTAGGATCCAGCCTGCCAGGGGGTTCTAGCCAGAATTCGGGGCCTTCCCTGGCTGATCCTTCTAAACTCAAGGTTGTTGGATATAGGGAGTAAGACCTCCCTTTCGCCTCAGAGGTGGGCAGTCTGCCCAAGGCACTGTGGGACTTTCAATTTCTCTTTAACACCATTTAAAAAGGAGATAGCATTCCAGCAATCTGAAACCCACATCACACTTGGATTACTACAGTCCTCACACATCTCTTCTTTCCCTGCAACTACTTAACCACCACTCCTGCCTTTAACCACCATCTATGCCACTGACGGTGACTTTTTGAAAATACAAACCTCACAATGTCACTCTTCTCTTCAAAATCTTTCATGCCCATCCTTGCCTAGAAGAAACAGTGTCAACTCCTTAGCATGGCATTCAAGACCTGATCTCTCATCACACATTCCCTCCTCCCCACACTATACATACTCAATTATTTGTTTTTCTTCAAATTCTCCATACTGCCGTACCTCCAATGCTTGGTTAATTTAACATGTTAGCCATCCATTGTGTGTCAGATGTGGTGCTAGATCCAGATGAATACAGAGAGGGATAAGATGCAGTTGCTGCCCACAATAACTCACAGTCTATTATGCTTTGCCCAGGCTAGTATCTCTATCCTCTATCTACCCATTACAGGAGCCCTGGTAGTACAATGGTTAAGCCCTCGGCTGTTAACCAAAGGGTTAGTGGTTTGAACCCACCAATGGCTCCAAGGGAGAAAAGACCTGGTAATTTGCTCCCATAAAGATTACAGGCTAGGAAACCCTATGGGGCAGTTCTACTGTGTCACATGGGGTTGCCATGAGTTGGAATTGACTTGATGGCACACAGCAATATCTACCCATTGCTCTCTCTTAACCTTTATTTATGTTCCTCTTAAGGTACTTTTCCTATTGTACCTTGTTTTATAGTTATGTGTCTGTGTTGGCCCTGCTAAAACTGTTGCTGTACAGTTGATTCTGACTCATAGCGACCCTATAGGACAGAGTAACTGCCCCATAGTGTTTCCAAGGAGCACCTCGTGGATTCGAACTGCCAACCTTCTGGTTAGCAGCCGTAGCTCTTAACTACTATGCGACCATTGGCCCTGCTAGGTTGGGGTAAACTAACAATGGGGAAAGGCCATCTTTTGTCTACCTTTGCATCCTTCAAAACATGGAGCAAGGCACGAGATATGTGCCTTGATGGATGAATAAATAAATGAATAAGCCCTGGAAGCAATGATACGTTTGTCTGCATGTAAATAGGAGTCCCTGGGTGGTACAAACAGTTAACATGCTTCCCTGCTAACCAAAAGGCTGGAGGTGCCAGTTGGTTGGAGGTGCCTTGGAGGAAAGGTCTGGTGATCTACTTCCAAAAAATCAGCCATTGAAAACTCTATGGAGTTCAATTCTGACAAACATGGTGTCGCCATGAGTTGGAGTCGACTCCACGGCAACTGGGCGTGTAAATATGCTATGGGATGTGTAAATATGTGAAAATAGGTCTTGGACAAGATAATCCTTTATTGCTTACCCCATCCTGAGTCTCTGCAGCAGGCATGTGGAACCCAGCAGGCCTGGCAATGGTCAGACCAAGTTGGAAGTGTGGATGGCTTGTGAGTGCCATAATTCTTAATTGTGTGAATAAATAAGTGAATTTTCCCAGTGCTTCTTCGGAGAATTCTCATGAAGTTTCTAGCCAGTGACATAGAGATTTTTTTCCTGGTGTCCTGGAATTGTGGCCAAGGCTTAAAATTTAAAATAAAAGGCGCTAAGCTCCCTCATTCTAACTTCAGAGAGCTACTGGCAGTTGGGGTCAGCCATATGCTGATGGGGTTTATTAAATGTGCTAACTCAAGAACCAGTCCTACATCCCACTCTCTCCCCAGGTTGCCTGGTCTGTTCTCTTTTATCCCATGCAGGCAAGGTAGTGATGGCAAATGGGGGTAAGGGAGTGCTTCTTCTCCCCAAAGCCACAGGAGGTGGCTCCAAGAGAATCACTAGGAAAGACTGGAGGTCCTGTAAGAAGGAAAGACTGGCATTTTGTTCCCTGGTTGGATGTTGCTTAGGCAGCAGACTTGCTTATCTGCCCCTGTGCTCCTGAACACAGGGAAAGAGAATTGGAGAGACATGGTCTGGTGGAGGACCATCTAGGTGGGGATGTATCATCATGTGGGGGAATATCCCCACCTCCCATTCCAGTCCCCCTCTCTGGTTCCTTGCTCTCAAGAGGGATGGATGATGGGTCCTGCATATGCCCACTCTCCTGGGAGTTGGCCTAGGGAGCAGCTGAAGGGAATATGAAACGCAGTCTCACAGACATGCAGCTGGGCTCACAAGGGAGAGCCAGCGCTTAGGGACACTGCATGGACATGAGGCTCACTTTTGTTGGTGCAGCAGAGTGGAGTCATGGCCAGCCCTCAACAAGCCAGTGGATAATGAACTAGATTAGAAGATCAGCCAAGGAGCAGGCTGAAACCTCACCTAGCTCAATAAGGAGGTGGTTTTCTTTTTTCTATTTTCCTCCTGCGCCAATACGCTGAAGGAGTACAAGAGCTAGTAAGTAGTAGAGGAAGGAGGAGTGGTGTTAAGAGCTGATCATTGACACCTCCTCACCCACAGTCCCTGCCTCCATTACTAGAAGATGCTAAACTGCAGCCACAGACAAGCCTAGCTTATGCTAGGGGGAGGGAAGGAGAGTTCTGAATTGAGCTTGAGATGGAATCCTTTAAAAGAATAGGACTGAGGCTTAAATACCTGAAAGGAAACTCTTCTAATAACCAATAACTAAAAGTGGCTGAAAACGTATGGAAACTTGCCAAGAGGCTATCAAAGCAACGAATACACAGGACAAGGTAGTTCACCATACAATGTTTGCTATGTGGAGTAACAGGAGTTTCTGAGTGGTGCAAATGGCTAAGCGCTCGACTACTAACTGAAAGGTTGTGTAACCCACCCAGAGGTGCCTCGGAAGAAAGGCCTGGTGATGTGCTTCTGAAGGGTCACAGCCTTGAAAACCCTATGGAGCAGTTCTACTCTGCACACATGAGGTTGCCATGAGTTGGAATTGACTTGATGACAACAGATTATGTGGAATTATAAGAAAAGAAAATCATTTTGCATGTATTTGTCAAGAAGGGGAGACTCTTCAGTAAATCTAGTTACCAGTGTTGACTCTCAAGATGGCTACTACTGTTATGGTGTACTTTTAATTGAGCACCTGAGTGTCAAACACTGTAACAGGCATTTAACATATACTTTGTCATTTAATTACATGTTTGTGTATTATTTGGTATATTGGTTTCCTATTGCTGCCATAACAAATTACCTCAAACTTTGTGGCTCAAAACAACACAAATATGTGATCTTACCGTTCTGGAGGTCAGAACTCCGACGTGGGTCTCACTGTGCTGGCAGGGCTGTGTTACTTTCTGGAGGCTCTAGGGGGGAATCCATTCCCTTGCCTTTTCTAGCTTCTAGAGGCTACCTACCTACATTCCTTCACCAATGCCCCTTCTTCCATCTTCAAAACCAGCATGGTGAGTTGAGTTCTTCTCACATCACGTCACTTTTTAACTACTCTTCTGCCGCCTTCCTCCGCTTTCAAGGACACTTATGATTACATTGGACCCATCTGGATAATCCATGATGATTTCCCTATTTTAAGGTTAGTGGATTAGCAACCTTATTTCCATCTGCTTTGCCATATAACATAACATATTCACAAGTGCTGGGGATTAAGATGTGGACATTGTTGGGGAGGGGGTGTTATTCTGCCTTCCACATTGTTATTATGCACATTTTACAGATGAGGCAAAAGGCACAGAGAGGTAAATGACTCACCCAGCTTGTAAGGTGTAGACCTGTAGACAGTCATACACGCAGGCTTCCTTCACACCAAGCCCAGAACGCCCTGAATCTGACATTTATCAGCTCAAATCAACCCTAGTTGTCAGCCCAGAAACAAACATGAGACTTGTGCTCTTCCTTTTCCTACAGACATTGATTTTCCTGATCATCTCCTCAATCCTTGTGATAATTCCCCACTACAGATAATTCTGTAGCAGAATTCCTGTTGGTTCTTGGCCTATCAATTTGGCTTGTGGATTTTACAGACCTAAATCAAACCAAACCAAACCCGCTGCCGTCGAGTTGATTCCGACCCATTACTTTTGCTGTTAGAAATCACCTCCATCCAGAGTATCAATAAACAGTCACTTCTTTTTCCTTAGAGTTTATTATTATTATTCTATTTAAACAATCAACTCTTTAATTGATCTGAAATGTATTTGGTATCTGGTGGAAGGAGATAATCTGCATTTATTTTCATTCTCTCTCTATAAAAACCAACCAGATGTTCCCACAGTTATTAGTATCTAAAGGCATTTCATCATATACAGTATTAATTTCTTACATACGCTAAAAATTGTTTCTGACCTGTTTGTACCAGTTTTCTATTGTGGTATCCGTACCATAACTGTTTTAATTACTGAAGTTATAAAACATGTTTTCATATCTGACGAAGTATTCACACTTACTGAAAAGTCAGCTGGTCTCAGCTATTTATTCTTCCAAGCATACCTTAGAATAATTTAAAATTGATGTTTAATTATATCTAAAATTAGAGAAGAATTGACATCTTTATAATAATTCAACTTTGCAATCCAGAAACATTGTATTTCTCTCCACTTACCAAGTCTTCTTTTGGGTCCCTTAGTAAAGTTTTCTTCATACAAATCCCCCACCACTTTTTTTGTAAAGTTGCTTCTAGGTAGTTTACTTTATTGCTGTTTTAAATGTTATCATTTTCCATTGTGTTTTCTGATTAATTATAGATGGTATATAGGAAAAATAATGATTTTTATATTTTAACATGTAGAGGGATTTAAATAAATTATTATTAATTTATTTTTTGTGTGGATTTGCATGCTTTGGGGGGGTACATGCTCTTTCAATAATGACAAATGCATCTCTTCATTTCCAATACTCATGTTGATTTCCTATTTTACTGAATAGAGACTTTCCATAACAAAATTAAATAATAAAGGTCAGCGATATTAAAGCTGTCCCCTTCCTCAGTCTTAATTTCAGTAGATGTCTATTTATTGTTAAGTATGATGCTGATATTGGTTTAAAATAGCAAACCTTCCTTGAATTAAAAATTTTTCTTCAGTTATTAGATATTAAATTTTTTTCCTTTTTAGATGTTGCTGCTGTTTTAAATGCATCTATTCAGGTGATATTGACTATACCATGGACGGCCAGAAGAACACACAAGTCTGTCTTGGAAGAAGTACAGCCAGAGGGCTCCCTGGAAGCAAAAATGGGGAGACTTTGTCTCATGAACTTTGGACATGTTATTAGGAGGGACTCTGAAGAAGGACATCATGCTTGGTAAGGTAGAGGGTCAGTGAAAAAGAGGAAGATTCTCAATGAGGTGGATTGACACAGTGGCTGCAATTACAGGCTCAAACATAGCGAGGATTGTGAGGATGACATAAGACTGGCAGTGTTTTGTTCTGTTGTACGTGCGGTAGCTATGAGTCGGAACCAACTCGATGAGACCTAACAACCACAAAAACAACAACATTCAGATGATTATGTTTTCTCGTATGTACTGATCAAATACATTATAAAATATTTCTAGCTTTTCTAATGCTAAACTAGCCTTAAACTCCCGGGATAAACGTTACTTGCTTGTGGTGGATGATTGTTTTCATATGCGCTAAATATGGTTTACTAGGATTTAGTGACGATTTTTACACCTATGTTCAGAGGGGAGATGCCACTAGGTTAAGAGATGAAGTGGAAGAAGCTTGGCGGCTTTGGAAGCCTCTGGGCTTGACTTTCCTGTTGGATGAGGGGAGGGGAAAGAAAAAGGACCCAGAGGAATCCAGGAGAAAGAATGAGGACAGATTACCCTTTCTCATTATGGCTTGTCAGGGTCTTCCCAGCAACCCAGAAGAATCCAATCTAGAAATCCCCCCAAACTGCTAATTTTTACAGGACTTCCTGCTAAGCGAGACTTACTGTTAAGTGAGATGCAGGATATTGGTGACAGTTTGAACTCACCAGTCGCTCTGTGGGAGAAAGGCCTGGTGATCTTCTTCCATAAAGATTACAGCCTAGAAAACCTTATGGGGCAGTTCTACTCTGTCACGCGGGGTCACGTGGGATTGCTATGAGTTGAAAATCGACTCTACAGCACACAACAACATCCTTCATCAGGTTCATTTTTGTCTATAAAAATGACCAAGATGCTCATGACTCACCATTATGTAACACAAGTCTGTTATAACTTTCCTATTAACTTGCCTTTTTCTACGCGTTAGCATTTGATTCCACAAATATTCTCTTACAGTTTTATTATGTTTGAATGGGAGAGGATTAAAATTACATTCCTGAGAAATAATGGGAAATTTAAGTTAGCCTTCCTCAGTGAGTTTAAATTGGGAAATTTCACTCTACCTTTTTTTTTTTTCTCAGAATTTATCAGGGGTTACTCACTATACTTTCTAAGACAAGCAAGTGAAGGTGGTGTGATCTTTGCTATTTTTTAATATACACCCTCTTTGATTTCTGAGGCTTGGAAACTGTGTGTAATGTCACTAGATAAAAGACAATAGTGGGTGTGAAATTCTTTTTCTCAAAAGATAGTATCATGAATAGCATATTGCTCACCTCGCTACCCACTTTCCCAGGGGAGTAGAGAAGACTGCATTTTTCTGTGGCCCTTGGTTTTAATTAGAGATGAAGGGCTAATTTGTGGCTGAGGGGAGCTAGGATGATGCCCGTGACAGTCTGCCATCCTGAAAAGCCTTCCAAACAGGGCAATCCACAGAGGGCTCCACCGATCTTCCCTGACGGATGAGGACGTGGGGCCGCTGCTATGCACCACCGGGATTACATCCACAGTGTCCTACTGGTCTTCCTGCCTCTAGCCTGCCCCTCTCATTTTGCTAATCCATTGTCCATACTGCTGCCAGAATGAATTATTTAAAATGAAAATCCATGGAACCTCCTTACTTACCACTCCTCAGTTGTTTTCCATCACTTTCTGGACAGTTGAACTCTGTGATAAGGCCCCTGCTCACCTCTCCAGCTGTATCCCACGTATACAGTAGTGCTCTCCCTGCCTGACGGGCACTTGATGTGCTACCAAATTGAACTGCTTGTGCTTCCCCCTGTACAACATGGAGTTTCCAACCTCCGTGCTTTCCTCATTACATGGACCGCTTTCCACTCTAATGCTTTCCTACCACCTGGCATTTTCCTACACACCCTCTAGGACTCAGCTCATTCTAGGAAGCTTGAACTCAAAGCCAGGTTGAGGGTCCTCCCTCCAAGCTTTCTTAATACCCTAGACAGGACTCCAACACAGCACTAACCACATCCTATTGTGATTGCTTACTTAGAATAGCTCTGTATTACCTGAGGGTTTCTTAAGAACAAAGATTGGATTTTTTTTTTTTAAGACTGAAACTAATTCATCTTTGAATCCTTAGGTGTCTAGCACAGTTCCTGGTCGTTCTTAACAAAAAAACAAAAAACGAACCTGTTGCTGTCAAGTCGATTCTGACTCATAGGGACTGTATAGGACAGGGTGCCCCATAGGGTTTCCAAGGAGCAGCTGGTGGATTCGAACTGCCAACATTTTGGTTAGCAGCCAAGATCTTAACCACTGTGCCACCATGAATTCCCTGGTCATTCTAGCTGCCTAATAAATATTTGTTCAGTGGGTGAATGCATTACCCTTAGTTTTCAGGAAGGGGCATGCTGATGCAGTAAAAGGAGTAAAAGGAGCACTGGATTGGGAGTCAAGACAGTACATTCTGATATTGTTTGTGATGTGTCTGGCTTCTCTGCTTGCCTGTCTAGAATGTGCCTCTTCTAAAAAGGCAAATATGAGAAAATCTACCTGACTGAGCATGCTGAGGTCCAATGCCCAGCACTTTCCACCAAAGGGCCCTTAGAAGTAGAGGATAGCAGGGACTCAGCAGGCTTGGGAGCTTCTTCGATGTTTCACATTTTATTTAACATTTCTGTTAAATTTGCATGGCACTCTCTAAAATGTCTACTTTAAAAATTGAAGCAAGTTTACAAAGACCTACCAGTTGTTTGAGGCATTGGTGGTTCAGTGATAAAATTCTCACCTCCCCTATGAGAGACCCAGGTTCTATTCCCAGCCAATGCACCTCAAGCGCAACCACCAACTGTCTGTCAGTGGTGGTTTGTGTGTTGCTATGGTGATGAATGAGCTTCAGTGGATTGTCTCTTAAGTGTAGCTCTGCCACTGCATGATCCAGTCACCACCCAGCACTCAGCAGAACCACATCATGATGGGGTCAGGCATACCTTGAGGCTGGAGCACTTCTGTTATTTTGCCTCTTTCTGAATTAACTGTGTGAACTCTAGAAGCCAGGATATGGGTTTGAGAAAACGTTGAGGGGCAACAAAATACAGTGTGCAAAGCACTGGGTTACAAATTTCCTTGTAAGGTCCTTTCCCTCCTCTGAGCCCAAGTTTCCTCTTTTGTATAATTAACAGGGGATTGTCCAGCATGTCCCCTGAGCATTCCTTTGTGAGATTAAGTTCATGGGGAGATAAAAACCTTAGACTAAGAAATGGGGTAGTGCTAAAGAACGGTGCAGTTGATGGCTATTTCTCAGCGTTCCTGAAAGCCAGCCTTCCCCACGGTAAGGTAAAGTCCCAAGACACAGCTGTTCTCTGTGTTATGCACAGTCTCCATCATTCTTAGAGAAGTGTCCCCTTCCAAAGAAAGTAAGTTAAGAGAATGGGTAATGAGTCCATCCCCCTGAGGCGGGTCCATTGGGGGACTCACTGATGCTGAACTCTGAGGGCTTTGCTTCCTGTACTGTTCTTCAGGGACCACATAGTAGCTCTTAAACCCTTAAGTCCTGCCACTGGTTGGGATGGACTCTGAGGTCCAGATAGGGGGGAATCCTCAAATCCATCCTATTAATCAATTAACTTTTCTAAGAATGCTCAATTAGCTCCTGACCTTGAGGAGCTCATAGTCAATAGGGAAGATGAGATACATACACAAGTAACTGCAATCCAGGGTCTACACTGAGCTAGCCTTGGCCAAGCTTGCCTCTTAAGAAAGCAAATTCACTTCCAGACATCAATCAGCTCATACCACCTTCCAGTGCTCCACCAGTCAGCAACGAGTGTTTGGAGAAGTACTTTGATGACACTAAAAGTCACACTCCTTCTTTGTAGGACTTGCCACAGTGCTGCAGAGAGTTGTCATGGAGTTAGCAGAGTTGATGGGGTAAGGCCGCATTATGCTATTTCATAATACTTCATCATAAATAAAGTCACCAACTGGAGTTCATCAATTAAATATGAGAGCCTGACAGGAGCCACAGAGCTGGCTGTGTGGCAACCCAGAGTTGAGAAGGAGCATGTAGCTTGCTGGGCTTCAGTGTTCGAAGATGTTCACAGCATGTCAGCACCTTGTTCCCTTCACCACTACCTCCCAAGGGAGAATGTCACAAGCCAAGAGAACAGCTTGAGTTCAGGGTTGGAGGTGCAACCCTGAAGAATGTTTGGTGAATGTAAGCAGTCCATGTTAGCAAGTACATGGATAAGTGTAGTGAGAAAGGAAAGGGAGGTGATTGAGCTGTTTAGCATATACTGTTAGTTACATACCTATTATCCATTCCCCAATTTTCCTTACTGAAATAACTTTGTTTTTATTCAAGGCATCCATGTTCCCAGCCCCATGCAATAGATGATGGATGATTGGATTAAAGCTAATCATGAAAACCCTGTCCCTTGCCTTTTGTGTGTGTGTTGTTGTTTGTTTGTTTTGTCCGTGTGATATAGTTTAGGCCAAAGAGATAGAAGACGAAGTCTGCTGGAGGAGGGTAGGAGGAACTTCTTGGATATATTTTGATTCCCAATAAAAAGGGATTGATGCAACTGGCAACTTTTCCCTTTCTCTGTCAGATTTGAATGGTGATGTGATGCCTGGAGCCACAGCAGTAATCTTGCAACTATGAGGGAAAGGTCAAGAGACTCTCAGAGATGTTGTAATCTAATTCTAGACAGATAATCATCTCTAAACTTTTTTTTTTTTTTTTTTGGTACTTTAGAAGAAGGTTTACAGAGCAAATTAGTTTCTCATTAAACAATTAACATATATTGTTTTGTGACATTGGTTGCCAACCTCACAACATGTTAACACTCTCTCCCCTTCTCGACTTTGGGTTCCCCATTACCAGCTTTCCTGTCTCCTCCTGCCTTCTGGTCCTTGCTCCAAATTTTTTTATGTGATAAAAATAGACTCCTGTCTGTTTAAGCCACTATTTGTTTCATTTTCTGTTATTTGTAGCCAAGTAACTGATACAGGTCCAGTGCAAGGAAATGGAATTTGTATTTTTTGCAGTAGGCAAAGAGAGGCATAAGAAGATTTTGTTGTTGTTATTAAAATTAGTTTAAAATGAGAAGTAATACATATGCTTTGTGAAAACTTTCAAGGGATGAAGAAGTATGTAAAGTAAAGCATGAAAGGCCCTCTCTCACCGCTTTTTGAAAGTAAACACCATGAAGAATGAGAGGGTGGCAGGGGAAAGGGTTGTGTGTATAAAATTTGTTGTTGTCAGGTGCCATTGAGTCAGTTGCGACTTGTAGCGAACCTGTGTACAACAGAACGAAACACTGCCTGGTCCTGCGCCATCCTCACAATCTTTGCTATGTTTGAGCCCATTGTTGCAGCCACTGTGTCAATCCATCTCATTGAGGGTCTTCCTCTTTGTCACTGACCCTCTACTTTACCAAGCATGATGTCCTTCTCCAGGGACTTGTCCCTCCTAATAACATGTCCAAAGTATGTAAGATGAAGTCTCACCATCCTTGCCTCTAAGGAGCATTCTGGCTGCAAAATTAAGATTATGCTATATATCTCTCTACATAGAGTTTTGCAACTGACTTTTTTTCACTTAATAATATATCATGGATACAACAAGTTTTTAAGGAGACGTAGGATATGGTGGAAATTCTAATTAAGGAAGATGAAGTTGACATTTACTCAATAATGTATAAAGAGAACATGGACTTAACTAGATAAAACCTTCCCTCCCTCTGAAAAGAACTATGGGAAACTAAGATGTGTTGGTAACTTCCTAAGTGCAGGCACCATGCTAGGTATTTTCATCGAATTCCAATCTGTGAGATCATTCACATTTTACAGATGAGGAAAGACTCACTCAGAACTGGACTACAGTTTTACCTGATTCCAAGGTCCCTAGTCTCTTGGTTTCACCAACAAGCTGGTTTGCACTTTTTCATGGGGTAGCCCCAGCATGTTCTATGCTGCCAAATGCAAATATTTGAATTGCCTTGAAGGTGAGGCAATTCAAACTGAGAGCCCAGACAGGCTCTTACTGGGGCGGGTCCTGCTAAAAGAACAAATTACTTTCGACCTGATCCTGAGGGACAAATGCTCCCTTTGGTGCTGGACAAAGCTGAGTGAGTAAGGCAGGGACAAACTGGCATGGATTTGTTGGAAAAGAGGAACAGGGAGAGAAAGCCAAAGGAAGTGCCATGTGGATCCCATCAGGCTGCCTTCCCTCCCGACTGAAGCAAAGGCAGAGGCGTCTCCAAAGCTCTTGGGAAAATGACAACTGGCAAAACTCATATCGAGGGCGTAATTATGCTGTCATCAGCACTCTCTGGTGCTAAGGGCTAGGAAGTTCTGCCAACAAGAGTCATCATGACTATGTAATTTGCTGAATGTTGTGAAGCCAATGTTTCCCCCAACTGGTAAGCCCGTCAACAGGAAAGCATGATTTCAATGCCCCCTCGGAGACTACATTGCCGTAAAAGCGAAGGTAAAAGTGAGATAAGCCACCAAGCCTTGTCATGCCCTCAGCTATACCCCAGAGGGGCTCTGCCCATGTAGAAAGACCTCTCAGTATAATGCCTCCCCAAAGTCCTCCACTAAAGTCCTTCTGCTGAAATCCTGCCCCAGGTCAGAGCCCAGCTGTAATGCCATTTCCTCCAGGAAGCCTTTTCTGACCAGCCACCTCCCTTGCATGTTTCCCAGTTCTCACCCATCTTCTCTAACGTTCTGTGACTTCCCACTTGAAAAGAACTGAGCATACTTTGCCTTATAGATTTAGCTGCTTATCTCTCTCCCCCTGGACTGGGTGCTCTTTTGGGGCAGGATCTAGTCGGATTGGTTTCTATTCTTGATCGCCCTACATGAGCCATTTAAATGGCAGGGGTTACTTATGTTTCTGTTGAATAAATGAATAACTGGCTGGGGAGAGATGTGTCCTTTGCTTATGGGCAACAAGATGAGAAGATGAGCAAATGAGTTCTGGTCCAGTTGTAGAGGTCTGTCCAGCTCAGAAAGAACTGAGCATCCTACAGCATCTGCTCTCACCTCCTGGTTAGGGAAAAAAACCTTGGCAGTAGGAAGAGTGAAGAGTGTTCAACACAAAGGAAACACTGGGTGGAGATTACTCAGTCTTGATACATTTCCTGTTTTTTACATTGGATAATATTGTAGTGCACTCACTAAATAATCCCCTGTTGAAAATTCAAGAGGTCACTCCTGCAGCTGGTACCTGCACAGCCATGTCCTTTCCTGTTCCACTTAAATTTGCCTTCTTAGCTCTCGGTGGACTGTGATGGATCATGGGGGGAGAATGCTGCAGTGGGAAGTCTGAGTTTCTGAGACAGAGAGGAGAGGGGAAGACTGGAACAGTGAGAGTGGTAGTTTTGGGTGTGGGGAGGGAGGCCAGCAAGTAGAAACAAAGAAGGAGGGAGATGGCCTAGGGACTAAAGAGAAGGAAGTGGGAGATGGAGTGAGGAGAAGTGGGGGAGTGGAAATTTTCATCACTAGATTGTGAGTATTGCAAAGCATGGTTGGGTATCTTATTCATCTTCGTGTCTGCAACACTAAGGACTGAGCCCTGGGCCTGGCTTAGAGAAGAGCTTTCAGAACTCCTTGTTGAGTGAATGAATGAACTGTAGAATAGGCAAATCCATCCTCTGGGAAATGAAACAACTGATGTCACAAGAAGCTGCCTATTCTCATTCAGCATCATGTTAACGCCCAGTGGTAACTTGGGATGCATTTAAGGGTCACCTTGGAGCTTTTTCAAGTATAGATGTTGGTCTCACTGCCTTTATATTGAATTGGAAGTGGGTGATGGGCCCCATCAGGCAGGTGCAAATAAGAAATGCGTACAGCTGTGAATAGGAACCACTCTTGTAGATTCTTTCGGTTTCCGTAGACTCTTCTGGAGGTAGCCTTGTATTTGTTGTTGATTTATCTCTTTGGTGTATCTGGGGTGATCCATTCAGTAAGGTTAGGTGGGGCTGAGTATCTACTTGAATTTTCCCAACCACTGGAATCATTACCCAGTGCCCTGCATTCACCTCCCTCTGGCTCTGTGATGTGATGCTCATGGAGGGAGAAAATAGCACTTTGAAAGGGGAGTTACTCAGCAGCTTTGCTGGTCAGTCCCCCAGGCCAGCCACAGGGATCACACAGGTGTCAAGCATCTTCTGGGGCCACCCTTCTCCCCCTTTCTCAAGTTTGAGGGGCTGAAGCCCCCAACAAGGAGACCATATCATAAAGAGATCCTCTTATTAAAGGGGGATAGTAATTGTACTTAGCTCCAAAGGCTGTTGTGTGAATGAAATGAAGTAATACATGGTCCACGTTTAGAATAGCACCTGGCACATCGTAAGTGCTATGTGTTTGCTATTCTCGTTGTTGTTATTATTAACTACTGCTTCCCAAGGGAGTCCTGTCTCCTCAGTTTCTCCTACAACATCTACTTGACTCATAGTAGGAACTCAATAAATATTAGCTCCCTTCTCTTTCTCTTTTTCTTTCTGACAACTAACATTTAGGACTAGAAAAATGTCACAGTTGCTTGCTTTATTGAACAAAGATTTTCATCTTACCTGGAAAAGGAGCCAGTCCTGGCATTACCGGATCAAAGCAAGCAGAGTTCAGGGTCTTGAGCTGTGGTCCTTGCCTGGCCAGAGTTCAGAGGAAGATTCCTTGGAAATACACAGTGGAGAGGAAGAGCCAAGCCCCTGTCAGCCGGATGTTTCCAGTTTCATATCACTAACACATTGTAATCCAATGTCATGCTTTCAGTCCTCGACAGGGCTCTTCTGATAAAGGACTGACTAATGGGAAGGAAAGGGAATGTCTTGCCAACCTGCTTGTTTCCATTAGATTATGGATGTATTTTTAGAGTGCCTGAGAAGTGTCTAGGATCTTGCCTTGCAAGATGATTTTTGTGGACTAGGACTGTTGTTGGCATTGTTAGGTGTCATCGAGTCAGTTCTGACTCATAGCAACCCTATGTACAACAGAACGACACATTGCCATCCTCACAATCATTGCTATGTTTGAGCCCATTGTTGCAGCCACTGTGTCAATCCGTCTCTTTGAGGGTCTTCCTCTTTTTTGCTGATCCTCTACTTTACCATAATTATCCATAATTTTGGATTACGGAAAAATGTCACAACTACTTGATTTATTGAACAAAGATTTTCATCTTCATTGGAAAAGGAGCCAGCCCTGGCATTACTGGATCAAAGCAAACAGAGTTAAGTTGTGACATTTATCCATGATCCAAATTATGATGAATGAGAATTCCAGAACACTTAATTGTGCTCATGAAGAACTTGTACATAAACCATGAGGCAGTCGTTCAAACAGAACAAGGGGATACTGTGTGGTTTAAAGTCAGGAAAGATGTGCATCAGAGTTATATCCTTTCACCATGCTTATTCAATCTGTATGCTGAGGAAATAATCTGAGAAACTGGACTATGTGAAGAAGAATGCAGCATCAAGATTGGAGGAAGACTCATTAACAACCTGCTATATTGAGATGACACAACCTTGCTTGCTGAAGGTGAAGAGGACTTGAAGCACTTACTGATGAAGATCAAAGACTACAGCCTTCAGTATGGATTACACCTTAACATAACGAAAACAAAAATCCTCACAACTTGACCAATAAGCAACATCATGAAAAACGGAGAAAAGACTGAAGTTGTCAAGGGTTTCCTTTTACTTGGATCCACAATCTACGCCCATGGAAGTAGCTGTCAAGAAATCAAAGGATGCATTGCACTGGGCAAATCTGCTGCAAAAGACTTCTTTAAAGTGTTTAAAAGCAAAGATGTCACCTTGAGGACTAAGGTGCGCCTGACCCAGCCATGATGTTTTCAATCGCCTCACATGCATGTGAAAGCTGAACAATGAATAAGGAAGACAGAAGAATTGGAGTCTTTGAATGATGGTGTTGGTGAAGAATATTGAATATACCATGGACTGCCAAAAGAACCAACAAATCTATCTTGGAGGAAGTACAGCCAGAATGCTCATTAGAAGCGATGATGGTGAGACTTTGTCTCACATACTTTGGACGTGCTGTCAAGAGGGAGCAGTCCCTTGAGAAGGGCATCATGCTTGGTAGAGCAGAGGGTCAGCAAAAAAGAGGAAGACCCTCAAGGAGATGGATTGACAAGTGGCTGCAACAATGGGGTCAAGTATAACAATGGTCGTGAGGATAGCCCGGGACCGGGCAGTGTTTCGTCCTGTTGTACATAGGGGTCGCAGTGAGTCCGAACCGACTAGACGGCACCTAACAACAACAACAGCTGCTTACTAAGCATGATGTCCTTCTCCAGGGACTGCTCCCTCTTGATAACATATCCAAAGTATGTGAGATGAAGTCTTGCCATCCTTGCTTCTAAGGAGCATTTTGGCTGTACTTCTTTTAAGACAGATTTGTTTGTTCTTCTGGTAGTCCACGGTATATTCAATATTCTTCACCAACACCATAATTCAAAAGCATCAATTCTTCTTCGGTCTTTCTTATTCATTGTCCAGCTTTCACATGTGTCTGAGGTGATTGAAAATACCATGTCTTGGGTTGGGTGCACTTAGTCCTCAAAATGACATCTTTGCTTTTTAACACTTTAAAGAGGTCTTCGCAGCAGATTTGCCCAATGCAGTGCATCATTTGATTTCTTGACAGCTGCTTCCATGGGCTTTGTAGATCCAAGTAAAATGAAATCCTCGACAACTTCAATATTTTCTGGTTATCATGATGTTGCTTATTGGTCCAGTTGTGAGGACCTTTGTTTTCTTTATGCTGAGATGTAATCCATACTGAAGGTTGTAGTCTTTGATCTTCATCAGTAAGTGCTTCAAGCCTTCTTCACTTTCAGCAAGCAAGGTTGTGTCATCTGCATATCTCAGGTTGTTAATGAGTCTTCCTCCAATCCTGATGCTGCGTTCTTCTTCACATAGTCCAGATTCTCAGATTATTTGCTCAGTATACAGATTGAATGGTGAAAGGATATAATGCTGATGCACATCTTTCCTGACTTTAAACCACACAGTATCCCCTTGTTCTGTTTGAAAAACTGCACCTTGGTCTATGTACAGGTTCCTCATGAACACAATTAAGTGTTCTGGAATTCCCATTCTTCCCAATGTTATTCATAATTTGTTATGATCCGTGCAATCGAATGCCTTTGCATAGTCAATACAACACAAGTAAACGTCTTTCTGGTATTCTCTGCCTTCAGCCAAGATTAATCTGATATCAGCAGTGATATCCCTCATTCCACATCCTAGGACTAGGACTAGGAAGAAATAAACTTAGAAAGATTGAAAAAAAAAAAAGATTGCAAATGCTTCCTGCTGCTAGGAGTCCCTTTTTTTCATCTCCACCTGATTCATTATGTTAAGACATGACTCAAGTATTATTTCTTCTGGGAAGCCTTCCTAAACCCTTTTTCCAGCATTATTCATTTTTCATGGCATGTTGCTTGCATCTAGCACAACACTTACCTCACTGTATCATCATTTCCAGTTTACTTGATGGTCTCCCACATTGATCGAGCTCCTTGAGGTCAGGGACCATGGCTGTTAGTTCATTTCAGTATCCCCAGCTCTTAATTCAGGGCGGTGTAGAGTAGATGCTCAATAATGTTGGATGAATAAATGGATGAATGAGTAAACGGATGAAATAAAAAGCCCTAACAGTCACTCTGCAGCAAGAAATCTTACTGTGTGATTACCTCTATGTCTCAGCATCTCTTAATAGTTTCTAGTTATTTCTCCCTCATTTGATGCTGTTTGTCTACTGCCACAACAGGTCTAGTCTTTATGTGATATTCAATTCAGGTGCATAAATAAATGCCTCTGCTTTCAAACTGGTGCAGGGAGAGAAACAAAAGCACTGATCATGGTGTACAAGTCCAGCGAAATACCCTGCAGAGGCTCCCCAGTGGGAATAAAGAGGGTAGAGGAGATGGAGGGTTCTTACACCCTATCAAGTTATAGAGAATAGCTTCTCATATTTTACAATAAACCCCACTGCCTACAGCGTATGAAGTAACCAATTTGTGGGACCTTTTTGGTCACAGTTTAACACACTCTGTTTAGATAAATTTACCACAAGGCCCTAGTGTCTCAGACAGAGCAAAGCCCTGGGGAGGCTGTCAGAACAAGAAACCAGCCTAGCCCAGGTGCAGGAGGCAGAATGGGGTGTCTTGGCACCAATTACTCTTAGTGAAGCAGAAGCACACACAGAATGAGTCCATTCTTGCTTGCCAAGACCTCAAATCCCAGCCACAGGGAAGCTCATATAACCACGGATTCTGCGCTTGACCCTCAGAAGAGAGGCTGATGGCAGAAAGGAGCCCTCCAAAAACACACCCACTGGGCAGAAACCGCTAACTATCCACCATTAACTAGTCTCCTCTCCTTCCATAGTAATTGACTTTTTAGCTGGTGTCATGGATTGAATTGTGTCCCCCAAAAATATATGTGTCAATCTGGCTACACCATGAGTCCCAGTATTATGTGATTGTCCACCATTTTGTCATCTGATGTGATTTTCCTGTGTGTTGTAAATCCTATCTCTATGATGTTTGTGAGATAGGATTAGCGGTAGTTATGTCAATGAGGCAGGTCTCAATCTATATGATTAGGCTGTGTTTTAAGCCAATCTCTTTTGGGATACAAAAGAGAGAAGTGAGCAGAGAGAAAGGGGAAACTTATACCACCAAGAAAGCAGCACCAGGAGAACAGCGTGTCTTTTGGACCTAGGTTTCCTGCACAGAGAAGCTCCTAGACCAGGGGAAGATTGATGAGAAGGACCTTCCTCCAGAGCTACCAGAGACAGAAGGCCTTCCCCTAGAGCTGGCACCCTGAATTTGGACTTCTAGGCTCCTAAACTTCCAGAGAATAAATTTTTCTTTGTTAAAGCCATCCACTTGTGGTATTGCTGTTATAGCAGCACTAGATAACTAAGACAGCTGGGCGTAAAATCCAAAACTCATTGCCACTGAGTTGACTCCGACTCATAGCCACCTTATAGGACAGGGTACAACTGCCCCATAGGGTTTCTGAAGAGCGGCTGGTGGATTTGAACCAATCTTTTGGTTAGCAGTCGATTGTTTAACTACTGAGCCACAAGGGCTGAAGCTGGGCATATGGCCTCCAAATCATGGTTACTTTCCCAGTGCCTCTTTCATCAAGGTTTTGCCATGAGACTAAGTTCTGGATATGGTATATGCAATTTCTGGGTCTTGCCCTTAAAGAAAAGGGCGTACTCCACCACTCCTCTTTTCCCCTTCCCATTAGCTGGCATGCGACACTGTGGTGAGCCACTGGAGGTCATGTGAACCAGAGCAACGCCTTAGGGAGACAAGGAGCCTGAGTCCCTGATGGCTTGCAGAGAATAACCAGTTTGGACACTTTGTGAAAGAAAGTAATCTTTGGCCATGTTTAAACCACCTGGCTCTCTGTCACACTCTGCCGAACTGATATTCTAACTAGTGCATTCACATAAATGAATTGGATATATGTGTGTGTGTGTGGATATATATGTTAGTTGCCGTCCAGTTGATTCCGATTCATGGCAACCCCATGTGTGCAGGTAGAATTACTCCATAGGTTTTTCAAGGCTATGACTTTTTGGAAGAAGATTGCCAGGCTTGTTTTCCGAGATTGCCTCCGGGTGGGTTTGAACCTCCAACCTTTCAGCTAGTAGTCAAGTGCTTAACCATTTGCACCACCCATGGACTCCTTATAAACACATGCGCAAGCACGCACACACACACATACACACATAATATATATATATATATCCACACACATGTATATATACCACACACATGCATTATCAGCAGGACACTCAGATCTCCTCCATTAGAAAGTTATAAATTCGATTAAATTTGGTCCTTCAAGGGAGTCATTCATCCATTTGAACAATAAATATGATCAATACAAATTAACACATATCCCTAATACCAAACGACAGAAAATCTTCAATATCTTTGAAACTTTGAACAGAAGTGGTGAGAGTGCTTCTTTATGAAAATGGTTACCACTGTCCGATATATATTATTATAATTTTCTATCAGCTAGAATCCACAGTTACCCGAGCAACGCATTTCTCCATCAGTCTGGCTGCTAAGATTTTTGTATTTAGGTGGCTGACCCAGGTGTCTAGTGCTACCCACTTCACTTAGAGATGTCATCACCGTGTCCTCACCCTGAAAGCTGAACGGACAACGGCCCCAATTCTTTTCATCCCTGAACAGCCCTTGACTATTCTCAGTTGGTCTTGTCTTAATGTAATTTCTCCCAAAGCCAGCTAGATCCTCATCCAGTGGGTTACCCTGGCAACCCAGCTCTGTCATCTTGAAAGATGTCTCCGGGCACCAGCCCCTGAGTCTGCAAAAGATTTGACTGGGGCTGAGCTGTGAAGCCACAACGTATTAGCTCTAACACGATGTCATCATTTATTGTGCTTCTGGTAGTCATGCCACATTTTTAAAAGAACACGGATAAAAATAAGTCTTACCTTGACTCTGCTGTGAGATTTACTTAGAGAGCAGACAATGCTATCTATTTTCAGAGGCCATCTGTGTCTTTTATGGTCTCCTTTGTATTTTTTTCTAAAAGAAAATCTTTTCAGTTTTCACATTTTTCTCTGACAATCTCATTACAAACTCAAATATAAGCCGCTGAATTTTCAACCCATCAGACAGCTTCTTCATACTGTACATCTCAAGTTTTACATTTTATCCTTCTTTCATTTCCTCTTTGGGAAAAAAGTACTCAGGGAAGTTCATTGGCCAGTCTCTTATGCCTCAAATATTCATAAGAAAATTAGCTAGCCACTTGACTCTGAGAGTAGGGATGTCATGTTATCCCCTTGTGTTATGTTGCGTTCTACTCATTTAAACTTTCTACATGAAAATGGTTTATTGTGTATCTCTGTAGGTTTATTATTCTGGATAATACACTATACAGTGTTTTATTTTTTCTTTGAATTGAATTTCAGTTAAACTACAAGACAGAGTCCTTTGTTCATTTATTAATTTGTTCAGCAAACAATTAATTTTATCAAGCTTAAAATTATTAATTTTAGAATTAATAGAGATGAAATAAGATACAGCCCCTGCACTTGCAGAAAGTTGGAAAAGAAACAGACATGAAGCCAATAGAGCTGGGCTACAGGGCCATACATATCTAGCAGAGCAGAGATATAGTGACAGCTCTATTTAGTTCCTAGAACCTTGGCGTTGGGCAGGAACTTAAGAGGTCATATGGTCCATTTCCCTCATTTTACAGAGGAAGAAACTAAGGCTGTGCTTACCTCTGTGACTCACCTTCTACCACTCTTCTCCTCATCACCTCTACCCAGCCATACTGACCTCTGTTCTGCCCCATGAACATGGAGTTCACCACCATCTCTGCTTTGGCACTGTATTTTATTCTTTTCTAGAACGCCAGAACAAAGTAGGAGATGGAGTTCAAAAAAATGCTTGCCGAACCCAATGTTTCATGTGGTTGCACAAATGTTCTGAGAAGGAGGTATGGCAGGGATCACTAACCTCTTTCAGTAAGCTGAGATGTGATGACCCAGAAAGGTTTGTAACTGGCCCAGAATCATACAACTTATTAGCAACAGAGTCCCGACCAGGATCAGGGTCTCCTGGCTCTCAGCCCCATTCATGTTTGCATTAAGTAGAGTGCTTTCTGCTGCAAGGAACAGAAGACTCAACTAAAGGTGAAACCACAGAGGTTTAATTATCCTGCACAACACTTGGTCCAGATATAGTTTTAGAATTAATTTTACATGCAGCTCAGGGGTATCATCAAGGGCCCATGTTCTTTCCATCTTTCCGCTTGCCACGTTCCACTTGGAAGCATAGCTCCCCTCACTGTAGAAGATAGTTACAGCAGTTCCAGGCTTCACACGCAGACACACCACAAAAGCCAGCATACTTGTCTTTCTATGAGGGAAGAAAATCTTTTCCAGAACTGGCTCCACACCCACCAGCAGATTTTTTGTCAGATCCCTCTTTACCACGATTGGGTAACATGTCCATGTTCTAGATACAAGGTGGAATGGGAAAGCATGTATCTGTCTCTTTAGCCTCTATAGTGGAAGGCAAGCCACTGTCGAGGAGGATGGCTGTTGGTAGCCACCTTATTTAATCAAGTCAGTCCTCTGGCAGTGCCAGGCATTAGGCCATATGACCTTATAATTTGTGGTCATTAAGTCTGCTTGAGAAAGAAGCCACACTTCCTGTTGGTAGGAAGGATTCTACAACCTTCTACACATCATCAACTCATCCTGGTTTTACACTGACCCAACTTCAGCACTGCCAGCAAGGAGCCCTGACACTAGGAACGTAGACAATATCAGATCCTCTGCCTCCTCTGCCTCATTGGGCTTCATGACTACACTGGGAAGCATGTAAGGCAGGCCCATTCCATTTGTCTGATGAGAAAACCTGGAATTTGAGAGGCAAAGTGACTTGCCTACAATCAAACATCAGGGGAGTGGCAAAGCCAGGACTTGGACTTAGCTCTGTATGACTCCAGGCCCCATGCTCCTTCCACCACCCTACACTCCATCCTAGAAATGGAACCACATCAGTCATTCATCTGGGTTTTTGTAATATAAAGAGTAGAAGAAAGTGAACAAGACAAACTATTTTTGTTAGTAGGGATGAGATCATCTGAGATTTTTTTTAAATCAAGGATCTATCTAATAAAGCCCTTGACTACTAATTGACAGGTAGATGGTTTGAATCCACCCGGAGATACCTCAAAAGATCACAACCATTGAAAACCCTTTGGAGCACAGTTCTACTCTGACACACGTGGGGTTGTCATGAGTTGGAGTCAACTCGATGGCAAGTAGTGTGTATTAAAGAGCATTGGCAATGGAGCCCAACTGTGGGTTCAAAGGTTGTGTGGGAAAGTTTCTCTTCGTGCCACATTGTGTAAAATGGGGGAAAATAATAATGCCTGTCTCATATACCATTTTGAGAATTAAATGAGTTAAAATATGCAGAGTGCTTGGCACAGAGCCCGACACACGATAAGCATCCAGTTAATGTTAGTTATTATTATCATCTATCCATTATTCATTCATCCAGCTAGTCATCTTTGATTCATTCCAGGACCTAAGGTGCTTGGTTTTCTGTGGAGTTTTATGTTGTAAAGCCAAACCAGTCCCCTCTGCCTCCATCCCCAGGGAGTGACAATTTCCCTGGAGCAGACAGCAAACTCGCTGATTACACAGAGATGAGGAGACACCTTCCCTGCTCCCAATACCTAGTGTTCAGGAAGCATTGGCATTTGTGCATGGTGGGATCCTGTCCCTCAGGTCAGCCTGCAGAGGGGGCTGTGCGCATGCTCCAAGCACCCTGCCGGAGAGCCTGGCTGAGAGGAAATCATCTTCTCCCGAGGTCTTTCTCACTGGTGAGTGTATCACCTTCCCGGCTGTTACTGTCTGCTGCAGAGGAGCTCAGGGAGAGGAAGGTTTTCCTCCTCCACTGGCTCCTCTCTCCTCAACTGCTGGGAGGATTTCCTCTGCCACTTAGGCCTAGGATAGTCTTCCTTCTTCCTCCTCTTCTCTCCTTTCCACACAGGAGCTGTGGTGGCCAGCAGTGCTGGGAAGGCTAGGTACATGTGAATAAAAGCCAAAACAGGTCCCCCCTACCAAGAGAAGGACAGTCCCTGTGGAGCAGATGGTAACTCGATGGCCACATAGCAATGTGTAGACCCAGAACTCTCTCTCAGCTGTACAAGCACACAGAGAGTGAGGCCAGCTTCCTCACCCCTGCACCTCTGTCAACTGTCTCTATGACAGCTACTGTATCGACCCCCCAAATTCATGTCCACCCAGAAGCTCAGAATGTGATCTTATTTGAAAATAGAATCTTTGCAGATGTAATCAACTTAACACAAGGTCATACTGAAGTAGAAAAAAAAACCCGTTACCACTGAGTCAATTCTGACTCATGGTGAACCCACGTGTTTCAGAGTAGAACAGCACTCCACAATGGCTGTAATCTTACGGAAGTAGATCGCCAGATCTTTTTTTACGGCACTGCTGGGTGGATTTGAACTGTCAACCTCTCAGGTGGTAGCCAAGGACAAACCATTGTGCCACCCAGGAGGCTTCACTGGAGTAGAAAACCAAAAAAACCCATTGCCATTGAGTCGATTCTGACTCATAGCAACCCTGTATAGGGTTTCTAAGACTGTAAATCTTTCTGGAAGCAGACTGACACATCTTTTTCCTTTGGAGCTACTGGTGGGTTCAAACTGCCAACCTTTTGGTTAGCAGCTGAGGGCTTAACCACTTTGCCACCAGCTGGAGTAGAGTAGGCCCTAAATCCAGTATGACTGGTGTCCTTATAATGAGAAGGATATTTGGACACAAAGTCACAGCCACACAGAGAAGACCGCGTGAAGATGGAGGCCCAGATTGGAGTGGTGCATCTACAAGCCAAAGAACGCCAAGGATAGCCAGCAACCACCAGAAGCCGGAAAGACCAAGGAAAGATATTTCCCTAGCACCTTCAGAGGGAGCACAGCTCTGTGGTGCCTTAATTTTGGACTTCTTACCTCCAAAACTATGAGAGTATAAATTTCTGTTGTTTTAAGTCACCCGGTTTGTGGTACTTTGTTACAGGAAGCCTAGGGAATGAATACAGTTACCTTTACCGTATTTACCATATTTATTTAGCACCTTTTATTGGCAGGCACTTGTAAGGTAGATGTTAAGAATAATTTAAGCAGAGGAATCTGAAAATAAGGGAAATGAAATAACCTGCCCAACAGCTTACAGCTCTTAGGGCTGAGCCTGGATTCAAATAGGGGTGAGCGACTCCAGGGCTGCTTTCTCCACTAAAACCCGTTGCCTTCGAGTCGATTCCAACTCATAGCGACCCTACAGGACAGAGTAGAACTGCCCCATAGGGTTTTCAAGGAGCGGCCGGTGGATTTGAACTGTTGACCTTTTGGTTAGCAGCTGTAGTTCTTAACCACTGCACCCCACAGCTGTCTTTTCTGCTATTATTTTACACATAGTCTAAGCTGCTCTCTGTGGCTCTAATAAAGAGGGATCCAAGCCCAAAATGATAATTTTGCATAACTTCCTCTCACATTTTTGTGCCATTTATGAATACAAAATATACAAAGCACAGACTACATCTATCTTGCGCTTTTCCCTGAAAACACTTTGAGCTGCACTGATGAAACAACCCATTTGTGTTTGATTTCAAACCAAAACGCATTGAGTTTGCTTCTTGACTTGATTTCAAAGAGAAAGAATTTCTTCTACAGAAGATGAGTGTGGAGCTCTGACTACATGAGTGCTGCCTGCAGCAGCCAGGCACCAGCTGGTCTTCACAGGAACACCCAGCGTTACTGTTTTCACCCTGAAAGTTTCAAGAAATCGAGTTCTTTCTAAGCAAATCGCTACCAGCTTCTCTCTGTGGAAAGCAGTAGAAGACAAAGGCCCCAGGAAAGACCTCCTCCCTGAGCAAGTGGATGGTTCACAGCAGAAAGATGGAATAGGACTAGGCTCATGGGCTTGGGTCTGCCTGTGCCACTAAGGGGAGAAGATGGAGGGACTAACTGAGCAGGAAGACCATGCGAAAGAACATTCCCACATTTTCCTGAGCAGAGTCGCAACAATTCTCAGATCAGGGCCTTGCCCACCTCCTGCTCACACCAGCTGCCTACAGAGTGAGTGTTTTACCCTCTCGGTCTCATGAAAGCTCAGCCCCACCTCCTGCACCAGCCCCTCTGACCTGGAAGCCCTGCCTGACCCTCCATGATCCTCTCTCTCCCTTCCCCTCCTCTGAGCTCCCAAAGCCCTGACTGGCTCGTAACCTCACTTAAGCCCTGGGTTGTCATTACATTTGCCTGCTTGAAGGCTTCATCTCCCCAGCTGGCCAGAAACGTCCATGGGTGTCCTACCTGCTGCTCCCACTCTGCCCAGGGCTTAGTCTAGTGCTGGACACACATTCATCCAGACAATAAGTACTGGAAGAACGATAGGAGTTGACTTCTGGCTCTCAGTTATTCACTTGAGGGCGCACCATGTGCTCCTGTGGCTGAGCTCACTGGAACATTTGAGGGAAAATGGGAAAACCAGCTCCTTATCCCTGGTACTGCCAGTTATAGTGCTTTAAAAAGAATACAAAGTCAGGTCGCCAGAGTTTACCTTGCCATCTAACGCGTCCCGACAAATGTTGTTTCTGGATAGAAAAAAATAACTATGTTTTGTATATAAATAAACATCTATTTGACTGTTCACAACATTCAGGGCTTTGGGGATTTTCTGGCATTCAATGCCTCCTGTGATCCAGCTCCATTCACATCTCCAACCTCACTTTTACTCTAAGTCTTCATTGGTTGTCTGACATTTCAGCCAACAAAACTACTTGTTATGCCCTCCACTGTCCCCAGTCTTCGGGCCCTTGTGCCCTTGCTTATGTTGTCTTTCCTGTTAGGAACACCATCTTTGCAGCTGCAAATCCTACTTATATATACTTCAAGGTATCTTCAAATCTTCAGTGAAGGTTTTATCCCTTTTTATCTTATTGTGTGGACAAAGAACTTGGTTAGGGCTTTGTCTCTGGTTTTTGGAAAGTACCCCTTGGAATTCTCAAGCAATCAAGGTGTCCCTTTGTTTTCAAAAACAGCCAGGAAACACTTACCAAAACCTGTTGCCAGTTAATTCAATTCCGACTCATAGCGACCCTACAGGACAGCGTAGAACTGCCCCATATGGTTTCCAAGGCTGTAATCTTTATGGAAGTAGACTGCCATATCTTTCTCCTGCACATTGGCTCGTAGGTTCAAACCATCAATCTTTCAGTTAGCAGCTGAGCGCTTTAACCACCATGCCACCAGGACTTCTTACACATGTGTAAATGAGTAGGGGCTGCACAGGCAGCAAACCTCAGAAACGGAGGGGGCAAGATGAAATCAATCACACATATTCATTGCTTCACACATATGTATTAAGGCCCCAGTCACACATGTTCACTGAAGTCCCAGTGACTTATAAGGGGCCCTTGACCTTGTAGCTCTCTCTTTGGGGCTTCCCTGATTAGTGAGAAAAATCCATGTATGGGAGAGGGTGTGGCAAATCCCTGGGGACAATGGAAGCCTCATGCTGGGGACTCTCCCAGATCTTGCCTCATGCGTCTCTTCCCTGGTATCCCTTCTGGTTATAATAAATGAGTAATTATAAATATCAGTAATAGTGTTCATGAATTTTGTGAGCCATTATAGAGAATTAACAAACCCACAAGCCTTGGAGTGGTTAATTCAGAGAAAGGCTGCACAGGCAGTTGTTAAGGATAGAGTCCTAACTCCTGAGGAACAGCTTTTGGTGGCTGGTGGATGGAGAGGGCTGCATAGGCAGTCGATTTGTGAAGACCCAGATTTGGGAAGCTAGGCGACAGAGAGAGGCTGCACAGGTGGTCAATGAGGAGGGACAGAGTCCCTCTAGCTCCCAGGAGTATAGAGGAAGAGAGAGATAGAGAGGCTGGCTGGTCTGAAGTGCAGGGAGTTGTGCAGACTCCTGAGTCTACAGATGGTACCCGATGACCTGGCTCGGGGTGGCGGAGAATAAAGTCTCTCCTAACTCTGGGTGGTTAGCAAGAGGGAGGAAATGCCACAGATGGAAGTGGCTTGTGAAGAGGATCATAAGTATGCAGGAAGGTGAAGCTTAGGTCCGCTACCAGATGGCAATTGGATTCATGATGATTCTTACCAGATAAAAGTAGGGTTTGCCCACTTTGTCCCTTTTGTAATACACTTATCCTTTAGCTATTTGCATAGATTGTTATATTTTCTTTTAGGTTGCAGGCCCTTTAAAGGAGTATGAGCCTCTGACTCAAACAATGCATCCCCCATAGCTTTTGGCTGAAGTCTTGTTATATAGATACCACTTAGTAGTTGTTGAGGGTGGATGACTGTTAATAGCTTTTCTGCTATTTATAAAATGATTCCCCATATAGTTAATGAGGCCCTTGGACATTTTAGATATACAGATTTAGAGCTATTTTAAGATTGACCTCCCCCATGCCTCTCCAATTTGTGTCAGGACTGAATTTCATTTATGAGAGGAAAGCAGACTCACAGCTCCATGCAGGATCAGATTCACAGCAAAGTCAGTGGAGTCACAATGATGGGAACACAAGTTCCACTGACAATCCTCAGAGAAAAGCAAAACAGTCCAAGGGTCATTCCAAGTGAAGACATAAGAGCAAATAATAGCACAGAGAGCTTTCTTCCGGCAGGTGCTCAGTGGGTCACAGGAGAGGAGGGAGGCACTGATTCCCACCAAGGGGAGACAGTCAGTCCCAACACCAACCGAAGGGGGGTCAGTGACAGCAGATTCAAGTCCATGTCACAGATTTTGAAGGGTCAGAAAAAGTCAGTAATGAAAAACAACTTTATATTTAGAGAACCAGGACAAGATTTTATATCCTCAAGTCCAATCTTGTGATGGAAATGGGTTATTTCTTCCTCTTTGGTTCTATTTCTGATTTGTAATGGATTGACCCTTTAATAATCAGTTGGTTTGGTTTTTGGTTTGAATCAGGCTGGAGTTGGATACATCTTTTAGGATGTTAATTGGAACAGTTAAGAAACAGACTGACATTGGACAGACCCTCCCCCTCGCAGGGCTTCAGTTTCCTCATTCCTAAAATGAGAGGGGGAGGGGAAGAGGTGGACTCATAGACTCTTTCCAACCTTATCCTAAGCACACAGAAGTTGAAGTATCTCCTAATAGCATTCTTTTGGGATATCATAACTGCAATAGCCATTGATATCCCTCTAACTGGCAACTTGCCCTCTCATGGGAAAGCAAAATTCCAAGGTGTGGAAGCCATCCCAAATCATTTCACACTCTTTCAGACAGGGGAAGGTTATCAACCTCCGACCCCTATGGGGGTTAAGTGCCAGGTCTCTAATGCAAGCCACCCTGGTAGCTAGCTCTTCCCTGAGACAATCTCACTGTCATCGAATGCCTTTGGAGCCTCACTTGGGACTTCGTTTTCCCAGAACTGTAACTTCATTGTCATCTTTTCCTTGAGATTTCAGAAGCCCGCTCTTGTTTTCCACATTAATTCAAATTAAAGTGCAGCCTTGATCATGTTGGCAAACATTCCAGATGGAAATGAATTCCCAGGTTCTCACTAAAACTTGCAAAGTCCTCACCAGCTCAGTCTGGATGACATTTTGATTCTTATGTAATGTCTATTTCCCTAAGGAATGAAAATGCTTCTGTACATTGCTCTGCCCAACAGATTTTTAATAATACCTACTCCTAATTACCCATTATTAACTAGCAGAATCTGAATCCCTGAAAATCCATCATCCATAAATCTTTTTTTGAGCCAAGAGTTTTATTTTCAAAATTGATTTGGATCAGATGTTGAGAAGAGATAATAGTCATCTCTGTCACATTTGCTTTTGATAAAATATTTGATGGGGAAACAAGCTCTTGATGCCACAGCCCAAGAGACTGAGCTGCTTGGCTTCTGGAAGCTCTCCCATGCCCAGATACCTGAACCCAAACAGCCGCTGGCCAGCCTCATCTGGGCAAGTTGTTCACTGTTCAAAAATAATTTTCACTCCCACCACCTTCTTATCTCTAAAATAACCTATGAAAAAAGTAGGGCTCAGAGTATTCTCCCCATTTTACAGATGAGGAAACTGAGTAGTGGTTTCCTCAGAGTGGTTTGTTGATTTATTTAACAAACCTTTAAGCCTAAGTGACCTTTCCAAGTTCACACAGGGCTAGTGTATGGTAGAATCAGGTACACATCCAGGTCTTCTACCTCTACATGCAGCTCTTCTGATTAAACCACACTGCATTCAGATAAAGCATCTACAACAGGGCAAGGTTCTGGAGAGTGAAAAGATGAGAAAAGCTTGCAGAATTGTGTTGTAGAAACAGAATGTCCTGATTAAGGGGAGATCCAAACCAAGGTCATGGGAACACGGAGGAGGAAGAAACTTTTCTGACTTTGGGAGTTGGAGAGATCAAGGAAGTCTTCCTGAGGAGAAGCTTTTGAACTGGTCCTGGAAGAATGGCCAGGATGGAGCAATAAGAGAGCATTCCATTGTATTCTGCTTTACAGTGAAGTAGACTAGGGAAACTACCAGATATCTGCTTTTGAGAATTGGACAAAGAACTTAGGAGGCACAGAATAGTGGAGAGAATGCTGGACTGCAAAGAGACCCTGTTGTTTTTCTCTGATTTGTCATTTTGTAACTTTGGTCGAATCTCTTGACTTTTCCAAACCCTATAGCTCCAAGTGAGGGGAACGTTACCTCAAAAGTCTGATTTGTAGGCCATTGTGAGAATCAAGTGAGCTAATGGTTAGACAGAAGCACCTTAGGATACAGCAATCCCGAGGATGGGGCCCAGAAATCTGCCAACTGAGCAGTCAGCCCAAGTGATTTTGATACACACTAAACCTTGAGAGCTATTGATGTAGACCTATGTTTTCAATTGTACAGATGCTGAAGCTCAGAGCCAGAGAAGCAAAGGCACTTGCCCAAAGTCACACAGCAAATGGAGCAGAACCAAATGTTTATGTTTTATTTCGTATTCTACCAGAGGTTATATGCCTAAACCCCTAGAATTATTTTATGCTTTCATACAACTTTCAGGAAGAATGTCTTTTATACCTGATGGTAGGTTTTAAAGCATAAGAACAAAATTAGGAAGTAGAATTCTAAAACTATGCAGCTAATTATGGAATATCCAATACTTTATTGTTTTAAAAACTACAAAACCTTAATCTATTAAAAATTCTTTACCATTAACCTTTCAGGTGCTCATAATTTTATGTTATCGTCTATTTATATTTTGCTTTACGATACGTTCCTGGGTAGTTCTGTTAATACAATTTTGGTGAATAGATTTATATTTCCAACGCTTTAGGCCTAGAATATTTCTTGTTGAATGGAACTCATCCATACATTTCATCATAAGATAAGGATGCTTTTGTGGAGTGGAAAGCACTGTACACAGATAATATGCCATCTCCTCCAGGCTTTTACTGAGGGAAGTGCCTAGAACAGTGTCTGTTCCACACAAAGTACAAAGGAAATGCTTCTCGTCTTGAATGAATGAATGAACCAATGAACCCACTCTTGGATGGACAAGCTGTGTCCCTTCATCACCAAATTACATAAGCTCTTCAGGAAACTACCACTTGGAAGGACACGGAATGACTTGGCAGGAACTCTTTTGTTATATAAAAATAGATTTCACTAAAATTCAAACTGTTGAATCAGGGATGATGATCAAATTGGACTCTAGGGCCCTCCTACCTTTCTCAGGTGAGCATCCCAGTTGCCTCACTAGCACTTAACACTCTTTTGAGAAGAAAACTTGGTGCAGTGAAACAAGCAGAGGCTCATGAGTGTTGGGATAGAGCCCAGTAGGATAACCTTTGACTCTTTATTTACCTATCTCTTTCTTCATCTGTAAAATGGCAAAGAGTAATGATTGAGCAAAGGAGTGTCCTTTCTGGTGGAGGTGTGTGAGAAACAAGACACTAGCTGATTGGTAGGGATGGATATAGAAGTCGTGCAATTCCACTCTTCGTCCTATCTTGCAGCAGGGAGCCATTGAAGGCCTTTGTACTCAGAGGACACAGAGCTTAGTATCTAAGAATCTATGAAGGATGTGAGGATGGTACCCTGGTGGTGTGTGCTGCCATGGTCCCTACCTCCCTCTGGAATGTATGGTAGACATCACTATTTGATTAAGGCAAATATTCCTGTTGAACTTTCATGGAGCCTTACATCCTCCTCTACCTACCATTCTATACTGCCATTGAATCTAGCATGTGAAACAAAAACCTGTTTTTCATCTTGTCTCTCTCAGAGGAAACGCGTAGATCATCAGCCATGATGGCAAACACATCTTACAGGTAGAAAATCATTTTCACTTTCATTCTTTCCACTTAACACTCAAGCATGTGAGGTGACAGGATAGGGCTTATCATTTCTGTCTTATAGACAAGAAAATGAGACTCAGAGGCAAGATCTAGCAAACATAGCACAGCAAAGATTTGATCTCAGGTTTGTCAGAGTCCAAATCTCATGATCTTTTAAAACTAAGCCTTTTCCACTCAGTCTGAGCCAACCCAAATGGCTCCAGATGAAAATAACTCGCCTGAGTCAAATTCCAAACAAATACAAAATCCATTTAGGTCTCGTCATAAGACTCTTCATTACTCATCTGTCAGTTTGTTGTATATGCTGTGGTGGCTTACGTGTTGCTGTAATACTGGAAGCTATGCCACTGGTATTTCAAGTACCAGTAGGGTCACCCAAGGTGGACAACTTTCAGTGGATCTTCTAGGCTAAGACAGACTGGGAAGGAGGACCTGGCCATCTACTTCTAAAAAATTGGCCATTGAGAACCTTATGGACAGCAGTGGAACATTGTCTGATATACTGCTGGAAGATGAGCCCATCAGGTTGGAAGACACTCAAAATACGATGGGGAAGGGCTGCCTCCTCAAACTAGAGTCGACCTTAATGATACAGATGGAGTCAAGCTTACAGGATCTCCATTTGCTGATGTAGCATGACTTAAAATGAGTAGAAACAGCTGCAAACATCCGTTAATAGTCCAAACATGGAATGTACAAAGTATGAATCAAGGAAAACTGAAAGTTGTCAAAAATGAAATAGAATGCTTGAAGATCGATATCCTAGGCATTAATGAACTGAAATGGACTGGTATTGGCCATTTTTAATTTTTTTTTAAAAAGAGGAAGACTCTCAACGAGATGGACTGACACAGTGGCTGCAACGATGGGCTCAAACATAACAAGGATTGTGAGGATGGTGCCGGACTGGGCAGTGTTTCGTTCTATTGTACACAGGATCACTATGAGTTAGAACCGACCCAATGGTGCCTCACAACAACGTAAGACTCTGCCAGCTTTGTTTCTTGGCTTCTCTGGCTTCAGATGCCATGGAGACTAAGCAAAACAGGAATGGCATGAGCTCTGCCTTGGAGTAGGTGACACTTTCTCCCTAACATAGTTGACCTCCCAGTTGCTTGCTCTCCCCTAAGGCTAGTTTTCTTTGAAAACTGGCTGCTTCTTAGAAAAGGCAGTTATAGCTCTTCATCCTAATTTGTGATCTCAACTTGGCGATCAATATGATTGTTGGAAACAAGAAATTCCTATGGGAAAAATCAGGTGCTTTGTTCTTGGTGACAAAATGCAAAGGCTTCCTTCCCAACCTATCAGCAGCACTGCTGTGGTGGGGATTATGAAACATCTGCTACAATTTCTGTGATAAGAGACACAGCAATCCCAGTGTGTGCTGGGAGTGTCAGGTCACTCCTGACAGAAGGTGCCTTAGATCAGATACAGAGAGCTCTGAGTCTGCACGTGTCAACAGAGAAGGTATAGGAACTAAGCTTGGAAAAAGCAGAGAATAATATTTACTTGGAGATATTTTGTCTTCTAAAGGCCAAGAGAAAAGTCCTCCTTTCCTCACTGTATTAATTAACTTCTTATTTTAATACTTCATTTTAAAATTAATCTGTCTTCCTTTCATGCTTGCCCCCAAAACCAAGCATTAATGTCATTGTGTCTTGTATTATAATTAATTGTGTCTTCCTGACTACCCCCATGAGATCCTATAGGGCAGGCAGGACTGTACTTAACTCATTTCCAAATACCTTCACCACAAGTCTTCCTGAGGAGGAGGAGGTACTCAGGAAGCACTTAATATAATTTAGTTAACTAATGCTTACTCTGTGGCACACTCTGTGCTAGTCACTGAGTGTTATGTTGATTGGAATGAGAAGACTGTGGCCTGTAGTAGATTAATTACTTTTGTGTGTGGCCTTTCTAGCCATGGTCTTTGGGTGGGACTGTGTGATAGGGTTTTTACAGTGGTGTACGTGCTTAAAAAAATGAAACCTGTATCAAATTGGGGAACCACACAGACAGATCTGTGTTTTACACAGCTCACACCACAGGTGTATGGAGGATGGGCTGAGAGGGTTAGTTGGTAGGTGATGAGAGGCAGGGCTGGGTGTTGTAGTGGGGGTCAACACGCTTAGTCTTTAATGTTCATCCTGCTTCACTCTTTTTTGTGATGGGAAAATTGCCTCATATTTTCTGAGCCTCAGTTTTCTCATCTGTAAGATGGAAAGAAGAATCACTGTCATGCCTACCTCATAACCAAAAACAAGTCGCTGTTGAGTCAGCTCCAACTCATGGTGACCCCATGTGTGTCGGGGTAGAACTGTGCTCCATATGGTTTTCAATGGCTGATTTTGGGGAAGTAAATCCTTTCTTCTGAGGTGTCTCTGGGTGGATTCAAACTGTCAACCTTTTGGTTAGCAGCTGAGCACGATAATTGTTTGCACCACCCAGGGACTCCACCTACCTTATAGGTCTATTTTATTGGAAGGCTTAAGAGATTTTTCACTTACCTAGAAGTCCACTACAAATGTGCAGTTTATTTCATACTTAATACGTGACTATCCAATCCAGAAACTTACTCAGATTATCCAAGGGACAGACCATTTTCTGCTTTCCCTCTAGTTTCAGAAGTGTTTGCTTCCCATCGCGGTGATGAGATCTGCGGTTTTCATCCCTGATCTTTATGATGTTGCATAATTCAATCCCTGGACCCTGAGTGAGCAGAATGTGTGCAAGGCTTTGTGTTTCACCATCTTGAGAAGGATGACCTGGGTCCTGTTCTGGAGGCGTTCATAGTCTCTTTCCACCTGAGACCCACAGAGAATGCTCATACCTATCATTTTAATGGAAGGACAAACTAAGGGCAGTGAAATCCAGTTGAGAAGAAGGGCTGTGCGACCAATGGGAGTCTGCATGCCCTGTCTTTAATGTGCTCGCCCTATTTTCACTCTTGTGAGGTTGGGCAATTTTTTTTTTTGTCTTCCCTAAAACATTTTTTTGCTTCCTTAAAACATTTAAATGTGGAGCTAGGGAAGGAGTTCCTTTACATTTGGATACAAAGGCTTCTAAAGTTAGGGATTTGTAGCTCCCGGCCTTGCATAAGGGGCTACGGGAGGGATCTCGCCCATTATCCTCCTCCTCCTGACACCGTTGTCAGAATTGGCTCTAGGACAACAAGCAGAGGGATCTCTCCTGGAGACAGAAGCAGGCCAAGTCAGCAACCGTAGGTGTGCCAGGGAGACCTCACAGACAGGAGGGCAGAGGCCACAGGCAGCTTTGTTGGTCAGCTAGATTCTAGAAGGAGCTGTCTCAATTTCCATACCTGAGACAGAGGGAACTGCTAAAAGTGCTTATTCACTGGAGAAGGGTTGTCTTGCTGAATATTTGCATTTTTCAGAAGCAGTGAAGGGAATTGTTTCCAGTCATTTCCTCTCTGGGGTCCTATTACACGTAATCCCCACCTTTCTCTGTGTTTCTCCCTTCTAGCTTATCAGATCTGCCTTTTTTTTTTTTTGGCCTGTGTACATGGAACATTTCCTCTGTGATTCTCCTTTGTATTCTGTCCTTAGACAACTCTGGGAAAAGATGAAGACTTTGTCTGCTTTCTGACTATTGGATACAAGAGCACACGCCAAGTATGAATATGGTTGCTAAGAGGCTGAAATAAGAGGCTGCCAAGAATATAAACTAAATCCAGGAAGTCATATATCCCCTTCCTGAAACAAAACAAAATTCATTTCTGGGGTGGGCTGGGGAGGTGAGGGATGCTTTTGGTGCATTCCATCAGTTGTGACATAAAGCGCTAAGCCACGTTTAGTGTTTATGTGGTCCCCATCTTGAGACCGGTGCTCTTGCAGTGCTAATATTTCCATTATGTACATGAATACATCATTTCTGTGTTTCAAGTCTTTCTTCAAAGGCAAATTCCTCTCATTTTAAACAAAAAGTGAGGCATTCAGCACACAGAACTCTCTTAAACACGGGGTGACAGCTTGCATGACCTTTAGCAATATCAACGTGGCACTGACAAATTTCATTTGTTTCTGTTGTCCTAGGGGCTGAGAGCGAAGACAGTTTTGAGGCACAGGCTGACTTCTGGGTGATACAATGGCAGAAGATGTGACTTTGAAAACTATGGAGAGTGGTTTAATAATCTGGGAAATACATACTACCCCACTTCTCTGCACAAGCAATTTATATGCACTGAGTAATAGATGCATTTCTTAGCACTTCTATAGAAAAGATACCTACACGCTAATAACTAATTCTTCAGATCTTCTTAGAAATATCATGGTGATTTTATAAAACGCATAATGCAACTATCTATGTGCCTTTCTGCACACATTTAAGAATATAGTTTTGTATACACATCTGTGGGGGATCTCAGGTGCACAGCATTGGATTAATCATCATTGTGGGTCCCAGACACTCATTAGTGGTCCATACAAAGCCGGCTCATTTATTCATTTATTTGGTTGGTTGGTTAGCTAAGCACCTGAAAACCTACCACTCAAAGCACAGCTATGACTTCGACAATAATCGTATCTAACCACGTGGCTGCACCCCATTCCATCCTCTGCCTCTTCCCCACCAGGAGCAGCCACCAGTCTAAATTTATGTGCATCACTGCCTTGTTTTTATCTTTGTATGATTTTATTGCATTTATTTGTAGTCCCATAATGCATATTTTTATTTTATTTGTATTTAAGATATTTTGGCATACTTATTTTGCCCGTAATGTTTTATTGTTACTACTATTCAACAATTCATACACAAATTGCTCCCTGAAATGTGTCAGTACTCTCACTATTTCCACCCCACCTGCCCCGTTTCCATCCATCCAGTTCCCCTGCCCCCCTTGCCTTCTTATCTTTGCTTTTGTGTGAATGTTGGCTGTTTGGTCTCATATAGTTGATCGTTTAAAGGAGCACATTCTTCACGAGTGTTATTGTTTATTTTATAGGTAATCTATTATTTGGCTGAAAGGTGACCTCTGGGAGTAGCTTCAGTTCCACGTTGAAAAGGTGTCTTAGGGCAATAGTCTCAGGGGTTCCTCTAGTCTCTATCAGTCCAGTAAGTTGGTCTTTTTTTATGAATTTGATTTTTGTTCTACATTTTTCTCCATTCTAACCAAGACCTTCTATTGTGTCTCTGGTCAGAACGTCAGTAGCGGTAGCGGGGCACTGTCTAGATCTTCTGGTCTCGGGTTAGAAGAGGCTGTGGTTTGCTCTAGTCATGAGTCCTGTGGATTAATTTCTTCCTTGAGTCTTTGGTTCCCTTCACTCTCCTTTGCTCCAGTTGCATCTTAGATGGCCGTTTGCAAGCTTTTAAGATCTCAGAAACTACTCACCAAACTAAGTTATGCCAATTGACCTAGTTGTCCCACAAGACTATGGTCCCGAGCCTTCAAACCCAGTAAAGAAATCCCACAAGGTGTTTGGGTACGTCTAGGAAGTATCCATAGCTATGTTCCCTCTGTACGTTATTGTATGTATGAATACATATGCAGCACATAGAAACACGTATATACATATGCCCACAAATACACCTATATATGCACACACATTACTCCCATACGTCTTCCAACACATATATCTACATATGTACATATTTTTTGCTTGTTATTACTGTTGTTGCTGAATTGTATATGTTATAGCATTTACCATGGGAGTCCTTTATTCTTGTTTACCTCTCAGCGTCTTCATTTACCTTGGTCAAATTGTGCTGACTTTTCCCATATTGTGTATTGCCTTTCCCATCACCAGAATTAACACTTGTCTACTATCTAGTAGGAGTCCTCGTGGTTAAGAGCTCTGCTGCTAAGCAAAAAAGGTTGGCAGTTGGAATCCACCAGCCACTCATTGGAAACCCTATGGGGCTGTTCTACCCTGTCCTATAAGGTTGCTGTTAGTCGGAATCAACTCTACGGCAACAGGTTTACTAGCTAATAAGTGATTCCCACTCCCTTCCCCTCCTCCCTGGTAACCATTAAAGAATGTTGCCCTCTGTGTGTATACCTATTTTTGACTTTTTATAAAAATGATATCATGCCATATTTGTCCTTGTGTGTTTGACTTATTTCACTCAGTATAATGTTTTCCAGATTCATCCATGTTATGTTTCACAGACTCATCATTATTCTTGATCATTGGGTAGTATTCCACTGTGTGTATCTACCACAATTTGTTTATCCATTGATCCATTGCTGGGCACTTAGGTTGTTTCCATCTCTTTGCTATTGTGAACAATGCTGCAATGAACACGGGTGTGCATATGTCTATTTGGGTCACAGCTCTTATGTCTCTAGGATATATACCTAGGAGTGGGATTGCTGGATCATAAGGTATTTCTATTTCTAGCTTTTTAGGAAGCACCATACCATTTTCCATAGTGATACCATCTTACAGTCCCACCAGCAGTGTATAACAGTTCCAGTTTCCCCACAACCTCACCAGCATTTGTGGTTTTCTGTTTTTTTGATCATTGCCATTTTTGCAGGGGTGAGATAGTATCTCACTGTAGTTTTCATTTGCATCTCTCTAGTGGCTAATGATTGTGAGCATGTCTTCATGTGTTTGTTAGCCGCCTAAATGTCCTCTTTGGTGAAGTGTCTTTTCCTATCCTTTGCCCATTTTTTAATTGGATTGTTTGTCTTTTTGTTGTTGAGTTGTTGGAGTTATCTATATATTTTAGAGATTAGATCTTTGTCAGATATGCTGTTACAATTCTTTCTCCCCAGTTTGTAGGTTCTCTTTTTACTCTTTTGGTAAAGTCTTTTGATGAGCATAAGTACTTAATTTTTAGGAGGTCCCAGTTATCTAGTCTATATTCTGTTGTTCATGCATTTTTAGTTGTGTTTGATAGTGTATCTATGTCCAAAAGGAGGATCTTTAGCTTTATCCCTAGGTTAACTTCCAGGAACTTTATAGTTTTAACATTTAGGTATTTTATTCATTTTACATTAGCTTTTGTGTATGGTATGAGGCATAGACAGTGACATATACAGGGTATTTCACTGGCCCTGGGCCCGTGGCACCATTGAGTAGTTTCTATTAACTCGATACAGCACAATATCCTTCCTCAAGCATGGTAACGTGTTAATTAAAAGATTAATGGGCTTGACTTGTATTTTTGAGCTGATATTATGGTAAAGTTATCTAAAAGGGGTGTGTCGGATGTTTGGACAAAGGCATAATTTCAGTGCTTGCCATAGACGCCATTTTCCGCAGATACGCAGCTGGCCATACCAGGTTAATAGTAACTGCTCAGTGGTGCCACGTGCCGAGGGCTGGTGCAATACCTGCCATGCCCTAGTTATGCCTCTAGGTATGGATTCTGTTTCATTTCTTTGCAAATGGAAATCCAGCTTTGCCAGCACCATTTGTTAAAGAGGTTTACCAGTTTATTTTCCACTATGCCTTTGATGGACATTTGGGTTATTTCCAAGTTTTGCTATTTTAAACAGTGCAGTAATGCACATTCTTATACATATCTTTTCTTGCACATATGCAAGAGTGAAATTGCTGGGTCACAGGGAGTGTGAAATGATCAACTTTAACAGATAATGACAATGTTTAATATTCTACACAACCCCCTCTCCTCCCACATACATGATGGTTCCTCTTGTTCAAATTGACAAGTTGCTACAATTAAATGATAAAGGCAATATTTTCTATTTTGAGCTTTAGTCAGAAGAAGTTAAAGAAAAAAATGTGTTTCTTCCACAAGCATAACACTATACAAATATACACAAAATGGAATGTCTTAGATCATGCCAAATTTAGAACCAGTACAGCTCATACATTGAGACAAACAGAAATTTTACCTTTTATGGCACAGTTCTATTTAATGTCTAGGGAAAGGTCAGGTTCTAAAGGGTAGAAAATACTGAGTTAAAAGTTCGTATTATAGACATTGGTGCCCAGGTGTATACCAGAACTCCCTTCCAAATAGCTGTTGTGGGACTCTGAGTTCTTATCTACAGATGGAAGGACACTTCATGTGAAAAGGCCCTCACATGTACTTTCTCTTTAACTGACAGAGGTACAGATGTCTTAAACAAGCCAAACCCCATTGCTGTTGAGTCGATTCCGACTCAAAGCAAGCTTATAGGACAGAGTAGAACTGCCCCACACGGCTTCCAAGGCTATAAATCTTCACTGAAGCAGACTGCCGCATCTTTCTCCCACAGAGTGGCTGGTGGGTTCGAACCACCGACCTTTCGGTTGGCGGCCAAGTGCTTAACCACTGTACCACCACGGCTCCTTAACCAGCCAAACAATGTTGTCATTAGCAGCCTGTCAATAATCATCAACAAACACTATTATCTGAGATTTTTATAGTACTTTCACCAGATGCTGCCATCCTCTGCACTGTGTTTTGATTTAACAATTTAACAATTACGCTTTCTGTTCAAAAATTGCTTGATTTATCTCTGGAACAAAACACATTTGATTTTTTTTTAATATCCATTTTTTCTCCTTTGGTTAGAAAACCATCAGAGTTGAAAACAGATTAGAGTTATAATTCCACGTGAAGCTACACTTCTTGAACGCAACTTTTCCTGGCCTGAGGAAAAAAGACGTTGAGAAACTACCTACCTTCACGTAGAGCTGCTGAAATTCCTCGAGGTTCAGCCTCCCACTTGGACAGTCCTTGAGAAATCCTTTGTACCATTGCTTGAGCTCATGCTCATTAAACTCTGTGCTCTTCACCAGGTCCTCCATCACTTCGGGGGCCAGTTTGCTATTCTGTTTCCCCATTCTGCCTGAAGAAAAGCAAATTAATGCAATCAGCACCGTGGCTGTGATTATTTCAAGCCAAACTAGAGTTCTGAGCAGCCTCTTGGTCAGACCTCCCTTCAGTGTGTTTGAACAAAACTTCCCCAAGTGTGCCTCCTTCTGTTTGGAATTCTGGTAGAGAAATGAGTGAAAATGACTGGCAGTTCAAAAGGCTGTAGAGCTCATCCTACGGCACCATCTTCCACATGACACTGATGCCCAGATGAAAAGGCCGACATCTCTTTTTATGCTATTCACATAAGGTAAACTGAAGTTGTTTTTTCTTCTCCTTCTATGAATGACAATTCATTAGCACTTGCTGCCTGTGTGCCTCATTCTACATTTCATTCACAGGGACATTAAATGGGATTATTAACAAGAGCTATAAGGTTTTCTAGCCAAGTTATCCAAAAGTGACTTGGAAAATCTGATCAGCAACTGACTCTTAGTTGGTCCAGATCTAAAATTTGTAGCTTTTTTTTCAAATGAAGTCATCTTGTTTATTGTTGATTAGTCACATTAATTCCATTTTTCTCCTCTCATTTTCAGTAACTTCCTACAGCCTTTCCTTCAGAGTTGACAAACTGTTGGTGGCTTTTTCTAAGGATTAGTTGATGAGCTTCAGATGACATAATTTCAGACTATTATTATTACTGACAGTAAATGAACATCATAGCACACAAAATAATGTTACCTATATAGATTATGCAGCCCTGGTGGTGCAGTGGTTAAGAACTCTGCTGCTATCCAAAAGGTCGGCAGATCGAATCCACCAGCCGCTCCTTGGAAACCCTGTGGGGGCAGTTCAACTCTACTGCAATGGGTTTGGTTTTTTCGTTTTATATCGATTATGTGCTAGGTTGTATTCCCAATATCACAGTAAAATATAGGGGAAAAAAGCATAGGTTTTGGAGTCATTCTGACTTTTACTCTTGATTCAGCCATTTACTAAATGTGTTACCTAGGACAATACTAATTGACCTCTTTATGCTTCATTTTCTTCATTAATAAAGCAGACATAATAATAGAACTCTTTCAGATTTACTCTGATGGCTAATTAAGAAATAAGTAGATAAATAAAAACCAAAAAGAGCATTCCAAAATTAAAATAGTTGTATTAGTACAGAGAAATTAAGGATGATTTAAAAAAAATTTTCCCTTTAATGTCATTGTTTATCATAATAAAAATAAGAATTAAAACAAAACAAATTAACCACAAATTGATTAAAGATGTCAAGTTAAACTTGAAAATATATAGGACTGTCAGAATGAGGAAAGCACCGGAAAATCTTTAAAATCTTGTTAGACGAGACTGAGCTAGCTTCTAAAGAATTTACCCAAGTGGCCTCAATCCTTCAATGGGCTTGAGACATAAATCCTCTCGCAGGCTTTAGGCAGGTCTACACTTGCAATAGACCAGAAGGGGTAATCTCATCACATACTTTATTATTACTCCTTTTTTTTTTTAACCTTCTCCTAAGAAAGATTCCACACCCTTTGTCAGTAACCTGCCCTAACATCGGACAATTCTTTCACTGTAATGAAACTAAACCACTCTTGCTACTTCCAGGAAAAGCTTCTTCCTGTGCACTATTCCAGCAGCACACACCACTAAAATGGCTGTTTTTCTACCAAGCTCTTCTGTCTGAGAAAAGGACGTGAGGATCAGCAGCTCTGCCCCTGTCATAGAGCTTCTTTATGTACTTTTGCTCTTAATTTCAAGTTCCAAGACTTTTATTAGCCAGCTGACTCTTCATTATAATTTACTCTAGGATTACATAGCTGGATATGTGGGTACTCAGGTGTCAGGATTCATTAATTGGGGTAAGAAGACTGCTTCTGGATTATCCTGGTACCAAAAGATGTATTACGAAGCTGTTCAGTACTTCATTTTGTTCTTCTCAATGGAGAATTACAAACTTTCAGGGTGAATTATTCAACTAGAGCCTCACCTAACAATAATAGCTACTGAATATTGACTGTTAGCTGTGGGGTGGACATTGTGTTGAAAACTTCACAAACTTCTCTAACCCTTTCGACAATTCAGCAATAAGGATTATGGCCACCATTTAATAAGGCCGCTCTCTGAGGCCAGAGCACTTAGGTAAATTGTACAAGATCATACGACTAATGAATGGCTGAGCTGGAATTTGAAGCTGGATCTGCAAGACTTCAAAGCACAATGACAGACAGACAAGTGGATGGAAGACATTTCAGGAGAAGGAACAGAAAGAGTAAAAGCATGAAAGTTTGAGAGAACTGAGTCAGTGATCCTAAGCACTGAAATAAGGGACTGAAGAGAGGTCAGCCGCTTTGCCAGGCTGGCTGCCTTCTTTGGAAAAGACTGCTAGATTTACCAAAACCACAAGCTCAGAAGTGAGGTTGTATTAATGATGGGAAAATGGATTAAGAGTCATTAAAAAAACCACCCCCCCCAAGTGCCTTTAGAAATTCAACAACGTATCAGTTTCTCTGTTGAGCAAAAAAGCTTGGATTCTCCATGAATTGCTTGTGACATCTGGTTTAGTTCCAGCTGACTGGGGAGTGGATGGTCTCAAGACCATGAATCAGAGTTTTGGAGACTCAGATGCATAACTTCATGCTTCTTGGTTGTGGTTCATGGTCAACACCGTTGCTCAAGTGTGCCTGGAAATAGGTGAATCATGCAGAAAATCAAGTTCTGGCCTGGCTCAGAGTGGCTCTGCTTCTGCCTTCATCAGTGGATTAATGATCAGCTTCCTCCCCAGCCTCCCTGACTCCAAGCCCTCTGTACTGCTGCCTGAGTAAGGCTTCTGAAATACAAAGCTCGTTGTCTGATCCTCTCCTTAAAACCCTCAACAGTTCTCCATTGTCTACAGGACGTAGCCCCATCCAGTGGCATCACTAGGGCTTGTGTCACCCCCCACACCATGGACTTCGTCCTGTATCAGACCATACAGAGTTCTTAGTAATGTTTTTTGTACTAATGTTACTCATAAATTGTAATTCCCGTATATCAATCCTTCTTTTCCTTTAATTACTACTTCATTCTCAAAAAAGTAACTGGTAAAGGTTCACAAATACTGATCACCAAAATATTGTAGCTAAAACACCAGAAAATTTGACAAAATCAGCAACTATAAAAACACTGGCAGCAATGAAAACAATAGCATATCGTAGCATGTGCAGATGAAACCATGTGATTCAAAGTGTCATTGTAATTGGGTAATAATGACAGCTCTGATTGGAGCTCATTAGAAGGTTCAAAAAGTAAATTAGCATGGAGTTTCAGCCTTGTAGGTATATTGATACATGTAAGCTGGGCTTACGAAAAATGTTTTTGTTGTTATAACTAACTACAGAGATATTTTTATAGGCAGTTATTTTGGTCATTTGGACAGTGCCACCCAGTGCAGTCCGCAACCTCCGCACTCCCCTAGCGACACTACTGGCCCCATCTCTTTAGCATGGAAGAAGTCCTGCCTACTCGTGTCTTCATATTCTGCCTATCTTTCTTTTCACATCATATGCCAGCAATAATCAACTACTTTACAGTTTCCAGGGCTTGTATGCTTTCACATTTGCGTGCTTTGCACAGGCTATTTTCTTTTCCTAGAATGACTTCCCCCTTTGTCTGCTCAGCAAACTTCTTTCCCTTCTTCAGGTCGTCTCAACTCACACGCCATTTCCTCCATTAAGCCTTAGAAAACTTTCCAAGGCAAACTTGGACACCCTTTCTCCTAGGCATCCATCTCACCCTGCACAAACTTCCATTATCATTATTTATTTCTCTACTTCATTGTTAGTTTCCTGAGAGAAGGGACTGTCTTTCATTTATCTTTGCATCCCTGTACCTAGTATGATGCCTGGCTCATACTAGTTGCTCAACCAATTTTTTTTTTTTTTTTGGAATAAATGAAGGGGAATGAGTCACTATAAAGTAGGTACTCAAAGACTCTGTCATTGGCCTTCATCAGGTTATGGTATTTGGTATGTTTCTTCCTGGGAAGATCAGTCTCATAATACTCTATATACAGGAGGAGAGTCAATATAATCAGAACTATAAATATAAAATGCAGGCAGCAGACAGAAGGAATGTTTAATTTAACCATATGGAAAATAGCCTGCTCTCCTGGAGATTGGTAACTTGTCCGTCTTCAACACTTAATTTTGAACACCTTGCAGATGGGGCCTATGTCTTATCTCAGTATCCTCAAAACCCAAACGCACTGCCATCAAGTCATATCAGATTCATAGTGATCCTATAGGACAGAGTATAACTGCCCCATAGGGTTTCCAAGGCTGTAATCTTTACAGAAGCAGACTGCCACACCTTTCAACCTCAGAGTGGCTGGTGGGTTCAAAAACACAGGCCTTTCAGTTAGCAGCCAAGAGCTTTAACTACTGTGCCACCAGGGGGCCTCCCTCACTATCCTCAGTGTTTGGCAAAGAAGTGGTGCTTAGTAACGTTTGATAAATGAATGAAGATTCAGATGGACTGACACTCCCCACCTATGCTCCTTTTGTTCTGTGGCCACAGTGATACAGGCCAAGTAGTGTCTTTCATTATGAGACCAGGATGACAGGAAGGGTAAAAATGGCAGTAAAGCTTATGATGTTCCCAAAAAAGAGATTCTATGACATAACTTGAGGGAAATTCATCCCAGCTCTGTCTCTAACATACTCTGTGATCTTGTGCAAGATCCCTTTCTTCCCCGTCACTCAGTTTCCCCATTTGTAACATAAGTGACTTAGACGAGATGATCCTTAAGGCCTTTCCAACTCTGTCAGTCACTAATTCTCAGCAAAAGTTTTGCAAGTATGAATCATAGACTTTAAATTGGCTCATCTCAAGAGTGTCAGTGCGTATGGCCTCTGAGGATTCTTTACCTGAGAACTCATCAGGACTTGAACGTGTTAGAGAAGAAGGGAGGTAACAGAAACCTGTCTGTATTACTTTTAAGCTGGGGTTCCAGGCTTTAAGGTAAAAACTAGCCCCGCCCCAAACCAAAGGATTGTCTCACAGCTTGAGTTGCAAAAGAGAGAGGCTCAGTACTTGGCCCAAAATTGGACTGGTGGAGGAGTTCAGACGGGCAAGTGCATACCACAAGGGACATGGCCTTGGGGAGGAAAGCCCAGTATTGCTTAATTGTGAATAATACCCAGGAAAAAAATCACACTTTGTACACTACTTTACAGTTTACAAAAGGCTTTTGTGCAGCAACATTTACCCAAGTAACAATGCTGTGAGGAAGAGATAATTATTATCCCCTTCTCAGTGATGAGAGGTTTGAAGCTCAGAGAGATTAAGTAATTTACCCCAGCTCAACCAGCTAGTAAATCACCCAGTAAGCAATGAACGGAGTCCTCTTGAGTCCCATTGTTTTCCTAATACACCTTGTCCTCTTCTCTTGCCAGGGTGCTGCAACTACTTCCTAACTGGTCTTCCTGTCTTGAGTCTTGCCCACTACTCATTCATTTCTTACTCTATCTCGATAGCAGGTTCCACAGCAGAAGAGGCAGAGAATACAAGCGTTCCTTGGGAAAGAATCAGAAGTTCCTCGAGATGGGAAAGGACCATCCAGGGGAGCCAAGAAGCACCCATGAAAATCTTTTCTTCACAAACCCTCTTTGTCTTAAAAGGGATTCAAATAAAATACATTGTGTGTGTGTGTGTGTGTGTGTGTGTGTGTGTGTGTATTTCCCTGAGGTTGTCTCTTGCCTACTCTGATATCTAAATCCAGCTTTGCAGGATGTACTCGTGCCTATTGAGTACCACGAGGCACACAGAACTGCACACCCAGCCTCTCCCAGGTATTCTAGTAACTAGTCTGGCTGAATCTTGGTAAGATGCATCTAATGACTGAGTGGTTTAGATGGAGCAACAGAGCCCCAAGTGGAGCTACACAGAAGGATGAGCACATCGATAGAGGAAACAGCCCTGGAAACAGAGGGCCAGAGCAGAGGAAGAAAAGGCCTTGGGGGCTCAGGTTGGGTACTTACAGAATGCACACTGGTGTGCTAAGTACAAAATGAATCTTGAATGAGTGGTTGGGAACTAGGCTTGTTCTAGTGTCAGATTACCTGGGTCAGCCTTGAATAAGTCACTTCTTCTCTCTGAGCCCCAGGCTCCTAATTTGTGCACTGAAATAATCGGAAAAGAGTTCTTCCTTGCCTTGCTGTTCATGCTTAGACTCTCGCCTGGAAGATCCTTTCTTTTCCATATTGCCTCTCTCAGTCTTGGTGGCATAGTGGTGAAGAGCTATGGCTGCTAACCAAAGGCCAGTAGTTCGAATCCACCAGGCGCTCCTTGGAAATCCTATGGGGCTGTTCTACTCTGTCCTATAGGGTCACTATGAGTCAGAAACAACTTGACGGCAACGGGTTTCTCTCAGTCTTACTCCTCCTGCAAAGCTCAGTTCCAGTCCTGTCTTGTCCATGACCTTCTCTACTAGCTCTCACTGCTCTTCTCTTCTCCTTGTACTTGATATCATTCATGGTTTTGTGTTAAGAAAGACCCATGGCCCAATTAACTGAAGCAGGCAGAAAACCTCTGGGCAATTCAATTCAGCAAACACTTCCAAGCATCTCTATGAAAAGGACCTGTGCTAGGCATGGTGGGATAAAAATAGAAGGTATGGTTCCAATCTTGAAAGGCTTAGAACTGGATGCAGTTAACATTGACAACCCTTGGAACAGGGCATAATGAAATGAGCGTTCATAACAGAGAGATATGGAGCACAATGGACAGTGACAAATTCCCAGCAGATCAAGTATGCTCCACCTGTGACTGGTCTCCAGATGAAATCACTTAAGCAGTGTTTCCGAAACTTGCGTAATTACAGGAATCACTTTGGGTTACCTTGCTAAAAACAGATTCACTGGACACTCCTCTAGACATTATTTTTCGGTAGGCCTTGGGCAGGGCTGGAAATCTGTACTTTGGTAATAAGCATCTCAAGTGAATATGATCAACAGTCAATTTTGGAAACACTGATGTAAAACATGAATAAAAATTAAAGGAGGTGGTCTAAGGAGAAAACACCCAAAGTGACACGGGCATATCCCAAATTCTCTCTGCTTCCACCCTTGCCCTCCGCCCCATGCAGGCATCTCTGATATAGTTCCAAAGCCCCTTGTACTGGGGACTAGCATTAAGAATTCAAAACTCATATAACTGCAGAAGGCCAAAGTCTGAGAAATTTCAAGCCCTTTGGTTTTAGGTTAGGAGTCCCTGGGTAGTGAACGTAGTTAAGCACTTGACTACTAACCCAAATATTGGCAGTTCGAACCTACCCAGAGGTGTCTCAGGAGAGAGGTCTGGCAATCTGCTTCCCAAAGGTCACATCCATGAAAACTCGAAGGAGTACAGTTCTACTCTGCACTCATGGGGTCGCCATGAGTCGGAATTGGCTTGATGGCAACTGGTTTAGTTTTTGGTTTTAGGTTGGAGAGTTTGAGGTGCGGGAAGATTATGAATTCTCCAAGATCATATGGGCAATGAAGCCAGAACCCCGGTCTCCTGACCTGGCTCTGTGCTCTGTCCTCCCACTTCTGCAGTGTGCTGTCCCCATGCCAAACACTCAAAGCCTGTAAGCCACTGGGCATGTTTACTAAAATAGAGATCTCTGTGAAAGGATGTTGAAACAAGCCCCATCACTGAGCCTCTTGGATTCTGTAAACAAATGACGTTAGGTTGCTAGTTTCCAGAAACTGTCAAACAATCCTGAAAACCACTCCTCAAAGTTGCCCTGGCATATTTTGTGGGGTTTTCTTTTCTAATAAAGGCATGTAGCTGACACCCTGGCTCTTTCTGCCCTTCTGTTCTTCATCCTTGCTGGCAGTCAAGTACTTACAAGCCCCCAGCACCGTTTCCCAGGGGTCAGGGAGACTGTTGATCACAGGCTGGCATTTCATGTTCTCCCTGAGGACCAGTGCAGCTTCAGGAAAGAGGAGAAATCCTTTCTTACAGTGTTCCCCGATGACATTACCTCAAAACTGGAACCTTGTGGGATTACAGCTGATGTTCTGGCCCACAAGCATGAAACAGGTAGGGGGTGGGGGGACACAGATTGCATCCTTAGGGACTCAAGAAAAGACAGAAGTACTTATTTGATCCATAATAAAAGAGGAAAAATATTTTGATGATAGTGGCCCTATTAAGGCGAGTGACAAGAGTTATGTTCTAAAAAGTATAATAAATACATGAAGGTGAAAGTAGAAATGAACCCCAGGGATCAATCATCTGATCCAACCTCTTCGTTTTCTAGAGGAGGCCCAGGGAGGTTAAGGGACTTATGCCAGGGAACAAAGCAAGTTAGTAACAGAGCCAAGAGCCAGGCCTAGCAGTGCCCTGACTATGGATCCTCAGCAACAAGACTCAGGCTGCTGCAGTGCCCAGGCCTTTGACCTTTGGGCAGCAAGATGGGCTGAAGGCCCTAGACCCTGCAGGATTGGAAATGTCATCCACAGAGCCCAGGCATGAACAGTGACCTTGCTCCCTGGGCCTGCCACAGCCATCTGCCCCACAGATGCTTCTAGCTGAGTGCCCACCTGGCTGCCTCTCTACAGCGCAGGGGCTGAGAGCTGAAAGGGGCCTTGGAGCTTTGGCTGGATGGCCCAGCCTTGGCCTTGAGTCCTTGGATCTGACTCGGTGGTCCCAAGCTCAAACCCACCTGGTAACTTGGAGGCCAGGTGCTCAGGGGCTCTGATCTGCAAGGGGTCAAAGCAGCTTGAGTATCCCTCAGGGGTCAGATTCAGCTGCCATCTTCCTCCTTCTTTCCAAGGCACAAAGCATTTCCTGAGAACCTGGAAAGTGTGACTTTGACTAAAGCCACACTAGGTGACCAGGTGCTAGTCTATGACTCTGGAAAAGTTTCTGCTCAGACTCAGTCTCTCTTTCACCCCATCCTGTGGGTTTCCTTCCCTTTCTATTAGGGCCCAGTGTCTTTTAGTTTTCATTTGGACTTAGTTTAGTGGGAAAAAACATGTGCAGGAGTCAGACCCAGTATCAAATGTTGTTCCAGCTGCATACAAGGTGTATGACTTTTGATACATTAGTCAGACCCTTGAGGTGTCAGTTTCCTTGTGTGTTGAATGGAAATGATGATATCTGCTCACAGTGTTGTTATGAGGATAAATGAGATAACATGTTGAGTTCCTTTCAACAGAGCAGGTGTTCAACAAACACTATTATTATACTCATCATGGGATCCAGCAACAAGTCTGCTCCAGAAGATAGAGCAGCAGAATTTGAAGATTCATCCTCCCCCGTGTTACCTGTCCCCAAACCTGCGAGATTCTAACTCCTATATATTACTCTTTCTGTGTCCAGTGCCACTGTTCTAACGCTCTCCAATCTGAGCATGATAAAAACAAACCAACCAACAAACAAAAAAACCAACCAGTTGTTGTTATGTTGATTCTGACTCATGGTGACCCCATGTGTTGCCGAGTAGAACTGCACTCCATAGGGTTTTCAAGAGAGTGACCTTTCAGAAGGAGATTTCCAGGCCTGTCTTTTCAGGTGGTTCCAGGTGGGTTCGAACCACCTACCTTTAGGTTAGTAGTTGAGTGCTTAACCGTTTGCTCCACCCAGGGACTCTCTGAGCATGTTATTAAATATCCTTCAATGACTCCCCATTGCCCTCAAGATAAAGTTCAACTTCCTTTGAATCAAATACAAGGTCCTCCATGCTGTTTTGCCCTTGTGACCCTGATTACACGGCACCTCTATCTTACCTTCTCTCCCCATGTCTCTGCCTGCCCCAGAGCTTAGGCATCTAACAACATTCATCTCAGGGATCACCCCGATGGAGAAGCCTTCCCTGGGTTTCCAGAATGGCAACAGGTGCCCTCGTCTGTATTTCTGGAGTGCCTTGGGCTAACCTCAATCATGGCTCTGACCAGATTATAATAAAAATATGTGTTAATATATGTGTTGCTCCCACCAAACGTGAGCTCCTCAAAAGTAAAGACTTCATTTTATTCATCTTTGTATCCTCCATACCTAACACCGGGCCTGGTACATGTAAACAGAACTACACAAATTGGAAAACACGGGGAATTTTACTCTAGCCCTGTTGACTCCCCCTCCTTTAAGTAAGAGTGCTTCATATCTGACCTGGCAGAAGGACATCATCTGAGGCCCCCACAGCCCCGGCCAAGCATCATCTGTTAAGTTTCCATTCAATTCCTTGCTCATCCACTGAACAGAAGTGTGAGCTCATTAATAGCTGGTAACCTTTCATCTGGGAATGTTTCTAGCAGCCACCCACTTTTCTGCATCTTATTTTTACTTCCCTTGTGCGTCCTACTTCCAACCATTCTATGTATTTCTGAGAATGGTTTTCTATGAAAGGAAATGGGCCGTCTTTGGCAGCGTTAGGACCTCACGTAGTTCTGTGAAGTAGCATAGGAAATGCTTTCATTAATAATCACAGCCTTCTGTCCAGCAGATTGCCTTCTAGGCTGTGCTGCCAAGTCCCAGTGGGAAAGGACCAGGGCCCTCAACTCTGAGCAGCAGGGAGCTGCCAAGAGAAGTGCTTAGACCAGGAGAGCCCCGTCTCACCTGCGGGTCTTGAGTCACAGGGCTGGAAGTACCCTGGGTCATCAGCTGTGCAACCCTTCTCCTTGCTCTCAAAGCGAGGACTTAGATATTGGTGAGTGAATGACTTGTCCAAGTGTCTACAGTTAGTGGCAACATCAGGACTCACATTCAGGTCTTCCAACTCCTAGTCTGGTGCTCCTTCCCCTATGAGAGCTGTTTGCACTCACCGTGTTCTGAAATTGTTCTCTCTACAGTAATTCTAAAAAAAAATTGCCTGAACTCATGTAAGTGTTCTTAAATATGTTGTTGTCATGTGCCGTTGAGTCAATTCCAACTCATAATGACCCTATATGACAGAGTAGAACTGCCCCATTGGGTTTCCTAGATTGTAATCTGTATGGGAGCAGATAGCTAGGTCTTTTCTCCCAGGAGTGGCTGGTGGATTTGAACTGCCCACCTTTTGGTTAGCAGCCGAGTGCATAACCTTGTGCCACCAGGGCTCCTGTCTTAAATACAGAAAACTCTAAAATTCTCATATAAAAGTGGCTCTATAGCAATAAAATGTTCCACTTGAAGGAAACATGATACTAAAAATTCATTCATTCAACAAATTTTGCACAACATTACCATATATTACAAAGATAAATATGGTTCCCAAATCTATCTCTAAGGCAGGCCTTTCCTGAATACTAGATACATATATACATCCGCCTGCCGGGCATTTCCACATTTGAGTCCTGCAAGCACATCAATCTGAACATATTATCCAAAAGTGAATTGGTCTTCTTCCTCCCCCTCCCCCAAATCCCCTTTCTTCCTGCATTCCTCTCTGGATAAACAACCCTACCGTTCACCCAGGGACCCATGCAGCATCATTCTGGATTCCAACTTCTCTTTCATGTTCCTGTATCTAATTAATCTTTAAATTAGGTAGGTGGTAAATTCTACTTCCCAACTCTCTCTCAACCCCATCTACTTCTCTTTGTTCCCGCTACCTTCATCTCTCACTTTAATTATTAGAACAGCCTCTTAACTTGCTTCCTCGTCTACAGACTTGGCCTCCTGAAAACTATCTTCCACACACCAGCCAGAATAACCTCTCTAAAAGGCAAAATCCAATCACGCCATTGCTCTGCTTAAACTCTTCAGCGGCCTCCTATTATCCTCAGCGTGGCTTCAAGACCTGCTCACCTGGGCCTACCTTGTCCCGGCCCTCCAACTCTTCCATCCCCCTCCCAGGACATTTTTAGCGTCATCTCTCACTACACCCCCACCTATGCTCCAGACTTGCTACATTATTTAAACCTCTCAGTTTGTGAATTTCTGTTACTCGGCTTTGAGGGCAGTCCCCACTAGCTTCGCCTTGGTCTCCTAGCGAACTTGAGCACATATTTCAAGACGCAGAAGAAGTACCTCATCTTCCGTGACATCTTTGTCTGGCTTTCTCTTTTGCACCCTGACTGCACTTTGTACCCACTGCTGTCACTGCATCATCTGCTATAGCAATAGCTGTAGCACATGTCTGCCATCTCACCAGGGTGAGTCCCTCAAGGGCAGAGACAGTGTTTGGTTCACCTCTGCACCTAATTAAGAGTCTACCACTGAACAGTTACTCAGGAAATGTTGTTAAATCAATTAATCAAGATGTAATCCCTACCATCACAGAGCTAGAGCTTATCAGTTTGGTGATAAGGGAGAACCCATGAAACAAAGATGACTGCTCTAAGTGCCATTGAGGAGAGACAAGCAAAATGGCTTAGGAGAGAGAGAGAGAGAGAACGAGAACTTGGGAATCAACAATGAAGCTTCCGCTTGAGTGAAGAATATTTTACAAAGTGGTCCTTCAAAATTATCTCAAGCAAATATTCACACAAGTCTGCATAGACATATATGCAGAGATGTTTGTCCTAGCAATGTTTGAAACAACACAAAACAAGAAAATAGTAACAATCTAAATGTTCCATCATAGAAAGCTGGTTTTATACAGACAATGATGAGAGTATACCATGACTGAGGAGTATGATTAACATAACTTTGCACTTGAGGTCCAAAAAAAAATATATAGAAGGAAGAAAGATATCTGCAAGCAACTATTGAGTAAAAAAAGGTCACAACACAGTATGTGTAGTACCACCCTGCTTTTGCTTTATAAGCACACACGCACAAGTTTGCGCACACAGAAAGTTTTGACAGTATGTCACTTAGATCAAAATCTTAACCGTGGTTATAGTTGCTGGCAGTATAATGGTAGCAGTTCTTTCTCTCCTCAGTATCTTTCTGAACTCTTATAATGAGCACATAGAACATTTATAATCAGAAAAAATGTTGATAAATCACTTCCATTTCAACAAATGCAAACACAATACTCAAACTTTCGTTCACAAAACAATCAGTCTCAGGCTTTGTGGAAAGAGTTTCTGGTCATACTTTTCCATTAAAACAACTCTCTTTTCAAACAATTGATTCACAGCAAGATTGCAGGATTTACTTGTGGGCCAAAAACTTTTAGTTCTGAGGCCCATCCTATTTAGCCCAGGTTGAAGTGATGAGTATGAGTACGGAGGAGAAGCCAGGACTGCTACCAGCTGCAATTGCCCTGGGCCTGTCGCCCTCTGACCCATCTCTGCTTCCTGGGTCGGTCAGTAAACTTTCTGGAGGCTTAGTTTTTGTCATCAGCGAGAATGAAGATAACATTGCCCATCTCCGGGTATTATCATAGGTTTAAATGAGAAGTAAGCTAGAAAAAAGCTTTGTAGATGCTAAAGCACTATCCAATGTTCATAATAATGACTGAATTTTAAAAAATCAAATATAGAAAAAGAGACCTCCATATATCATCACTTCTGAGTATCTAAGGCTGGGTCTAGGGTTGTCTAATGAAGTCCAGAGACACATCTACCATAAGGGCAAAGGAAAGTTCCAAGATGAGTTGGGAAACAGCAATACCTCCAGATCTATCTCTGGGTCAACGTTCTCAGCCCTCTTTTCAGGAAATAAGGAAATGGTGATTTACCTGAAGGTAAAGCCCACAATTCTGATACCTCAGACTGGAACTCTTGGCCACAACAGTAGCTGATAACCTCAGGAAAATTTTCCGGGGCCCTTCCTAAGGTCTGTGTGGGTTTTCTGTGTTTTAATAGGTTTATGGGACTCATCTTCCCATTCAGCTACAGCACTGAGGCAGTTTGAAAATTGTTTCGATCTCTTAATCTAGTGTGCTTTCCATGACATCTCAGGAAAAGAAACTAAGACCTGGATATATGAAAGAAGGAGACTTTGTTAGGCAGGAATGAAGAAAGGGAGGAAGTCTGCAAGTCTCTGGCATGAGTAGAAAAGACTCCTGTTGATGAGGAGCCATCACAAAGAAGAATCTAGAGGCTGGGGAGCCATGTAGAAAGAGAAGGGCAACAAAGTACCCCTGCTTGGAGCCTTGGGAGGTAGGTGGAGAGTGTGTATTTACCAAAGGTTGCTGGAAGAGTCCTGACCCTCTCCAGTGAGGTTTCTGTCTTTGATGTGCTTTTAGCTCTGAATTATGCTCCCCCTGTCCTTGCTGGGCCTTTGTGAAGTATCCAGCAAGGCTGGAACAAAGCACTTTATTGTGGCATATGAAAAATTCTTGGCTGAAAGGACAATGCCAAGGCTAGGAGGGCTAAAAGTAGACTTTCCGGTTCTGTTTGACTTGGCAGTCATGTGCACAGGCTGCTAACGTGGCATCCTCTGCTTGCCTCCCTCCCAGTCATGGGCCTTCTGAGAGCACAGGTAACATGTGCTGGAGGAGAGGAAGTGCTGCTTCCTCTGGCACCCTGTGGGGATGACAGATGCTTCTGGCCCTGTGTCACTGCCACTTGGAGCAGTATGGTGAGTAATCCTTAGTTTGAAGGGGTATGTTTCCCTATCAACTAATTTGCAGATTAAGATAAAACCATCTTCCCGTTCAACTAATGGCCTTCCGTGCTGAAACCAAAAGGAAATCTCAAAAGAGGTCATAGATTTGAATTTGACCTTTATCTAAGAATTTGCAGCCTCACCTATGAATTCGTTGCAGAAGCCAAGGGACCAGTTCTAAGAACCTTACGTGATGCTGAGGAGCAGTGACCTACAAGAATGAGCCCAGACCTGGGAGTTTGAAAGATGAGGTGAGATACCTGGCGGTAGTACTTCTACTAGCGCGTGCCTTTGGGAAAGTTACTGAACCTTTCTTACCCTGTTAACATTAAACTGAAGATATTAATACCTACCTCAAAAGTTTAAATGAAATGACAAATATATGTGACTAATATTTTAGGAGTAATAACAGCTTATATTATCTAGTACTCCCTAAGTGCTCATGGATTACCTCACTTCATGAATTACCTTTACAACAATTTAATGAAGTAGATACCATTATGTCTTCATTTTACAGTTGAGAAAAATAAGGCTAAGAGAGTTTAAGAAACTTGCCCAAGGTCATACATCAACAAAATGGCGGAGTTGGGATTTGAACCCTGGGAGACTCCTAGCCACTGTAAGCTTTCTAAAAGCTTATTAAAGGAGATAAGAAATAAGAAAAAGCTTTCCAGGACAAAAATTATTATTTAAATGTAAGCATTCATTATTCTTGTTCCTTTGCCTAGGTGCTTCTCTGATATATGCACTTCTTTCCTTAAGTGCAGCAAGTTAAGGGTACACAGAGCTGCGTCAGCTTCCTCACAATTGCCTGCTTCTCATCCCTTTTGGGATCGGGCGGGGCTTGGATGCTAAACACAAGAGCAGCAATTGAAGCAACAGGGAATGTTTAGCCTGGAGAAGCAAAGACTCATGAGAAGAAATTTGAACTCACCTCAAATAAGTGAAGGATTTATTTGAACAAAAATAGAAATATAAATCAGCATAATGGAACAGAGAGTCCAGAAATAGATCAAGCTATGCATTAAGTACTTAATATATGATCAAAAAGCCTTTTCTGAACAAGAGGGAAAGGAAATATAATTTTGTAAGTGACACTGTCACTCCTTGATAGCAATTCTGTGAAAAAGGTAAGACAAAATCATATCATTCACCATCTTTTAAAAAATCAATGCCATTTGGAATAAAGAGTTCAGTATAAGAATTAAATAAAAGATAACTATTAAAATAGTGGAAATATGATAGGTAAAATGTTAATAGCTATGTGTATGTATATAGTCATATATAAAGAAAATACCAATTGTTAAGGAAACCATCAGAATCAGAAAAGATGAATGATCAAAGAGTGTAAACCGATAATTCTTACCAGAGTAAACACAAACAGTAAACAAACTCAGAGAAACATGACATTTAACCTATTTATTAAGGTCAAGATGTGCTTTCTAAATATAAAAACTAAGGCAGAAACCATAAAAGATAAGATTGATACATATAACTAAATAAAAATTCAGAGTTTAGGGAGCCTAAAAATGAGAGGAAAAAAAGGCAAAGAACAAAAGGGGAAAATATCTGCAACATTAATGTCTTTTATGTATTAAAAGTATTTAAAAATAAATGGGAAGAGGATTATGTTAGAAAATTGAGCAAAGGGCATGAAGAGGGATTCACAAAAGATGAAATATCAATGGCCAAGTTTAATCCTAGAAATAATCATACATCATAAAAATACATGTTGGTATAACTCGCTAGAGAATACTAGAAATCAGGAACCATCAAATATCAACACTCATGATTCTAGTGCAAGATATCTTAAAGAAATAATTCAACAGAAAAAGTTACACACAGGGATATATTTATTGCAGCTTCATTTAATAATAATAAAAACTCAAGAAACACGACCATTCCCCTCTAGGGAAATAGGAAGATAAATTAACTCAGTGCAATATAAAATTGTAAATATGCTGTTGAAACATGGTAAATTACATATGATATACTAAGTGGGAAAAAGCAAAAATACAAAATTGAATATATGCTATAATTACAACTGTTTACTGCAAAAAAAGGAAGTCATTTGTTTTCTTCTTTTCCTCCTTACGAATCAATAAAAAGTGTAGACTATGTGCCAGATACCATACTATGTATCAAGACAAGGAGATGAATAAGATGCTGCTTATTTCCTAAGGAAACCACCGACCCAATGGGAGAGACAAATAATATGCAAAAAAAAATAATTACAAGTTACAATATGTATTGATAAGCACATTCCTATAATGTACAAGGGTCTATGACAACACATTGATGTTAGATGGTGAGAGATCTCCTATAGGTTGGTATATTAATTTACATAACACTATTAGAAATTAATAGGATCATTGGAAAATTGTATTAATCTTCCCTGTTATAAAATTGAAGAAGCCCTGGTGGTGCAATGGTTAAGCACTTGGCTGTTAATCAAAAAGTCAGCTGTTCAAACCCACCAGCAGCTCCTTGGGAGAGAAGACCTGGCGATCTGCTCCCATAAAGATTACAGCCTAGGAAACCCTTTGGGGCAGGTCTGCTCTATCATATAGAGTTGCTAGGAGTCAGAATAGACTTGCCAGCACACAACAACAACAGGTAGTCCCAACTTGCATTTTGCCCAAATGATAGTTGTTGTCGTTAGGTACTGGCTTAGTCATCTAGTGCTGCTATAATGGAAACACCACAAGTGGATGGCTTTAACAAAGAGAAGTTTATTCTCTCACACTCCAGTAGGCTACAAGTCCAAATTCAGGGTGTCAGCTTCAAGAGAACGCTTTCTCTGTTGGCTCTGGAGGAAGGTCTGTGTCATCAATCTTCCCTTGGTCTGGGAGCTTCCCTGTGCAGGAACCTCAGGTCCAAAGATGCGCTCTGCTCTCGGCTCTGCTTTCTTGGTGGTATGAGGTCCCCTTGTGTCTCTGCTTGTTTCTCTCTTTTATATCTCAAAAGAAATTGGCTTAAGACATTATCTAATCTTGTAGACCTCATCAGTATAACTGATGCTAATCCATCTTATTACACCATAGTTATAGAGTTTACAACACATCACGAAATCACATCAGATTACAAAACGGTATACAATCATACAATAGTAGGAATCATGACCCAGCCAAGTTGACAGATATTTTTGGGGGACACAATTCAACCCATGACAGGTGCCATAGTCAGTTCAGACTCATAGCAACCCCATGTACAACAGAACGAAACACTGCCCAGTCCTGCACCATCCTCACAATAGTTGTTATGCTTGAGCCCATTGTTGTAGCTACTATGTCAATCCATCTCATTGAGGTCTTCCTCTTTTTCGCTGACCCTCTACTTTACCAAGCATGATGTCCTTCTCCAGGGACTGAGCCTGCCTGATAACACGTCCAAAGTATGTGAGACGAAGTCTTGCCATCCTTGCTTCTGGCTGTACTTCTTCCAAGACAGATTTGTTTGTTCTTTTGGCAGTCCACAACATATTCAATATTCTTCACCAACACCATAATTCGAAGGCATCAATTCTTTGTTAGTCTTCCTTAGTCACTGCCCAGATTTAGATGCCTCCTTATTTCTTTTTTCTGATAAGACTTGTCCTTACTTGAGGAATGTGAAATTTTTCTCTGCTGCCCTCCCAGCTTATGAAGTGACCAACAATCAGCTTGTGCTTCCACCTTCTTGGTAGCCTCCCTCTACTTGTCCAGCTAACTAAAACGAAAGGTTAGGCCCTTGGCCAACTCCTTCACTATCTCTAGGTTTGGTTAAAGAATGAAGTATTCCAAAAGCAGCAAGACTTTTTTCTCTCCCACATCTAACCCCAAAGATAGACAGTCACAAGAGTGGGGAATGGGTGGAAGAAAAACAAAGGAAAATTACTGGGAATTCCATTGAGACAAGTGACTGGCAAGAGATCCTAGGGAGGCTATCTCATCTTGTTTGGTGAACAACTTTACTAAACTACTTGTAAAATGCTATAAACTCTATTTGATTGCTTTTTTGAAAGAACTATAAAATGCATTAAGGATTTTCAGGTGGAAAGTTAGTTAAAATTGGGACAAGAAAGATGAAAGTAAAAGTTAAATTTCTGACTCATAGAGGAAGGCACAGTTTGAAAATGTTAGGTGGTGGGGACTTCTGAAACTGTGATGCAGGAAGGGGTTTGGTTTTCAGGAAAGAACACAGTGGTTCAGAAAGGAGCTTGTCATAGGAGGTGGTAGGGCTAGAAGTGCTGCGTTTGGGCCTATGGACAAGGATAACTCATTTTCAGGGGCAGAGAAAAAGTTCTCTATTAACTAAACTCTGCTGATTCTTTCACAGAAATGTACAGAAAGATAAAAGAGAGAGATCCAAGGAAAACTAAAGGATAGGATTGACTGAGAACTTATGGGTCAATTATGACTTAAAGAAGAATGAAGTAGGTGGTTTTAAAAGTCTAAGTCAAGTAGAACTACCAGGGACATGAAGAAGAAAACATACAAGCCAAATCCCAGCAAATAGTCACCTTGGTGTTAGAGTTAGTTTGCTTACAGAAAACTTCTTTGAGAACCACACTTGACCTCCTATTAGTGCAAAGTGCAATCTTAGAATCCCTAAAAGGGGAGAGAGCCAGAAGATTGTAAGTTTAGATCAACTTTTCTCCTTTTCTAGATGAAAAACTGAAGCCTAGAGAGGACATGAAAAACATTTTTTTAAGAATGTAGAGAGCATCTGTGGCAGATCTAGTTTCAAGACTAGTCTCCTAATTCTAAGCCCAATGTTCTCTCCAAATGCAGCTTTTACCCAGAGTCTGTCAGCAAAAACTCCAAACAGGCAGCAGAAGAAATGGGCTTACTCATCAACTAGAGAAGCATAAGGCATTGGAAGACATAGTGTGTGCAGGACCTCGTCTCTGTCTCAGTAATTCAAGGGAGAGTCGAGTTTGCAAGCCCAACTCAGAAATTTGGGAGTCAGCCTATACTTCTCCATTCCCCTCATTCCAATCAGTCACAAATTCTATCATTTCTAACCATGAATTCATCTTCTGCTCTCTATCCCCACTGACCCTACCTTACTCCAGACACTGCTTTTTTTACTTTTATTTTTTTCAACAACTATCTAGCTAGTCTTCCTGCCCAGTCTTTACACTTCACATTTATTCTTGACATTGCTGCCATACTTATTTTACTAGAATAAATATATGAGCATTTCTAGTTCCCAGTTAAACCCCTTCAATGCCTTCCTGTTGCCTGAAGAGAAAGGCCAAGTTCCTTATAAGGCCTAAAGAGGTCACCATGATCCTGTCCAGCTTTTCTCTCCAGTTTTATCTCTTACTACTCCCACCTCATACTCCCAGACTCCTGCCCACATTGAATTTTCACTTTCCAAAGTGTCCCAGTACTTTGAGGCCTCTGTGAGAACAGTAGGCATTTGTAAATGGACAAATGAATGAAAAAATGAACACCACTATGGGCACTGAGCTCTGCCAAAACACCACAAAAGAGGTTTAATAAAGATATTTCTTAATGATATTGATTTCTTTGCCAATTAATCCTCTCTAGCCATAACTTAAAGAGCCCTGGTGGTGCAACTTAAAGTGCTCGGCTGCTCACCAAAACGTTGGATGTTGGAACCCACCTAGCTGCTCTGCAGGAGAAAGACCTGGTGATTTGCTCCAGTAGAGATTACAGTCAAGAAAACCCTATGGGACAATTCTATTCTGTCATATGAAGTTGTTATGAGTCAGAATCGACTTGACGGCACTCAACAACAACAATAACAGTCTCAACTTCCATGAGGATGGGTACCTATGTCTGTCCTGTTGACTGTTGCATTTCCAGTGTTTAACAGTTGAATAAATGACTGCATGGATGAATGAATGAATTAAATATTATGAGAGATTTGCATGGATGTTATGGAAGGGCAGAGGAGGAGACAATCAGCTACATTTGTCGGAATTAAAGAATGTTTCACACGAGAAGCAACCTTTGTGATGAATGAGTAGGGATTTTCCGGAAGAAATAATAGATACAAGAAGAGGTGAAAGAGCATGGTGTGTTCAGAGATCACAGCTGGAAAGAGGGTGAGGGCAAGATAATCTAGAGGAAAAGTGTTCAACCGAGCTGATTCAAATCCCAGCACTAATTCTTACTATCTGTATGACCTTAATCAAGCTATTTAACCTCTCCATCTCACCTTAAAATAAATTGTGAAAATTAAAGATGGATAATATAGTGCTTAACATTGCATGGCATAGAATAGACGGCTATCTCTTTTTCCTCCTCCTCTTGCTTCTTCTCAGTGTTAATTCTTTTGTTAGGCACAAGTAGCTTGGGCTCCTCTAGTCACCTTTTAAAACTAGGGAGCCCCTTTCAGATCTAAACCCAAAAAATCTCTCCACCGAATATTCTCTGTGGACAACTAGGTCTTATTTACATATCTCATTTATCTTGCTGCATGCATCAGACTAATGCAAAATAAAAATGGTCTGGCTCTACCTCAGATGAAAATGGAATGAGAAGGAATTCATTTGCCAGGTAGTTTCTATGGTTGGTACTCATTTGCTATCTATATCCAAATAATAGATCCCTACTTACTTCTCCATAGGGAGACCATATAATTTATTGTCCAGATAGGATAGCTTTGAGAGCGAGAGGTGCTATTAGTTACACCAGGACAACAGGCATTAATCAGGACCATTCTAGGCAAACTGGGGTGCATAATTATCTTACCTCTCTAACTTTATCTCCTACTACCCTTTCTCTTATTTGTTATGTTTTGGCCACACTGGCTTTGTGGCTCTCTATCTAGTTTATTCCAGCATTAGGGCCTTTGCATTAGTTTTTCTCTCCACTTAAAATTGCTGATAATTCTTAAAGTTCTCTTCCCCTGGGATCTTACTGGAGCTCTGGTGGCACAGTGGTTAAAGTACTCAGCTGCTAACTGAAAGATCAGCGGTTCGAACCCACCAACTGCTCTACAGGAGAAAGATGTGGCGGTCTGCTTCTGTAAAGATTTACAGCCTTGGAAACCTTATGGGGAAGTTCTACTCTGTCCTGTAGGGTCTCTATGAGTTGGAATTGACTTGATGGCAATGGGTAAGATCTTTCATGGCTAACTTCTCACCATTCAGGTCATCGCATAATTGTCACCTTTCAGGTCTTTCTGACCTATTTAAACTCCCCTAACATACTCCTACTAGTGACTATCTCATTACCTGGTTTTATATTCTTCACAGCCCTTAAAACTATCTGAACTTGTTTCATGTACTTCTCTATTTGCATGAATATTGACTGTCTCCCTTCACTAGAATACAAGCTCCAAGAGGGTAGCAGCTAGACTGTTTTGTTTACTACTGTTTGTGCCTACGACTGTCCCTAGTGGGAACTTGATAAATATTTGTTAAATGAATACCTTAACTTTCTATCATTTTCAAATACAAGCTCTCTTTCTTGATAGTGACAGCTTTTGATACTTAATATATGAACATACTCATTTCATATGTCAATACAAAGAGGCTATCTTTGCCACATTGGTTGAAAGAAACGTCAATTCCCCCAGCTACCTGCTCAAGAGTTCAAATACAAGGATGTTACAGTCACGAGGGTTCTTAATTATTGCCATCTTCAGGGAAGAACATTTCAGTATATTTCCAAACAGCCTTAGATCAGATTATATCAGCTATAATGTTGTTTAAGAAAAATGATTATTAGTTGTGTTAGGTTAGAGCCAGGCAGTATCCTAGGACCTAGAGGGAGGTGTGGTTTGGGTTACACACAAGGGGTTTACCTGAACCAAACTGTAGCTAGAATTTAGGCTCTTGGTATTCTGGAAATTTTTATTATAAATCAATTTATTTCTCTGCTATTCAAAGGTTTTTTTTGTTTTTTTTTTTTATAAAATCAGGTTGAACAATGGAAAGATCACAGGTTAATTTTGGGCAAATCAGTCTTGTCTTTTGGGCTATTAACTAAATTTTCTAAGGCTCAGCTTCCTCATCTGTAAATTTGGATAATAATACCTGACTCAAAAGCTTTTGTGAAATTAGAGGTAATGTAAGTTAAAAAAAAAAAAAATGTAACACAGTACCTGATATAGTAGATGCTCAATAAATAGTACCTACTTTTATGGCTTATCTTACCCAGATTGTATTGATCTGTACATTCCATTGCATTTTTTAAGTCTTAAAATAAGATCAATGCATGAATACTCTTACTCGTCATGAAAAAATCCTGATTCCAAATACAGTAAATCTGTGGTATTAATAGATTTAACATTTAAAATTTTGATTATTCCATCATAGGCCTAAAAACTCATCAAGTGAAGTGATTTATAAGGTTCTTGGAATATGAATTTGAGACATGCTTGGTGTAAATCTGGTGTGTAGGAATAAATCACCCAGCTGATGAATGATTCTAATCGAGCAACTGCATTTCACTGTTTCGGTCAACAGAAGTTTATTCTCTCACAGTTCTGGAGGCTAGAAGTCTGAATTCAGGGTGTCACAGGGCCATGCTCTCTCTGAAGGTTCTAGGGGAAGATCCTTCCTTTTCTCTTTTAGCTTCTCTTAGCCCCAGGTGTTCCTTGGCTTGTGGTGGTATAACTCCAACCTCTGCTTCCATCATCACATGGTGTTTTTCCCAATGTGTCTGTCTGTCTGTTTCTCTTCTTCTCTTTTTCTAAAGATAGCAATCATACTGGATTAGGGCCCATGCTAATCCAGTATTACCTCACATTAGCCTAACTAATTGCATCTGCAAAATCCTTTTTCCAAATAAGTTCACATTCATAGGTACTGAAGGGTTAAGACCTCAACATATCTTTTGGGGAGACACAACTAACCCATAAAAATGTCTATTCTTCTTCATGCAGACCTTATCTGAAAGAACCATTAAAGGATATACTACAAGAAGAAGGAAACTAAAACTAGAATAAAGAAGTGGATGCCAGTTAAAATGATGAGGAAGGAAACAGGTAAAACAAGTTGGTAAGTCTAAATATATATTTACTGTAAAAACATCAACTGTTGAAAACATTATACTGAGCAAAAGAAGTCAGTAGCAAAAGGTCAAGTATTGTATGCTTTCACTTATAAGAAATAAGCAAATAAAAAACCAAAGATTATTAGTGGTTAACAGGGATAGAAAGGAGGGGGAAAAGGGAGAGTTTTTGCTTGGTGCATTGAGTTTATGTTAATGGTGATGGAATAATTTGGAAAAGTGTTATGGATTGAATTATGTCCCCAAAAATATGTGTTGTAAATCCTAACCTCTATGCTCGTGGTTATAATCCATTTAGGAATGGGTTGTTTTTGCTATGTTAATGAGGCCAGATTAGTGTAAGATGTATCTTGAGTCAATCTCTTTTGAGATATAAAAGAAATTAGATAAACAAGCTGAAGAGGGTTGGGGTAAGATAGATGCAAAGACACTTGGAGATCTCCATGGAACCAGGAAACAAGCTGAAGAGACAAGGATCTTCCCCCAGAGCCCACAGAGAAAGAAAGCCTTTCCCTAGAGCTAGTGATCTGAATTCAGACTTCTACTAGCCTCCTAATCTGTGAGAAAATAAATTTCTGTTTGTTGAAGCCACCCACTTGTGGTATTTCTATTACAGCAGCACTAGATAACTAAGATAAAAAGGACAGGGAGAATGGTTCACAACCTGAAGAATATAATCAATGTCACTGAATTATGCACGTAGAAATTGTTGAACTGGCAAATGTTCTGTTGTGTATATTTTCACCACAATAAAAACAATTTTAAAAAAATGATGTTTTGGGATTAAAAAACAAGGTGCAAAAAACCAAACCCTCCCCCCAAAAAAACCCAATAAAACAATGACATGGATGATGGGAGAGAACATTTTGGAGCTGAAGCATTTTAAGGTCCTTCATTTGTTCAGGAGGCAGATGAAGATACTGATTAAACTTAGAATTTGTTAAGTCTGCATATTTAAAATGTAACAAAACAACTAAAAGAATGGAAATAAAATCTATTACTTCCACCCCCAACCCCACTGCCGTCGAATCGACTCCAACTCATAGCGACCCTATAGAACTGCCCCATTAGAGTTTCCAAGGAGCAGCTGGTTGAACTGCTGACCTTTTGGTTAGCAGTGGAGATATTAATCACTGCACCACCAGGGCTCCACTACTTTCACATCAGTGACCAAAAAAAAAAAAAAAAAAAGGGAGAGGGGAATAACTAAACCTTAATCCAATAGAAAACAGAAAAGAAGGGGGAAAAAAAGCAAAGAAAAAAAATCCTAGTAAATAAAAAAATATAAAATAAGAAGGTGTAAGTCCAATTATACCAGTAATGACAATTAAATGTAAGTTTATTAAAATCATCCATTAAAAGATAATGGCCATTAGATTGAATTGTTTAAAAAAAAAATCCAGCAATATGCCATTTACTAGACTAAACTAACTTACCAAAAGAGAAGCAAAATACCTAAGAAAATTAACCAACAGAAGCCAGAAATGTATTTAAAATATCACTGTCAAGTAGGATTTACCCCGGAAATGCAAAAATGATACATACTAAAAAATCTGTTACTGGTATTGATCTTATTAATAGGATCATTAGAAAAGCATTCTACAAAGTTAAACACTCGCTAATGATTTAAAGGAGCGCTGGTAGTGCATTGGTTGAGAGCTACGGCTGCTCACCAAAAGGTTGGCAGTTGGAATCCACCAGCCACTCCTTGGAAACCCTATGGAGCAGTTCTACTCTGTCCCACAGGGTCGCTATGAGTTGGAATAGACTTGATGGCAATAGGTTAATGATTTAAAAGAAAACTCTCAGTAAATTAAGAATAGAAGGAGTATCTTTAACCTGATAAAGGGTTTACATTGAAAAACTAGAAGAAACTGACATAATTAAGAAAATTTAGAAACGTTTCTATCAGATTTAAAAAAAAAAAAGGACAGATGCTCAGTAGAACCCTTACTGGTACAACTAAAAGGCCATGTTAAAAAAATAAGATGAGAAAATAATAATAATTTTTTAATACATTTAAAGAAAGGAAGAGATAGTTGTTATTTGTTGAGGTTATGATTGTCTACAGAGAAAAGACACCAGAGAAAATTATTACAAGTAGTAGGAGTTCAGAAAATTTGGTAAATATCAAGATCGCCATATGGAAAAAGTAGTTTTCTTATATAAGGGCAATAACCACATAGAAAACCTAACAAAGGGTAAGGCCCTATTCATATGTATTATATACAACATGTAAGATACTCAGGCATAAACCCATAAAAGTTTATGGAGAAAATTATAGAACTTCTTTGAAAAACAAACAAAAATTGAATACGTTAAAAATCAAATCATCTCAGGGCATCAATTCTCCCCTCATTAATGTAAACATTCAATTCAATTCTAATAAAAATCCCAAATGTATTTTTCATGAAGTTTGATAAAATTATTTTAAAGTTCAAATGGAAAAGCCAAGGATCAAGAATAATTAAGACAAGTTTGAAGAAGAACAAGGTGAGGGTTCTGCTCTACCAAACATCTAAGCTTATTATAAAGCCATAGTATTTAAGACAGTGTAGTACTGGTGCAAGCATAGAGAAATAAAATAATGTAATCAAACAGAGAATTGATAATATTGGAACTTTATAAGTGATAGTGGTGCATAATAAAATATTAGAGAAAGGACAGTCTACTCAATAAAATTGGGTTAGGATAACTAAGGATCTATAGGGTAAATATAAAATTAGATTCCAACCTCATACCAAACACAAAAATATATTTTAGAAAAATTAAAACCCAAACAAAATACAATATTTACAAATAATAGTAAAAGATTGGTAAATCTGACTACTTCAAAATTTAAAACTTTGTTTTTAAGACAATATCAACCATCCAAACCAAAACCAAACCCTTTGCTGTTGAGTTGATTCTGACTCATAGCGACCCAATAGGACAGAGCAGAACTGCCCTATAGGGTTTCCAAGGAGCAGCTCGTGGATTCGAACTGCTGATCTTTTGGTTAGCAGCCAAGCTCTTAACCACTGTGCCACCAGGGCCCCTGTATAGATATATGTATTTAATAAAAAGAATAAAAATATTCATAAGAAAATGCATATTAAGTATAATAGGGTGATTGTTTATGAGGAAGAGGGGAGCTGAATGGGGCTGAGAAGACAAATGAAGACAATTTCAAAATATGAGAAGGCGTTAATATTTGTGAATTCTGAGTAGTAGGTCAATGCCTATTCATTATACTCTGAAATTTTCTATATGTTTGAAATTTTTCACTATGGAAATAATGTATTTCATTTTAAAGCATTTTAATTCAGACTTCTCTCTAATCCAAACTGCTTTTTTCCCAGATACTTTACATTATTGAAGCTTAACTAATCAAATGGTCTGGGCGCTGCCACCTGTGATTTTAGACAATCATATTTTCTTCTAACTCTTATTATAGAGAATAATCAGGATCATTTCAAAGGAAATGTGGAAAAATACTAAAGGGAAAATGGTGCCATAACTCTAAGAATTTTACTGACTAACTTAAAGCATGCTCATTTTAACTTTAGGAAAAAAAATATATTTCTGTGATACTCCATTGGCAGTTCTCAAATGATTTCATTTTTCGTGATATACAAATTTGGCATCAGAAAGCAAAAATGGAAATTCAAGTTAGTTTCCATAGTCTTATGACTGCTTTCGTGATGTTGCAATTGCATTACAGGTAATACTTTGAAGGTATGCATTCATTCATTCCTTTTGGTGCACTGCAATTACTGGTTTACCTGCCTGACTCCACTAGACTCTTGGAGTGCTTTGAAGGTGGGGACCCTGTCTAGTACCTTGTGGGCATTCAATAAGTGTTTTTTAAAATGACTTAATAAAATTTCAATTTTCCTCACCTAATGGGGATATTAGACAGAGCACTTTAACAAAAAATTTGCAAGGCAACTTGAGAGATTTAGATCTTTTGAGGTTCTGAGAAGAAAGAATCAATAAGCTTGGAATGAGCGTAAGTCTGAGTCATCTGGTTTTTTGCCATTGCACTAAGCACAGAAAATGAGGATGTAATTGCTTGTAGTTGCTGCTCTTGTTGTTTTTCCAGCATCCTAAGCATAAGCGTTAGAATAATTTCCTAAAGGCCATTCTGAACAGCCTCATGAGATGGTATAATAAAGGTCCACTTAATGATAAGTATGCATTTCCTTGTCAAAATGGAACACAACCCTTGGCCAATTATCTATGTGTGGTTCCTTTCAGTTTCTATAAACTCTTGAACACATGTTTTGGGTCAGAAGGACCCAGGAAGGAGGTTGCCAGGTCTCATAAGAAAAATTTCTACTTAACAACCAGGAGTGTGGGATAGAACAAGTCAAAAGAAAGCCCTTGTTTTCCTATTTTTTTAAAAATCTCTCTTCCCAATTCTTTTTTTTTCTGTTTTGTTACATTTTACTGTACTTGGTATATTTTCTAAACCTAGTTGAAATCGTTTCTGCAGGAAGGATGAAGACTAAATAAATAGAAGACAGAGAAGTGTGTGTGACTCAGAAAAATACTTGATGTAATTAAAGAAACTGGTTTTAAAAAGGAATATTTAAAAGTAAGATGTAAGTTTTATTTTTATTATAATCCAACCCAAAAGCAAACCCATTGACATCAAGTCAATTCTGACTCATAGCCACCCTATATAGGGTATCCAAGGCTGTAAATCTTTATGGAAGCAGACTGCCACATCTTTCTCCTGAGGAGCAGTTGGTGGGTCCGAATTGCCGACTTTTGGGTTCAAAGCATAGCACTTAACCACTGCATCACCAGGGCTCCTTTTATTATAATCACAACTATGTAAAAAAAAAAATAGGCATATAGAAAAAAAGACGGGAAAGAAATGTGCCAAAATATTCACAATAATTAAATTTGAGTATTAGGATGATGATTTTAGTATTTCCCAGATTCTTTATCATTGTCCAATATTGCCTTTATAATGAAAACTGTATTTTTGAAAAAAAAGACTTACAAATTTAAACAGACAGTGTACAGCAATTGTCAAATATTTAGCAATCATCTATTAATACCTTAAAAGCTGTCTTGACTGGCTTAAATTTAACCAAGTTGACAGGTTAACCTATGGTCTCCATTTCCACTATTAAATAGACAGTTCTGACTGATGCCAGGTGCAGGCTCAACACTTGTGGCTACAATGAGTTTGCAAAAAGCTCAAGCTCTGAAGTCAAACAGGCCTGCATCTACTGGATGACCAAGCACATTACTCACTCACTCAGAGCCTCACTGTTCTCTTCTGCCAAATGGGAATAATATTATAAACTTGCAGGATTTTGCTCTGAATATTAAATCAGACAAATGTATGTAAGGTGCCTGAGTTGTTTTTGACATGAAGTAGTTAAGTCCTTTTCCCCTTTATGTCACCTTCTTGGGTATCCCGTGCCCAAGATACTGGACTGGTGATGAGTGCGTCCCATCTTCACTTTTAGCTGAAATGACTCTAGTTATGCTTTCATGCTCATGGCAGAAATGGCCTGAAGAATCAACCAAGGTTAAGGCACCAACCCAAGAGTGGAAGAGCACAGGCCAGATGATGAGACTTGTGAGGTTGACTGGTGGGTGGAAAAATAACCCAAAACCAACCCCTTTGCCATCAAGTCAATTCCAACTCGTAGCAACACTATAGGAGAGAGTAGAACTGCCCCACAGGGTTTCCAAGGCTATAATCTTTACCAAAGCAGACTGTCACATCTTTCTCCCTCAGAGCAGCCCGTGGATTCAAACTGCCGACCTTTCGGATAGCAGCCGAGCTCTTAACCACTGTGCCACCAGGGACTTTAAGCGCTCTCAAATAGAGGTAATCAGACTTTCTCTTTCAGGAATTTGGAATGGAAGACAGACAGTACTGGATCATTCATCAGAATGCAAAGAAAATTCAAACTGCTGCGGGAAAGAAGCTGAGATGCTATGTATAGATATAAGAACAGTCTTGGATGCCGTGAGACTGGAGAAAAGGAGGCATCAGTAAATCCTCAGAGCTCTGCTGGTTCCTGAAAGCTCTGTAGGTCTAATTCTGATGTTTATCCTTAAAATAAGTCCTTTTTGCACAATAATGCTGAGAGGCAGATCAAACTGCCTCATTGCAGTGTATGCCATCATTGAGAAAAGCACCAAGGTTCTAAACCTAGGACCTGACCTATAAGTGGGCAGAAAGATCACCTGCCTGTGTAATCTCATTGCCCTGTCTGAAACGCCACCATTAGGGAGCAATATTCATTGCTTTCATTTCTAAAGAAAGTGAAATTCTTAAAGAAATCATGTTACCATCAGCTCTGCTTTTTTTCAAACAAAAATGTTTATGATCATCTGAAAGATAAAATTTGGCTTGTGGATTGCTGGGGTGAAGTCTGAAGGTGAGGGAGTCCATTAAATTATTGTGATGTGTCTGAATACATATGAACACCAAGCGTTGGAAACTGAATAGTGTGTCTTTTACATATCATTGCATTATTTTTCAAATGTCTGTTGATGTTATTACTATTAAGAAAATATGAATTAATTACAAAAGTTGCTGAATTTTATGGTAGATATATGGCTGCTAACCAAAAGGTTGGCAGTTTGAATCCATCAGGGGCCTCTTGGAAACCCTGTGGGGGTAGTTCTACTCTGTCCTATAGGGTCACTATGAGTTGGAATTGACTAGATGGCAAACGGCTTTGTTTGTTCATTTGTTTTTTGGTTTATTTGTCGCTAGGAGTCCCTGGGTGGTGCAAGAAGTTAAGGTGCTCGACAGCTACCCAAAAGGTTGGAGGTTTGAGTTCACCCAGAGGTACTTTGGAAGAAAGGCCTGGCAATCTACTTCTGAAAATCATCCATTGAAAACCCTATGGAGCACAGTTCTACTCTGACACACATGGGATCATCATGAGTTGGAATCAATTCCGCAGCAACTGGTGGTGGTGGATTTGTCACTATGTACTCTTTCAATCGACTAATAATAACATTACAACTACTAATCTTAGGAACTTGAAAAAATTGTTGGTGTTACAAAAACATCCTAGAAGTATAGGATAGTACCGGAAAAGATCGAGAACACCTAACGAAGTCTGTAGACCTGAGGGAACCTCAGGCGAAAGGGCAATCCAATAGGCTGGGAGTATTGCAGACCCTGCTGGCTGGGCAAGAGCGTTTGGTGAGTCACATTGCTTATTCTGCTGAGTGTCCCTACTTAGAACAATGAAAAAGGAGTGTCACTTTCTGGATTAACTTCTGGGCTGCATTGTTATGTATCACAAAAAGAAGATAAACTTGGCATGGATTCTTTGTCTTAAAGAATTGTACTGCCATCAACCCAGTTGCCCACAAATGTAGTCTCTCTCTCCCTCACCCACTCTCTCCCCACATATACAGTGCTGTCTACCTCCTACATATCTCTCAGATGTGTGCCCTCTCTGAATCCATGCTGCGCTGCTCTAATCCAAGCCAATAGCACCTCTCACCTGAACAACTGCAACTGCCTCCAAACTGGTCTGTCTTCTTGCTCCTCCCTAATTCATTCTCCAGAAGGATCTTTTGAAAATGCAAGTCTGATCAAGCCAATTCCTTGTTTAAAACCTTCAATAGCTTCTTACTGCTCTTAGGATGCAGTCCAAAATCCTTAATGCTGTTTATAAGGTTCGTCACAATCTGTAACCTGGCCCCTTGCCACCTCACTTCAGTCCTCATCTAATGCCACTAGCTCAAGTCCTTTTCTAAGCTCCAGGTTCTCACCATGATCAATACCAAGTCCAGCCCTTTGCACATGTCAATACCTCCGACTAGAACACCCTCTCTGATCCTCTCTTCACCTGGCTGACTCCCACCTCAACTTAAGGTCACAGTACAAATGTCACTTGACTCTGTTTCAGATTCCTTAGACTAAGTTACTGTCTTTGATATATATGCCCACAGGATCATAGTCTTTTTTGTTCAGGCTTATCAATTTCTAACCATCTGTTTGCTGTGCCTTCCCTGCCACATGCTCCACAAGGACAAAAGCCATGTCTATCTTTTTTTTTTACTTCTAAATTATTCTAGTCAAGGCTTGGCAAACAATAGGCACTCAGTATTTGTTTTTGAACTCCTGAGCTGGATTAACTGCCATACTCTCACTGAAGAAAGTTTTGAGGCCCAAAGATTCAGCTTAAGAATCTATTGAAATCAGACTTACTCTCTCATTTCCAAACTTTCTGAGTACATAATCTATTCTTCTTATAATGACTCTTATCCCATTCTACTCTGTACTGTTACTTCCTGAATCTCAGTTATGTGCCAGGCATTACGGTTCAGAGGATACAGAAACTTGTCTTCTAAAGCTTACCAAGCTATAACAAGAGTCTCTGTTTTTGATATTTTTTGACATAATGGAGTTTACAATTTTTATATAATCAAATATGTCTATCCTTATATCACTACTCATCTGTCAGTTTGTTGTACTGTGGTGGCTTGCATGTTGCTGTGATGCTGGAAGCTATGCCACTGGTATTTCAAATGCCAGCAACATCTCCATGGTAGACAGGTTTCAGCAGAGCTTCAAGACTAAGACAGACTGGGAAGAAGGACCTGGCAGTCTACTTTTGAAAAAAATTAGTGAGGGAAAACCTTATGAATAGCAATGGAACATTGTCTGATATAGTGCTGGAAGATGAGCCCCTCAGGTTGGAAGATACTCAAAATACAACTGGGGAAGAGCTTCCTGTCAAAGTAGAGCTAACCTTAATGACGTGGATGGAGTAAAGCTTTTGGGACCTACATTTGCTGATATGACACGACTCAAAACAAGAAGAAACAGCTGCAAACATCCATTAATAATTGGAACATGGAATGTACGAAGTATGAATCCAGGAAAATTGAAAGTTGTCAACAATGAAATGGAATGCTTGAAGATCAATAACATAGGCATCAGTGAGTTGAAATGGACTCATATTGGCCATTTTTAATCAGAAAATCATATGTTCTGCTATGCCAGGAATAACAAACTGAAGAGGAACAGCATCACATTCATTGTCAAAAAGAACATTTCAAGACCTATCATGAAACACAACACTGTTAGTGATAGGATAATATCCATATGCTTACAAGAAAAACCAGTTAATATGTCTATTATTCAAATTTATGCACCAAACACTAATGAAGAATATGAAGAAATTGAAGATTTTTACCAACTTCTGTAGTCTGAAATTGATTGAACATGCAATCAAGAAGCATTGATAATTACTGGTGATTGGAATGCAAAAGTTGGAAACAAAGAAGGATCAGTACTTAGAAAATATGGCCTTGGAGACTGAAATGATGCTAGAGATTGCATTTTGCAAGACCAGTGACTTACTCATTGCAAATACCTTTTTTTCAATCACATAAACGGAAGCTCTACATGTGGGTCTCACTGGATGGAAAACATAGAAATCAAGTCAACTACATCTGTGGAAAGAGATGATGTAAATACTCAATATCTTCAATCAGAACAAGACCAGGGGCTGACTGCAGAACAGACCATCAATTGTTCGTATGCAAGTTCAAGCTGAAGCTGAAGAAAATTAAAACTAAAATTAAAACAAGTTCACAAAAATCAAAATATGACCTTAAGTATATCCCACCTGAATTTGGAGACCATCTCAAGAATAGATTTGCTGCATTACACTAATGACCAAAGACCAGACGAGTTGTGGGATGACATAAAGGACATCGTATGTGAAGAAAGCAAAAGGTCATTAAAAAGACAGGAAAGAAAGAAAAGACCAAAATGGATGTCAGGAGAGACTCTGAAATTTGCTCTTGAATGTAGAGTAGCTAAAACAAATGGAAGAAATGATGAAGTAAAAGAGCTAAAGAGAATATTTCAAAGGGCAGCTTGAGGAACAAAGTAAAGTATTATAATGAAATGTACAAAGACTTGTAGTTAGAAAACCAAAAAGGGAAGAACACCCTTGGCATTTCTCAAGCTGAAAGAACTAAAGAAAAATTTCAAGCTTTGAGTTGCAGTACTGAAGGATTCTATGGGCAAAAAATTGAATGACGCAGGAAGCATCAAAAGAAGATGGAAGGAATACACAGAGGCACTGTACCAAAAAGAGCTGGTCAATGTTCAAACATTTCAGGAGGTAGCATATGATCTAGAACCAATGGTATCTGTGATGGTGAAGGTGCGTATCAACTTGGCTGGGCTATGATTCTCAGTGGTTTGGCAGTTACGTAATGATGTTGTTTGGTAGTTATGCAATGATATATTTTGGCAGTTATGTAATGATGTAGCTAGCCTCCATTTTGTGATATAATGTAATCATCTCCATGATGTGATCTGATGTGATCAGCCAATGAGTTGTAAGGGGAGTTTCCTCAGGGATGTGGCCTGCATCTAATACACGGATGTTCTGGCAATACTTGCTGGCTTTTGCTCACTCTGGATTCTGCATCCGGCTTGTCATCATCTGACCCCGGGATCTTGGGACTTAAGCCAGCATCCTGCCATATTGCTTGCCAGTCTTGGGATCTGTCAGCCTCTGCAGCCCGTGAGCCAGCAGCCTGCCCTCTGAGCTGCCATTTTGGGTTTGTCAGCCCCTGCAGCTACATGAGTCAGAAGAAGCCTCCAGCCTGATGCCTGAGCCTTGGACTTGGGAGTTGCCAGCCTCTACAACTGCATGAGCCATTTCCTTAAGATGAATCTCTCTCTATATAGATACATATATACATACACAGATATACATATATGTACATACATACATATATATACATATATACGTATGTGTGTGTGTGTATATATATATACATGCTTCACTGGTTTTGCTTCTCTAGAGAACCCAGCCTAAGAGAGTATTGAAGGAAGAAGTCCAAGCTGCACTGAAGGAATTGGCAAAAAACAAGACTCCAGGATTTGGTGGAATACCAATAGAGATGTTTCAACAAATGGACGCAATGCTGGAAGTGCTCACTCGTCTATGCCAAAAAATCTGGAAGACAGTTACAAGGCCAACTGACTGGAAGAGATCCATACACATGCCCATTCCAAAGAAAGGTGATCTAACAGAATGCAGAAATTGTCAAACTATATCATTAATATCACACACAAGTAAAATTTTGCTGGAGATAATTTAGAAATGGTTGCAGCAATATCTTGACAGAGAACTGCCAGAAATTCAAGCAGGGTTGAGAAGAGGACATGGACCAAGGGATATCATTGCTGATGTCAGATGAGTCTTGGCTGAAAGCAGAAAATACCAGAAGGGTAATTTTCTGTGTTTTATGGGCTATGCAAAGGCATTTGACTGTGTGGATCATAACAAATTATGGATAACATTGCAAAGAATGGGAATTCCAGAACACTTAATTATGCTCATGCAAACCCTGTACATAGATCAAGAGGCAGTCGTTTGAACAGAACAAGGGGACACTGTGTGGTTTAAAATCAGGAAAGGTGTGCGACAAGGTTATATCCTTTCACCATACTTATTCAGTCTGTGGAGACCCTGGTAGTGTAGTGGTTAAGAGCTATGGCTGCTAATCAAAAGGCTGGCAGTTCAAATCCACCAGGCACTCTTTGGAAACCCTATGGGGCAGTTCTACTCTGTCCTATAGGGTTGCTACGAGTCGGAATTGACTTGATGGCAATGGGTGTTTTTCTTTTTCATTATTATTCAATCTGTATGCTGAGCAAATAATCCAAGAAGCCGGACTATATGAAGATGAACATGGCATCAGGATTGGAGGAAGACTCATTAACGATCTGCGATACGCAGGTGACACAACCTTGCTCGCTGAAAGTCAAGAGGACTTGAAGCATTTATTGATAAAGATCAAAGACTATAGCCTTTAGTATGGATTATACCTCAACATAAAGAAAACAAAAATCTTCACAACTGTACCAATAAGCAACATCATGATAAATGGAGAAAATAGTGAAGTTGTCAAAGATTTCATTTTACTTGGATCTACAATCAAAACCCATGGAAACAGCAGTCAAGAAATCAAAAGATGTATTACATTGGGCAAATCTGCTGCAAAAGACCTCTTCAAAGTGTTAAAAATCAAAGATGTCACCTGGAAGACTAAAGTGCTCCTGTCCCAAGCCATAGTATTTGCAATTGCCTCATATGCATGTGAAAACTGGACAACGAATAAGGAAGACCGAAGAAGAATTGATGCCTTTGAATTATGGTGTTGGTGAAGACTACTGAATATACCACGGATTGCCAGAAGAACGAACAAATCTGTCTCAGAAGAAGTACAGCCAGAGTGCTCCTTGGAAGCGAGGATGGCAAGACTTCATCTCATGTACTTTGGACGTGTTATCAAGAAGGATCAGTCCTAGGAGAAAGACATCATGCTTGGTAGCATAGAGGGTCAGCGAAAAAGAGGAAGACCCTCAATGAGATGGATGGACCCAGTGGATTGTAACAATGGGCTCAAACATAGTGACAATTGTGAGGATGGCACAGGACTGGGCAGTGTTTCCTTCTATGGTATATAGAGTTGCTATGAGTCTGAACTGACTTGAGGACATCTAAAAAACCAACTATTCTTATATAGCTTCTCAGTTGCTTAAGAATATTTTCCACCATATCTAGGTTATATGTATGTTTCCTTGATTTTCTTCTGAGCCTTTAAAAATGTTTAAGTCTATGATATATCTGGAATACATTTTATATAGTGTGAGATAGGGGTCCAACTTTACCTCCAAATGGATAATCAGTTGTGTCCCTTCCATTTATTAAATCAGTTATACTCTTCCCACCAAACTGCAATGCTACCTTTGTTAGTATTTTATAAAACCTCATAAAACAATGAGATGTCTTCATGGATTCTCTATTTTGTTTCACTGACCTATTTGTTTATTCCTCTGCCACTAATGTATTAATTTGATTACAGTGTTAGTGTGTTCTGACATCTGGTAAGGCAAGCCGACCCTCACTAGTCTTCTGAATACCTTTCATGGCTTTGTAATCTTGAGCGTGTGGTCTACCAAATAATGTTAAGAATACACTAAACCACTTAAATAATACTCACAATAAAAAATCCTGATGGCATTATAATTGTAATATATATATATTAAATCTTTCCATTCAAGAATATTGTCTTCCCATTTGTTCTTATCATATTTTCTGTTCTTCAATTAGACTTTATAGCTACATCCATAAGGCACTTTGCCTTTCTTGTAATTTTTAAACTTAAATATTTTAGTATTTTGGTTACTATTGTAAAAACCAAAAAAAAAAAAAAAAACCTAAACCAAACCCGTTGCTGTCAAGTCGATTCCAACTCATAGTGATGTTATAGGACAGAATAAAACTGCCCCGTAGGGTTTCCAAGCAGTGGCTGGTGGATTCGAACTCCTGAGGTTTTGGTTAGCAGCCAAGCGCTTAAGCATTGAGGCACCAGGGGTCTTACTATTGTATCTATAGTATTTTTTTTTTTCCAATTTCTGTTTCTGAGTGCTTTTTACAAAGACTACATGAAAAGGCTGTTTTTTTAAAAAATTATCTTACTTCCAGCTTCTTATCAAATTTTATTAATTTTTTGTCAAGTTTACTCTGCTTATTTCACTTTTTATCATATTCTTTTGCACAAATAAGGAGCAATAGAAGTCTTTAATCTTTTAAGGGACAAGACAAGGCATAAATATACAGGGACAGACTTGCATCTATTCCTGAGAAAACTGACTCATTGCTAGAGTTTTGCCCTATAATACTTATATTACTTTAAAATTCTCACAAGAAAATGTATGAGATGTATCTTTCTCATTTCTGTAATAGAGGTAGAGCAGGAAGGATGTTAGAGACATTCTGTTTAGACCTACTCATTTTACATATGATAAAACAAAGGCCCAGCCAGGGAAAGTGATTTGACCAAGATGACAAAGCTAGAAGCAAACTCCGGGAAAGAATACCAAAATGTTATGACTCCTGGGACAATGTTCTTTGTAAAAGACATAGTCGACTAGAACCTTAAGCTTGAATTTTAAACACCTTTTTTTGGTGTGTGTGCTGTTATGTTTATATTACATTTTTTTTCTTCTTTTTAAAAATTTTTTTTTATTGTACTTTAGATGAAGATTTACAGAACAAATAGTTTCTCATTAAATAGTCAGTACACATATTGTTTTATGACATTGGTTAACAACCCCATGACATTTCAACACTCTTCCTTCTTGATATATGAGGACTTTTTTTTGGTAAAACTATACATAGCCAAAGTTACACCATTTCAAACGTTTCTACATGTACATTTCAGTGACATTGATTACATTCTTCCAGTTGTGCTGCTATTCTCACTATCCTTTTCCAAATTAATTATTCCATCACCATTATCCTCAACTTACTGCCCCCTAGTCTTCCCATCAAACCTTTTGAGTTGCTGTTGTCAATTTGAT
>NW_004444125.1:113956-130116 GCF_000243295.1 Trichechus manatus latirostris | reverse complement strand
GTTAACAACCCCACAACATGTCAACACTGTCCCTTCTGAAACTTGGGCTCCCTATCACCAGCTTTCCTGTCCCCTCCTGCCTTCTAGTCCTTGTCCCTGGACTGCTGTGCCTCATTAGTCTTGTTTTGTTTTTATATTACATTTTTAAAAAGAGTTTGAGAATCTAAATTAAAATTGTCACTATAACTTTAAAATTTTGTTACTACCTAATATGGCAGAGGAGCCCTGGTGGCGCGGTGGTTAAGACTCGGCTGCTAACCAAGAGGTTGGCAGTTTGAATCCACCAGCTGCTCCTTGGAAATCGTATGGGTCAGTTCTACTCTGTTGTATTGGGTTGTTGTGAGTTGGAATCAACTCAACAGCAATGGCTTAGTAAGGTAGAGGAAGTCCCTGGGTAATGTAAATAGTTAATGTGCTCAGCTGATAACCTAAAGGTGGGAGGTTGAAGTCCAACCAGGGGTGCATTGAAAGAAAGGCCTGGCAATCTACTTTCAAAATGTCAGTTATTGAAAATCCTGTGGAGTTCAGTTCTACTCTGATACACATAGGCTCGCCATGAGTCAGAGTCAACTCGATGGTAAGCATAAGCTTCCAGTTTTCCTCCAAGGTCTATTTCCCTCTTCTTCCTTAGTAATAAAACCCTAATTTTAGCAAGGGTTTTGCTAAACGTGACTAAATTCTGGCCAATAGCATGTATGCAGAATTTTCAGTGTGACATAGGGAAATATCCTTAAAAGGGCACTTCATATCCCCTTCCTCCTTTTTACTGGCTAGAAAGCAAATGTGATGGCTGGAGTCAAAGCAGCCATTTTAGATAACGAGGTAGAAGTCACATGCTAAGGATAGCAGAGCTAAAAAGGAGTATAGGTCACTGAGTACTTTGTGAAGCCACCAATCAGACCTGGACTGCCTACTTCTGGATTTCTTTTACACAAGTGAGAAATTTCTCTCTTACTTAAGCCATTGCAATTTAGGGTTTTCTATCATTTGAAGCTGAATCTACTTCTGATTTGCCAAGCAAACCATAAGGTGTAGCAACAAAACTGGAAATACATTCTCTTAAAAATAATCTGTAAGCTCTTGCTCAAGAAAAAGAAAAAGCTTAATAGAACTTTAATATCAGAATTCTGGTTATGGTCTTCAGATCTTTGAGTTTAAAATAATAACAATAATGATAATAATTGTGTATTGACTACTGCAGGGAGATACTGGATAACAGTTAAGAAAAGGGCTCTGAATCAGTCTACTTTGGTCAGAATCCTGGCAATGTCACTTATTGGCTATGTGACTATGAGCATGTCACTTACTCTGTCTAAACCTCAATTTCCTCAGCTGTATAATGAGGATAATAAAAATTCTTAGCACGAAGTTGTTGCAAGTGTTAGAAAAATGTTTGTAGTAAAATCAATATAAACTAGCCATTTGTAGCATTATTGATCCTATCATTAAAACCACTATTACTGCCACCTCTAAAGGTCAGGCATCCAATGATACTTTTATGACATTTACCATTTAATCACCACAACAAGAATGCCATATAGGTATCTCTATCTAATTTCATAGATAAAGTGGCTCACATAAGTTGGAATGCTTTGTGACAGAGCTGGATTGGAAACCAGGCCTGATGTTAATATCTACATTTCTTTTCATGATACCATGCTCATTTTAATTGATAAAGATTCTATAATCCTTTAAAACACAACATTAGAACACATACATTTGAAAGTATTTGCCTGCCATTACTGTTGACTTTGGTTGCTGCTCCCTCTGTCAATGACAGCATCCTTTTTCCCCTTTGCCCTTTGTCTAGCTAAGTAAGTGACTATAAATCACTTAATTATCTGTTTCTACCCCTGGAACGTGAGCTCTGTGAGGGCAGGAACGAGGTCTTGTATCCTCAGAGCACTTAGTCAGTCTTAATAAATACTTGACAAATAAATGAAAACCATTATTTATGTTAATGGAATTATAGAAGTACTGGGGTATATTTAAAGACACACACACATCTCTACCACATGAAAGCAGCCAGGAGTTTGGGCAGAGCCCTGCCACACGGTGCTTGCAGATTTCTCTATCTGGAAACCATCGCAGGGAACTTTGTGTCAAAAGGTGTGGTTCCTGCTGGAGAAGTGCCAACATCAAAAGCTCTGTTGTTGCCCTCTGGTATTGGGGTTTTGTGAGTGATGAATAAAGCGAGAGATGCTAAAACCTGGGAGCAAGCCCCCCTCTCCTCTTCTCTAAGAGAAGGGCAGCAGTGATGCTCCTTCTTATCGGCCACGGCTGTAAACAGTCTTAGTAGCCATCCCGGAAGGCTGCGTAGGAAATCAGACCTTTAGTGGATTTCCCTGGAATCTATTACTTTAAACAGCCCAAAATAGGTCTCCCTGTTACATTTCTTACAGCATCGTGTATCTTGCTTCCATGGTACTTAATCTGATTTGTAATTTTATGCTGTTTTGTGATTGTGTGCCATATCTGTTTCTCCTACCGAACTCTAATCTCCATTAGGGAAGGGATTCTGACTTAGTCCACCCCGGATACCTAAAGCTGGGCAAATGGTGGATGTTCAATATCTACTTATAGAAAGAATGATGATAAAACAGACAGACAGTCCCTCAAATGAAAGTAACACGGTGAATACAAAAGCAACAAGATGAAGGCAGTGAGGAGAAACAGCACAAATTTGGTTTGAATCTTAGAGCTACCATTTATAAACTTTATGACTTTAGGCAAATTACTTAATCCCTGTGTGCATCTATCTTTTCATCTAAAGCAGAGATAATATCTATTTCATTGGATTGTTGTGAAAAATAAATGAGATAATACGTATAGAAAGCACTTAGCAGAGTCCTTGGCAGAGACAGATGGCATGTGCTGATAAGTGTTTACACACAGTGCACATCTCAAAAAACCATCTCTTCCTCTTTTCTCCCTTCTTGTTGGAGTAACTGTGGGAGGTTGTAGAACACCTGAGTGAAAAGTGAACAGTACGAAAAGTGAAAAGAACTCAGATGACTAAACCCAGGTGGATGTAAGGTCTTTTTGTCCCTGAAATCCCTTCCCCATGTGGCCAGGAATTCTCACCTACTTATAAACTGGTGATACAAGGAACAATACAAGATGTAATACATTTCCTTTTCAAAACAAGAGGTCTAGGCTGCTGTAGTTCTGAGAAAGAAGAAATCAGTGTGGACGGGAGTGGCAGAGGACAATGGTCTGGATCCAGGCAATCAACGGCCCAGGATACACCAGAAAAGCACGACATTCTTCCACAGCAGTGCTCAGAAGCAGACCATGTGCACAGAGGATTTTAATCATTCATCTTTTCTGTTAGCCAAAATTGAATTCATGTGAATATTGGAAGTTTTCTCCTGGCCAGGTTATGAGAACAAGCAATGAGGGCGGAGATCATTTTCATCTTGTAATACTAATGGCTAAAGTAGCTCTGATGATGCAATGGTTAAGCACTCAGCTGCTAACTGAAAGTTGGTGGCTCGAATCTACCCCCTCTTAGACAAGCATTTGGACCATTTGGTGTCCTTTGATTCATTCAATGCATCTTCACTGAGCATCTACAGTATGTCAGGCACTGGACAAGGCTCTGGGAATACACTGTTGAATTAGACAGACAAGAAATGTTCATACTAGGAGCTTTGTTTAAATGCAAGTAAGTCCTGGAAGGACCTAGGGGCCTTTGTTATTCACTTATGTTTTTTCATACGAAAATAATAATGATAGCCATGTGGTTTTGCACATTCATTCTCTGCCCCGCTCTTTCCTAGATACGCTATGTGCATAATCTCATTTACTCTATATGACAGTCATGCAAGATAGATAGTTTATAGGTTAGGAAACAGAGGCCATATTGGGATTTGAACTCAGGTCTGTGGGACTCTACAGCTGTACTTTTCCTTTGATCATGATGTCTGCCAGCCAATCACCTGAATGGTCTAACTGATTTTAGAAATGTGAAGTGGCATTACTTTATAATTTGTTTCTTTTTAGTGGACTGTACCCATATATGATTATTTGATTTAATAAGTATTTCTTATAATAACTGTTGTAAAAACATGGGTTCATAAATGCATGGTCTTCAGTGGCACGTGGATACTGCCTGTACTTGGTACAGAGATCTTTTAAAAACTAAGTTTCAAATGGAAGAAAAAGTCAGGGTCCAGGATTTCTTCTTTTAGACCAGAAGTGCCAACTCAAGGGCCTTCAACTACATAAAACCACACGTATGTTTATATTGGCCATTTTATTTGATCCCTTGTTTGAAAAGGCAAAAAAAGAAAAAAGAATAAAAAACCTAGTCATGTATTCTGCTTGATCAAAACACTGTAATTTTAACACTTATTTAATACCTAGTCTGCTTCAGTCAGCCCCCTGTCTTAGACCATGAGCTTCTAGAAGGTAGAGATTTTTTTTAAGTATCTTTGAATCTCTAGAGCCAGGCTCAATCCCTGGCCCATATGCCAGAAGCACAAGAGATATTTGCTACATGAGTGAGAGAAAATTCTACCTGTTAAGAGCCTTCTGAGAATGTCACAGTGGGGCTCAGGGGCTGGCATGGGTCACCACTTTGAGCACATGAAATCTGTCTTTGACTACCTCCTGGAAGCTTCTGTTTGGTTTCATTTAACAAAACTTTCTTTTAAGAAAAAAGTCTGAAATTTATGTAAGCTAAAACACAAGCGAGTGAATTCAGTGTTAAAGCACCCAACAGCGGTCTCTGAGGACCCTCGAGGCGTCCAGTGCTCTGAGAGATCCAAAGACTAATGAGACAATGTGAGTGAGTATTCAGGCTGGTTGGGGGGACCATTCCCAGAAACATGATAAAAATGAGGACGAGGATAATGATAATGCTGTAGTAATAGTAGTAACAGTGATGACAACCAAGGAAAAGCACGCCATAAAAACTGCGTAAACCAGCGCTTTGGAACCTCAGCATAGACTTTGCTCTTTTTCTCATTCCTGTTTCAAAACAAAGGAACAGAATTGATGGAATTTCAGGAAGTTGCAGGTAGGTTTTGATCAGAAGAGGCTTTTCAGAACTTCTAGAAGGAAGGCAGCCATCTGCCCATAAAGTTTAGCATAAGAATTACTATCTAGTTTAGATGTAATTTCCTCAAAGTAATAAGTGTTATGAATAGTCAGGCCTACCATTCTCTAGAGTCCAACATTCTCCCTGCTAAGCATTAAGCCTAGGTTCAAAGAAAGTTCTCACTCTGCTACAGACACCCAGAGATGGACTCCGAGGACATTGTTCAAAATGCAGTCAGAAAATATGCACAAAGACAGTCCCTTTAGTGGAATTTAAAAGGTGACAATTGACGATAAGGGAATGGTGAGGTAAACCTTATTTATTCGTATGATGAAGTGTAATTCAAATATTTAAAAACTATATTCGTGAAGAGTTTTAATTCCAAGGTTATGTTTTTAATATTAAAAAAAAAAAGTTGGATACAAATTGTAAAGGAGTAGTTTCAATTAGAGAACAATATTTACCAAAACCAAAAAACCAAACCCACTGCCATCTATTCGATTCCAACTCATAGTGACCTTGTAGAACACAGTAGAACCGCTGCATAAGGCTTCCAAAGCTGTAATGTTTACGGAAGCAGACTGCCACATCTTTGTCCCCAGGAGCAGCTAGCTGGTGGGCTCAAACTGCTAACCTTTTGGTTAGCAGCCAAGTGCTTAAACCACTGTGACACCAGGGCTCACAATATGTACAAAGGAGGAAATAAAAAGTATTAATAACAAATTGTATATAATTTTTATTCTTTTATCTGTGTTTTGCTTTCCAAAGTTTCCTCAACGAGCAAGTATTATTCTTTTTACTCGGAAATAGTTATTACTATGTACGTAAAAAGAGCAAATTCCCAGCTCTCACTGAAGCTCAATTACAAGCTGTTGTATGGAGCAGGGACTTGAAGGACCAAGTGTTTGTTCAGTGAATTGTCTGGAATACCACCAGCAGTCCTCTTTAGTTCTATGTCTTATTGGGTAGAATTGCCAAATGAGTTTGGAAACCCAGAAAAAAAGTCTTCTGAGAGAAAAAAAAGTAATCTCCATCTCCTTCATGTAATTAAGAAGGAAAAATTCTTCACTCATATCTAACCCTAGACAACTGTGAAACTGGAATATTCTCACTGTTATAATGAACCTCAGTCACCATGATAACAATCAGTGATCTCCAAATTAGATTCAAATTCAAAGAAATGACTCTTCTCCTGGCTGTCTACCATAAAAAAACAAAACTCAAACCCGATGCCATAGAGTCAACTGTGACTCATAGTGACCCTATAGGACAGAGTAGAACTGCCTCACAGTTTCCAAGGAGCGTTTGGTGGACTTGAACTGCTGACCTTTTGGTTAGCAGTCATAACTCTTAACCACTACACCACCAGGGCTCCCAGTTGTCTACTGTAGGAACTTAATAACTACAATTCACAGAAGCTAGCCGGAATACTGTATGAATTTTTAGCTCTCCTACCGGAGCCCTGGTGGCACAGTGGTGAAGAGCTCAGCTGCTAACCAAAAGACTGGCAGTTCAAATCTACCGCCGGTCCACAGGCGAAAGATGTTTAACAGTCAGCTTCGGTAAAGATTTACAGCCTTGGAAACCCTATGGGGCAGTTCTGCTCTGTCCTATAGGGTCGCTATGAGTCGGAATCAACGGCTATGGGTTTTTTGGGGGGGGCGGGGGGAAGTTTTATGGGAGCCCTGCTGGTGCACTGGTTAAAGCACTCGGCTGCTAACCAAAAGGTCAGCGGTTCGAACCCACCAGCTGGTCTGCAGGAGAAAGATGTAGCAGTTGGCTTCCATAAAGATTTACAGCCTTGGAAACTCTATAGGACAGTTCTACTCTGTTATATAGGGTCACTATGAGTCGGAATCGACTCAATGGCAATGGGTTTGGTTTATTATATCATCTCCCAGTGAGTTTCCTTTACAGATGTATAACCTTCTAGACCTATTACAGAAATCTGAGTACTCCTTACCAGCAGTCTCCGGTTGGCATTTTAGGAGGTGTTTCCCACATAACATAGAAGAAGCTGCTCACTTTACATATCCTAAATAAACAGGCTTAAGCAGTACAAGAACTTTATGTTACTCACTGTCTTTGTGCTATGAACCCTTATAAATACCGTGTTCTGAATTCGAACACCCATGTGCTCGATAAAGTATCCATTAACATCCTTAATGGTTTCAGATGTACCCAGTACAGGAGATGGCCTTTCATTTATGCTTAGTTCCACACTTCCTGATTATGAATTCATTTAACTTCTCAATTTAAATTAAAAGCTCTTTGAGAATGGCAAATGCTTCTTTATTCAAAACTGACAACAATAATAATACCCATCATTGAATGTTAATTAAATGCTAGGGTTTTGCTGGGCTTTAATATATATCATCTCTAGATTATAATTTACATTTAACGAATGAAAATACTGAGGCTCAGAGAGAGTATTTGCCTAAAGCCACATAGCCATTAAGTGTTGGAGTCAGAATTCCAGTCTGGTTCTGATTTATGGTCCGATATTATTTCCATTTCCCCTGTTGCTGACATCTTAACTGTAGATTATTCAGGATTTCTATTTTTATATGCTAAGAAATGGAGGGAAACCCTGGTGGTGCAGTGGTTAAGAGCTATGGCTGCAAACCCCAAAAGGCTGGCAGTTCGAATCCACCAGGTGCTCCTTGAAAACCCTATGGGGCAGTTTTACTCTGTCCTGTGGGGTCGCTATGAGTCAGACCGACTCAGCAGCAAGGGATTTGGTTTTTGGAAGAAATGGAGACTTTGAGAAATGAAATGACTTGCCCAAGTTCACATGAAAAAAAAGCAGACTAAGATCTGAATCAGGTTAACTGCCTCTATTTTATTTTTTAAAATTATGTTTCCTCTGAGACATATAAAAAAAAAAAAGTTGTCATGGAGTTGATTCAGACTCGTAGAGACTCCATGTGTGTCAGAGTAGAACTGTGCTTCATAGAACTTTCAATAGCTGATTTTTCAGAAGTAGATCACCAAGCCTTTCTTTCAAGGTGTCTCTGAGTGGACCTGAGCCTCCAACCTTTCTGTTAGCAGATGAGCATGTTAACTGTTTGCACCACCGAGGGACTCTGAAACATAACATTAGCCTCTGCTAATATGATGTTACATCATATTTTTTTATTTTGTTGTTATTTTTAATTAGTGTAAAGTAAGAAGCATCTCACAATATTGTGTATTTTTCTGAATATAAGATAATTTTTAAGTTACAGATTTTTTTTCCTTTTCATGTGGGAAACCATACAGAACTATAAACATGTCAGTAGGGGAGGATTCATTGTCATTAGTCCTTAGCCACTTCGGCACCAACGTGGACAAATTTCCATCCAGAAATAAAATGGAAGTGTTCTCAAGGAATCAGTAGCCAAAGCACTCCAAGAAGTTTCCTCAAGCTTCTTGGCCTATTACTTAGTTTTTTCTTCTCTCTCTCTTTTTTTAGGAAATATACATTGAAGACCTTGTATATGCCAAAGTCTGTTCTTCTAAGCGCTTTCATAGACATGATGCCATTAATCCTTGCAATTAATATCAGAGGTATGATTTTCATTTTCCAAAATTCAGGTAACTTCTCTTCAGAGTGATTCGGCCTGACTTTAAGCCAGTTCTCGCTTATCCACACCATACTTTCTCTCTAATGAGAAGCAGTTGTGTCTGCTATGACACAGGCTGCTGACTATTAGCCGACTGTGATGCATAGATCTTATCTGGATCCTAAATCAAACAAACTATACAAATATTTATGAGATTTGAACGCTGACTATATATTTGATGATACTAAGTGATTTTTTTTTTTTTTTTTTTTGGTGTGGTGTTAGTATTGTGGTTATATTTTTAAGAGTCCTTACAGATACATGGAGCCCTGGTGGCACAGTGGTTAAGAGTTCGGCTGCTAACCAAAAGGTCAGCATTTTGAATCCACCAGCCACTCCTTGGAAACCCTATAGAGCAGTTCTACTCTGTCCTATAGGGTCGCTATGAGTTGGAATTCACTCAACGGCAACTTTTTATTTTTATTTTTTGTATAAATACATATCTGAATAGTTATAGAAGAAATGATATAATGTCTTAATTTGCTTCAAACTAATCCATTGGAGGAGGTAGAATGAGGATAGAAGTGAATCATAAGTGGCTTTAATAATGGTTAAAGCTGGGTGATGGGTACATGGGAGTTCATTACATTATTGCCTCCAAATGTGTATGCTTTCCATAATAAAAAGTTAAAAAAAAAAAAAAATCCTGTGTAGATTCGTAGAGAGAATCCTGGGTTTGAATAACAGTTTTATCACTTGGTAGGTGTGTGACATTGGGCAAGTTACTTTCCTCTCTGAGACACGGTTTTCAAGGTCATAAAAATGAAGCTTGTAACAATTACCTTGCAGAGCTGTAATGTGGAATAAATGAGGCAATGTATATACACATCTATCACATGTTAAGAACTTTAAAAAAATGGTAGCTGTTGTTGTTGTTGGGTGCCATCAAGCCAATTTCAACTCATAGCGACCCCACGTGACAGAATAGAACTGAAATCTTCATGGAAGCAGATCTCCATTTCTTTCCTCCGTGGAGCCGCTGGGTATGTTCAAACCAACAACCTTTTAGTTAGCAGCCAAGTGCTTAATCATTGTGTCACCAGAGCTACTTTAGCTATTACTATTACAAGATAAAAATGATCTCTGACCTCATTGCTTGTTCTCATGACCTGGCCTAGAGAAAACTTCCAGTGTTCACATGCATTCAGTTTTGGCTAACAGCAAAAGATGAACAATCGAAATCCTCTGTGCATACGGTCTGCTCCTGAGCTCTGCTCTGGAAGAACATCATGCTTTTCCATAGTATCCTGTGCCATTGGTCACCTGGATCCAGACCACTGTCCTCTGCCACTCCAGTCCACACTGATTTCTTCTTTCTCAGAACTACACCAGCCTAGACCTCTTGTTTTGAGAAGGCACCATATTACATCGTGTACTGTTCCGTATATCACCGTTTATTGAGAGAACCTGGCTAGATAGCTTTACTCTCTTATCACTGCCTCAAATAAGCGCTATCAAGTCTCCCTTTCCCGTCCTGGGATGATCTATATCGTTTGAGGTCATTTTCAGGTGTAAGTGGTTATTTTTAGATATTAAAATACTCGGTCCAAGTTAAATATAATTATCCACTATATATCAATTCAATATCTCATTTCTCAGATCAATTTCACAATCTAACAGTGGGGATGGGATTGTAATTTGTACTTTCTGCCTGCTTGCTTCCTTCCTCCATTACTCATTCTGTTGCTTCGACGGAGGGGCAAAAGTGCTTAAGAGCTTGGCTGCTAACCAAAAGGTCAGCAGTTCAAATCCAACAGCTACTCCTTGGAAACCCTATGCGGCAGTTCTACTCTGCCCTACAGGGTTGCTATGAGTCAGATCAACTTGATGGCAACAGGTATGGTTTTCTCAGTGGATATATAGGAAATGGGCAAAGTCTTACTTGATTGGCGCTGGTGTCATCTGGCCATCAGAACTCTTTGGGTGTCCAATGCCCACATGCTTCTTCTCATTCTCCTGGGGTGTTTGTGGACACTTTAACAAATCCATGCTGGGGATTTCTGCACTGCACTGTTTACTGACAAGGGCCATGTACAGTGGGATTGGTACTTTTTGTTCTCCTGCCCTTCAGTGGTACACCTATTAAAGGAGATTTAGAAATGAAGCAAACATGGTGTAATCTTTCAAGGAATTTACAGTTTTATAGGAGAGCATGTACTCATGTGATTATGAGTTCAGCTGTGATAAGAGGACTGAGAGATAATTTTTGTTGGGGTAGAATGTTATGGATTGAATTGTATCTCCCCAACTTATGCACAGCAAATCCTGATGCCTATACCTGTGGTTATAATTCCATTTGGGGATGGGTTTTCTTTGCTATGTTAATGAGGCAGTATTAGTATAGAGTGTGTTTTAAGTCAATCTCTTTTGAGATATTAAAGGGGAGATTAAGCAAGCAGCAAGCAGAGCAGAGATGGGAGAAGATAAATTCCACACCACGTGAAGATCATCAAGGAGCCAAGGAACAAGGACCTTCTCCCAGAGCCAACAGAGAGAGAAAGCCCTCTCCCAGAGCCGGTACCCTGAATTCAGACTTCTAGCCCCCTAAACTGTGAGAAAATAAATTTCGTTGGTTAAAGCCACCCACTTGTGGTATTTCTGTTATAGCAGCACTAGATAAATAAGACAGAATGGCTAGGAAAGAATTCCAAAGGAAGGAATAGATTTTAACAGAGTTGTGGACAGCTCATGAGAAATGATTTTCACTGTCTTTGAAGAGAAACATTTGTCCCTGTTGGCCTGTACTGAGCAACAGCTTTATCCAAGGAGCTTCCCTTTGGGAACACACACATTCGGGTCAGCTTCATTGTCCTTACATTGTTTTGGTCTATATACACACGCTGATTCCAGGAATGGAAGACACAGTTACCATAGTTGTTGGTTGTGGTTGGGTGCCATCAAGTTGATTTTCCACTCATAGTGACCTGATATGACGGAGTAGAACTGCCCCATAGGGTTTTCTGGTAGGTAGTCTTTACAGGAACAGATGACCATATCTTTCTCCTGTGGAGCTGCTGGGTGGGGTCAAACTGCCAACCTTTTAGACAGCAGCAGAGTGTTTAACCATTGTGCATCTTACCATTATAGACCTTGTTACCATTGTTGCTCCTTGTTACCATCAAAGGCCTCTCTTACTCCCCACAGGTAAAAATTGTACTTCCAAAGCTTCCCTGCTAGAGCAGAGACATGGGCAGGACTATGGTTGCCTTCCTTTCCACAAGTGTTTCTCTGGAAATTGAGACATGCTCAGTCTACTAAGAAATGGCTGTGGGCTCAAGTTCTACAACCACAACACGAGAAATTATGAGGTAAATACAGACAATATAGGTGTATCTCAAATCTTAAATAATTCAGGTTTTTCCCTTCAGAATTATTTTACTTGGAATTCTTTTTTTCCAACTTAACTATGAAGAGCTCGTTACAGCTATTATATAGATGTGTCATTTTATCCCAGGAACTGGGGTGGGGAGGGGAGAGGACAAGGGACTCATTTAACCTTATATAACTTCGATACAATTTGCATAAGATCTTAAATACCTTTATTTTTAACAAGGATAAACTAAATTTGTAGAATTAAATAATAATAATTTCCTCACTCTCACATGGCACTATACAATCTGCAGAGTGTGTTACAGGGATTGTCTCAACCTTGCAGTAACTCCTAGCAAGAAAGGAGAGGTAATAAGACACTTATTTTCACGCAAGGAAACTAAAACTCAGATAAGTTAAGTAACTTTTCCACAGCTACACACTTATGACACCTAAAGCACAGCTGTAATGTCTAAAGCACGTATCAGTCAGAACAAGGCTGGGGCCGACTGTGAACACACCATCAATTGCTCATATGCAAGTTGAAGATGAAGCTGAAGAAAATTAAAACAAGACCATGAGAGCCAGAATAGGAGCTTGAGTATATCCCACCTGAATCTGGAGACCATCTCAGGAATAGATTTGATGCATTGAACATTAATGACTGAAGACCAGACGAGTTATGGGATGACATCAAGGACACCATAAATGAAGAAAGTAAAAGATCATTAAAAAGACAGGAAAGAAGGAAAAGTCCAAAACGGATGTCAGAAGAGACTTTGAAACTTGCTCTTGAACATAAAGTAGCTGAAGTGAATGGCAGAAATGATGAAAAGAGCTAAAGGAAATATTTCAAAGGACAGCTTGAGAAAATAAAGTACTATAATGAAATGTCTGAAGACTTGGAGTTAGTAAACCAAAAGGGAAGAACATGCTCCGCATTTCTCAAGCTGAAAGAACTGAAGAAAAAATTCAAGCCTCAAATGGCAACATTGAAGGATTCTATGGGCAAAATATTGAAAGATGCAGGAAGTATCAAAAGAAGATGGAAGGAATGCACAGAGTCACTGTACCAGAAAGAATTAGTCAATGTTCAGCCATTTCAGGAGGTAGCATATGATCAAGAACTGATGGTACTTAAGGAAGAAGTCCAAGCTGCACTGAAGGCCTTGGTGAAAAACAAGGCTCCAGGAATTGGTGGAATACCAGCTGAGATGTTTCAACAAATGGATGCAGCACTGGAGGTGCACACTTGTCTATGCCAAGAAATTTGGAAGACAGCTACCTGGCCAGCTGCCTGGAAGAGATCTATATTTGTGCCCATTCCAAAGAAAGGTGATCCAACAGAATGTGAAAATTATCAAACAATATCATTAATGTCACATACAAGTAAAACTTTGCTAAAGATAATTCAAAATCGGTTGCAGCTGTACATCGACAGGGGACTGTCAAAAAGTCAAGTCAGATTCAGAAGAGGACATAGAGCAAGGGATATCATTGCTGATGTCAGATGCATCTTGGGCGAAAGCAGATAATATCAGAAAGATGTTTACCTGTGTTTTATTGACTATACAAAGGCATTCAACTGTGTGGATCTTAACAAATTATGGATAACGTTATGAAGAATGGGAATCACAGAACACTTAATTGTGCTCTTGTGGAACCTGTACATAGACCAAGACACAGTCATTTGAACAGAACAAGGGGATGCTGCGTGGTTTAAAGTCAGGAAGGGTGTGCGTCAGGTTGTGTCCTTTCACGATAATTATTCTATCTGTATGCTGAGCAAATAATCTGAGAAGCTGGACTACATGAAGAAGAACGCGACATCAGGATTGGAGGAAGACTCATTAACAACCTGTGATATGCAGATGATACAAAGTAAAGCAATGAGGACTTGAAACACTTACTGATGAAGATCAAAGACCATAGCCTTCAGTATGGCTTACACCTCAACGTAAAGAAAACAAAATCCTCACAACCGGACCAATAGACAACATCGTTATAAATGGAGAAAATAGTGAAGATAGTGAAGTTGTCAAGGATTTTATTTTCCTTGGATCCACAATCAATGCCCATGAAAGCAGCAGTCAAGAAATCAAATGATGTATTTTGCATTGTAAAAGACCTCTTTCAAGCGTTAAAAAAGTGTTAAAAAGCGAAGATGTCACTTTGAGGACTAATGTGCACCTGACCCAAGCCATGGTATTTTCAGTCACCTCACATGCATTCGGTAGCTGGACAATGAATCAGGAAGACCAAAAAAGAATTGAAGGCTTTGAATTATGGTGTTGGTGAAGAATATTGAATACACCCATGGGCTGCCAGAAGAACAAACAAATTTGTCTTGGAAGAAGTATAGCCAGAATGCTCCTTAGAAGTGAGGATGGTGAAACTTCGTCCCACATACCTTGGGCATGTTATTCAGGAGGGACCAGCCCCTGGAGAAGGACATCATGCTTGGTAAAGTAGAGGGTCAGTGAAAAAGAGAAGGACCCTCAACAAGTGGATTGACAAGGTGGCTGCAATAAGGTGCTCAAACATAGCAAGGATTGTGAGGATGGTTCAGGACTGGGCAGTGTTTCGTTCTGTTGTATATAACGTTGCTATGAGTCGGAATTGACTTAAAGGCACCTAACAACAGGTTTATGTGCTTTCCATTACGTACTTCAGCTTTTGTCTTTCTAAAGCAGCTTTCCCAAACTGGGTTCTTCAGAACTATAAGGAAATGTTAATAAGTATATTTAAATCTAAGTTCCTTGCACGAACAGGCTTGGAAATACATGGTTGAGCAAAATTAAACAAATATCTTTACCACAGGACCCTTCAGACCCATTAGTATGAAACTGCATATTGGGAATATTTAAGAGTGGGATGTAGTAAGCACTTATCTCCAAAACTGTTTAGACACAAAACTCTTGAGGGGAAATACCTATCAATGTGGTATAGGAAAAAGCTTTGGAAACATTTATTTAAAGAAACAAAGTCTCAAATGTCCTTACCACCAAATTTAACCCTACTCCCCCACTATGCTACTTCACCTAGATAAGGGAACTTCCACTAGGCCTTCCTTTTGATGTTGTCTCTTATGTGCTGATTTGTTATAAAGCTATTTGCACTTAAATATTTTGCTTAAAAAATATATGTGTATATAACCAGTGGCTGTTGAGTCAATTCTGAGTAATGGTGACCCCATGTATGTCAGAGTAGAACTGTGATCCTTAGGGTTTTCACTAATTTGGTTAATTTTTCAGAAGTAGATCACCAGCCCTTTCTTTCTAGGTGCCTCTGGTTGGACTTGCACTGCCAGCTGTTCGTTAGCAGCTGAGCATGTTAACTGTTTGTACTACATAGTATATATATAACAGTCTATTGTAATTGTTGTTGTTGTTGTTAGGTGCCGTCGAGTGGGTTCCAACTTCATAGCGACCCTGTATATAACACTGACTGCCCAGTCCTGTGCCACCCTCACAATCGTCGTTGTGCTTGAGCCCATTGTTGCAACCTTTGTGTCAATCCATCTCATTGAGGGTCTTTCTCTATTTTGTTGATCACCTACTTTGCCAAGCATAATGTCCTTCTCCAAGGACTGGTCCCCCCTGTCTATTAAAAAACATTAAACATGTATATATCATACTATATATATAGGAGCCCTGGTGGTGCAGTGGTTAAAACGCTAAGCTGTTAACCAAAAGCTCAGTGGTTTGAACCCACTAGCCACTCCACGGGACAGCTCTGCTCTCTCCTACAGGGTTGCAGGGAGATGGAATCGACTCTATAGCACTGGGTGGATTTGGTATAATATATGTACATATATACATATATATGTAGGTAGATATATATATGTGTATACATATATATATATACATATATATATATGCAGGTATCTATGCATCTAAGGAGGCCTGGTGGTGCAGTGGTTAAGTGCTTGGTGGCTAACTCAAAGTTCAGAGGTTTGAACCCACCAGCTGCTCCTTGGGAGAAAGATGTGGCAGTCTGCTTCTGTAAAGATTTACAGCCTTGGAAACCCTATGGGGGCAGTTCTACTTTGTCCTATAGGGTTGAAAGAGTCAAAATTGACTCTATGGCCATGGGTGGGTTTGGGGTCTCATATATATATATATATATATATACATACATATATATATATGTGGAGGTATGTGTGTATATATATATGTATATATATATATATACACACACAC
>NW_004444125.1:96052-113856 GCF_000243295.1 Trichechus manatus latirostris | reverse complement strand
CAGAACACTTAATTGTGCTCTTGTGGAACCTGTACATAGACCAAGACACAGTCATTTGAACAGAACAAGGGGATGCTGCGTGGTTTAAAGTCAGGAAGGGTGTGCGTCAGGTTGTGTCCTTTCACGATAATTATTCTATCTGTATGCTGAGCAAATAATCTGAGAAGCTGGACTACATGAAGAAGAACGCGACATCAGGATTGGAGGAAGACTCATTAACAACCTGTGATATGCAGATGATACAAAGTAAAGCAATGAGGACTTGAAACACTTACTGATGAAGATCAAAGACCATAGCCTTCAGTATGGCTTACACCTCAACGTAAAGAAAACAAAATCCTCACAACCGGACCAATAGACAACATCGTTATAAATGGAGAAAATAGTGAAGATAGTGAAGTTGTCAAGGATTTTATTTTCCTTGGATCCACAATCAATGCCCATGAAAGCAGCAGTCAAGAAATCAAATGATGTATTTTGCATTGTAAAAGACCTCTTTCAAGCGTTAAAAAAGTGTTAAAAAGCGAAGATGTCACTTTGAGGACTAATGTGCACCTGACCCAAGCCATGGTATTTTCAGTCACCTCACATGCATTCGGTAGCTGGACAATGAATCAGGAAGACCAAAAAAGAATTGAAGGCTTTGAATTATGGTGTTGGTGAAGAATATTGAATACACCCATGGGCTGCCAGAAGAACAAACAAATTTGTCTTGGAAGAAGTATAGCCAGAATGCTCCTTAGAAGTGAGGATGGTGAAACTTCGTCCCACATACCTTGGGCATGTTATTCAGGAGGGACCAGCCCCTGGAGAAGGACATCATGCTTGGTAAAGTAGAGGGTCAGTGAAAAAGAGAAGGACCCTCAACAAGTGGATTGACAAGGTGGCTGCAATAAGGTGCTCAAACATAGCAAGGATTGTGAGGATGGTTCAGGACTGGGCAGTGTTTCGTTCTGTTGTATATAACGTTGCTATGAGTCGGAATTGACTTAAAGGCACCTAACAACAGGTTTATGTGCTTTCCATTACGTACTTCAGCTTTTGTCTTTCTAAAGCAGCTTTCCCAAACTGGGTTCTTCAGAACTATAAGGAAATGTTAATAAGTATATTTAAATCTAAGTTCCTTGCACGAACAGGCTTGGAAATACATGGTTGAGCAAAATTAAACAAATATCTTTACCACAGGACCCTTCAGACCCATTAGTATGAAACTGCATATTGGGAATATTTAAGAGTGGGATGTAGTAAGCACTTATCTCCAAAACTGTTTAGACACAAAACTCTTGAGGGGAAATACCTATCAATGTGGTATAGGAAAAAGCTTTGGAAACATTTATTTAAAGAAACAAAGTCTCAAATGTCCTTACCACCAAATTTAACCCTACTCCCCCACTATGCTACTTCACCTAGATAAGGGAACTTCCACTAGGCCTTCCTTTTGATGTTGTCTCTTATGTGCTGATTTGTTATAAAGCTATTTGCACTTAAATATTTTGCTTAAAAAATATATGTGTATATAACCAGTGGCTGTTGAGTCAATTCTGAGTAATGGTGACCCCATGTATGTCAGAGTAGAACTGTGATCCTTAGGGTTTTCACTAATTTGGTTAATTTTTCAGAAGTAGATCACCAGCCCTTTCTTTCTAGGTGCCTCTGGTTGGACTTGCACTGCCAGCTGTTCGTTAGCAGCTGAGCATGTTAACTGTTTGTACTACATAGTATATATATAACAGTCTATTGTAATTGTTGTTGTTGTTGTTAGGTGCCGTCGAGTGGGTTCCAACTTCATAGCGACCCTGTATATAACACTGACTGCCCAGTCCTGTGCCACCCTCACAATCGTCGTTGTGCTTGAGCCCATTGTTGCAACCTTTGTGTCAATCCATCTCATTGAGGGTCTTTCTCTATTTTGTTGATCACCTACTTTGCCAAGCATAATGTCCTTCTCCAAGGACTGGTCCCCCCTGTCTATTAAAAAACATTAAACATGTATATATCATACTATATATATAGGAGCCCTGGTGGTGCAGTGGTTAAAACGCTAAGCTGTTAACCAAAAGCTCAGTGGTTTGAACCCACTAGCCACTCCACGGGACAGCTCTGCTCTCTCCTACAGGGTTGCAGGGAGATGGAATCGACTCTATAGCACTGGGTGGATTTGGTATAATATATGTACATATATACATATATATGTAGGTAGATATATATATGTGTATACATATATATATATACATATATATATATGCAGGTATCTATGCATCTAAGGAGGCCTGGTGGTGCAGTGGTTAAGTGCTTGGTGGCTAACTCAAAGTTCAGAGGTTTGAACCCACCAGCTGCTCCTTGGGAGAAAGATGTGGCAGTCTGCTTCTGTAAAGATTTACAGCCTTGGAAACCCTATGGGGGCAGTTCTACTTTGTCCTATAGGGTTGAAAGAGTCAAAATTGACTCTATGGCCATGGGTGGGTTTGGGGTCTCATATATATATATATATATATACATACATATATATATATGTGGAGGTATGTGTGTATATATATATGTATATATATATATACACACACACACATATATGTAGTACAGTGGTTTAGTACTCGGCTGCTAACTGAAAGGTGGCAGTTTGAACCCACCAGCCTGAGGGAGAAAGACGTGGCAATCTGCTTCTGTAAAGATTACAGCCTTCGAAACACTATGCAGCAGTTCTACTCTGTCCTACAGGGTTGGAATCAATTCACCTGCCATGGGTTATCTATGTATCTGTATGTATACCTCCCGCATATCCCTGCTTGACTGTCATTCTCTGCTTTTGACCAAGGGACATTAGTGCACATTTTTACCAATACTCAGCCAATGAGGACTCTGATGAGCTAACACGGACTCGAACTTGTTCTGCAACATATGTTGTATGCACCACTATACTTCTCTTTCTGCCATTTATTTGGTGTTAATTGATGAACACTTATTTGATGGGCAAAAGACATGCAAATGATAGTGCTAGACCTGGCACAAAGAAATGAAGTAAGTGTATCATCCTGAATATTTTACAGGCACTCAAGGCACCTTGGAGCCCTAGTGGCCCAGTGGTTAAGAGCTCAGGCTGCTAGTCAAAAGGCCGGCAGTTTGAATCCACCAGCCACTCCTTGGAAGCTCAATGGGGCAGTTCTATTCTGTCCTATAGGGTTGCTGTGAGTCGGAATTGACGCAACAGCAATGGTTTTTTGTTTTGGATTTCAAGGCACCTTGGGGGAAAAGGTAAAGAAAAGATAAAGATCCGAAGATAATTTAGGTCTGGTAGATGTCCTCTGACGTTATTTATAAGGAATACCATAAACTCCCTGGAGTGTGGGAGGCATGTTCATACACTGTTTGAATGTTAGTCATTAGAAACTTTGGGAACTTTAGCCAGAGGCATGTCTTCAGTAAATGGAAGAGCTTTTCCAAATAGTTGCCAGGAACACAGTCTAAGCTAGGATGTCGATTCAGTTCGCGTACCTTTTCTAGCACGCACGTCCACTGTGCTAGCAGGGATATGTGTGTATTAGCTATTATTTAACTATCAGAAAATCAGGACAGATATACTTGGAACGAATACAGCAGGACATTTATAACCCTAAACCCGTTGCCCTCAAGTGGATTCCGACTCATAGTGACCCTATCGGACAGAGTAGAACTGCCCCATATGTTTCCAAGGAGTGCCTGGTGGATTCGAACTGATGACCTTATGGTTAGCAGCTGCAGCTCTTAACCACTATGCCACTAGGGACTAGGAGAAATGGTGAAAGTTGGGCTGAGGGGTGTGGGCAAGAGGGGTAAGCAATGGGCAGGAGGGAAAGTGGCAGTTGGGAGGGGAGGAAGGATTATTTACTACTCGCCATTAGGCATAAATTCCTGAGGGCTGGATTGCATCTTATTTAATGTTGATTCCACAGTGGCTACATAGTGCTTGGCACATTTGCCCAATAAATATTTGTTTTATTTATAGTGGGTTAAGCACTGTTAACTGTTCACTGCTCTCCAACAGCTCTATTCCTTATTTAGAGGTTCCAGTGTGGAATGGGAAACCCTTGTGGTGTAGTGGTTAAGAGCTACAGCTGCTAATCAGAAGGTCGGCAGTTCAAATCCACCAGGCACTCCTTGGAAACCCAATGGGGCAGTTCTATAGGGTCACTATGAGTTGGAATTAACTCGGCGGCAACGGGTTTGGTTTTTGGTTTTAATGTGGAAATGGAATTACTCCAACTCAGAGCAAAGTCGTTTATGAGCTATTGATGTCTGATGAAGGGGATAATAATGATAATGACAACTGTCATTTATTGCACATTTTCAATGGTGAGGCACTGTATTATATTATTTACATATATTATCTTCTATTTTCAGTTCAAGAATCCTGTTAATTGCTATTTTAAATGGAAATTGAGGCTGAGAGGTTAAACTTATTCTAGGTCAGAGAAATAATAAACTGTGGAACTGGGGATTTCTAGCTAGGTTTGTCTGCCTTGAAACCTCTTGTTCACGTTTCCTCTCATAGTTTCCTTTGAGCCAGCTGAAATCGTGGTGAAGGCTGAGGAGTTTTCCCACTCACAAACAAAAAATGAAAACAGAGTTAAGCTGACGACTTTCAGTCTCATCCTAAGGAAAAAATACCTTTTTACCATTTAAAAGAAACCCCAGTAATTTTGTATGTAGAATTTAAAATTTATGCCACAATTTCTTTTTCTTTTTCATGATGTTCCCCACAGGAGCAAGGAAGATGAAAGAGATAGGCTCTTCTACCCAAAACAACAAGCTCCTTATATATAAATTTCAGAAACACTTGAACTTCTGGAGGAAATATTAAATGCCAAAGACTTCCACCAAACCAAAATTGCTAATTAGAAATCAGACTTGTATGGCATTTCTTGACATATTAAAAATAAAATAGAATATTAATAAGCATTTCAAATTTATTGATAATTCTTAATGAACCTCCAGTAGGACATTTTGTTTGTAATTTAAGGTTGGGTTTCAAGAAATCAGAAATAAACACACTAATTACAAATTAACAAAACCAATGCAAAATATAAAACACCACAGACTTTTATAGCACCGAATCTACTATTTTAAGAGATCTTAAACTTCAATAAACATTTTAAAATATAAAACCACAGAAATACTAGGGTCAGTTTACTTGCATTAGAAAAAATTCACCCAGGTTCCATAGCTCATTTAACATGTTAATGATTTGCAAAAAACGTATTTACATACAGAGCCTCAAAATTTCATACTATTTCAGAGTCTAAGAGATTATAAACAAGATCCAAAGAAAGGAGAAAAAAATATATTTAAAGTGACAGATTCCCACATTTCAGAAAAATCTCTTTATGAGCAAAAATTTTTAAAAATGGATTCATACAATGGATCTATAATTTTTACAAGTATATTTAGATGATTTGAAAATGCCTTTTGTAAGCTATACTTAATAAAATAAAATCTTTTAAATTAAAAAGTCCCTACTTTTTATAAGAAGTTCAGCACTAATTGTATTGAATACAGTAAACTTGAAGGCCACTTTGTGAATGAAAGTACTTCGAGTCTTAATTGTAATTTAGAACACTAGGAAATAGATTGCTCATTTGAAAATAATCCAACAAATTATTGGAAATGCTGTGCATTATCTCTTTTTTAAACAAACAACTGGTGATCACACAACAGGTCATCTGTGTTAGGACTGCAGTGAGGTGAAGGCAGTGGTGAAATCCAGAGAAAGTTTAAGAATCCTGACAAATTATCCAATTGTCATGCTTTAAGTTAGCTGATAAGGGTATAGACCATCTCTTTAATATATTCCCAGGCACCCTTATTAAACTGTCAAACCTCTTTGAGGTCTGTTCAGTAATTTGCTATTCCATTTCTGTCTCATTCATTAGATAGCTTCTAAAGCATCTCCAAGAAGCTTCCATTTGTAAAAGTCTCAATGAATCAAGCTGGGAGCCACTCAAACCATTTTGATTCACTTAAGCAAGCATTGAGTTATCTTTAGAAACAAACTGCAAATGAGAAATGCAGTGTCCTGGTCCCTTCACAGTGTGAACATGTGAAAATAACTCCATAGCTCAAAAGACTATCGTTAAATAAGTGGAACACACAGTTACTGCAGTCTGGGTTTATATTCCCTCTTTGATTTATTAATATCAAGTCATGTAAGTAAATAAAAGGATATGTAGATAAGTGGTTAAAAAAACACCCATAGCGTTATTAACATAATGCTTTTATACCTCTACTAGAAAACAAATTATAATCTTTAGTCTTTTTCTTTTCGTAATATGAAGCTATTTAAAGCAATAATTTAAGTATGCCCATAGTTTTTAGCAGACAGGATTCAATTTGATATAATTAATCAGACACATTTATCTGATTCTTTGAGGACAAATACTCAGTTGACATATAAAGTACCTACAATGAAAGGCACTGTACAGATACTGTGGAAATATAAAAAAGGTCATTAAAGTCTCACGATGATTTTATATTGTAGATATGTCTTTAGGAGAAAAATTTCATTTCATATACTATATTTTTTATGTATTGGAGAGATGGATTAGGTAATTTATATAGGCCGCATCCAACACACATATTATATTAACTGTGTGAATTAACCAGTGGAATAGTAGAAAGATCAATTATTTATTACTTTATCACTGTGCCATTTGATACTTTAGGAAAATTAATGTTTATATGTACTGTATCTATAACTGAGATAGACATTGTCAATTTCAACCTTAGATTAATTGAATGTTCTATAAAAAGAGCCTTTCTTCCTTCCTAAGTAATCACTAATCTTAGGAGCACAGAAATCACTCAATAAGACATGAAATGGAATGAAAATAAACTGCTCTTATCAATTAGGAAACCACACATTTGACACATTGATGTTGTGCTGTCATTCTATGAAGCTCCCCAGGGAGTATGCAACCCAAACAGAGAACCTGTATATTGCCCAGGACAACATACCTAATCATGTTATCCTATAATAGAATGTGATTCACAGTACACGAATCAAAGAAGGGCACTTAGCAACCACGAGCGTCTGGATCTCTGCAGAGGCCACGCAGTGTCCAGAATAGCCTGAACATTCCTATCTTCAGAATAGGTTAGCAAGACCAGATGATGTCTAACCCAAGAGCAATAGATAGGGACAAAATGTATCCAAAACAGAGCTCATCCCAATTCAGTAAAGCTTTACCATAAGGGGTAGGCTTGATTAAATTGTGAATGTGCTTGGAAATTCACCATGGCTTCCTCAGCTTCCTCAATAACCTCTAGGAGTGTTTAGCTAGTCTTTCAAATGAGGGAGAGACTCAGACTCAGCCTTCCTCTGGCCTGGCCTCCCACCCATTAAGCCCTTCCTCCTCTCTCCTCTAGCTCTTCAGTAAGAATCCATGGCAGTTCCCTAAGGGGAAATTTGGTGGTGGTTGTGGTTATCTTTCTGAGTGCCCGGGAGATGACAGCTCTGGAGAAGGAACAGGAATGCACAGATTATCTTCAAAAGGCCGAGAACTTTATTGTGTAGGTACTTGGAAGGAAGGTAGGACGGAAGTAAATGAGGGAGAAAGGAAGAAAACGACCAGAGAGGGAAAGAAGAGGGAAAGGAGGAAGGAGGGAAGACAGGCCAACAGGCAGGTCAATATGCCTGCTTTGCAGCTCCTGTCCAGTAAACCCAGCCCAAAGAAAAACTATGCAAGGACTTTAGAAGCTCTAAAGGTTTCAAAAAGCTGCACTATTCCCCTCTGTGGCACCAGTTCAGGTTAAATCGGTCAAGCATTCTTCCTCCAGTTTCTCTGCTCCCTCTCCCTTCTCTGCAGGTGGCTTCATCTGAGGGATTTCTGTGAAGGCTGGAGACAGGTAGCTCTGATTTGCGCTCTACCTCCTAGGAGCCAGGGGGGAGCTGGCAGAGCCTGTGGTGTGTTTACACTGCAGCATGCTCCCTCCATCAGGCCCCAATCCCTGCAGCTGTAGCAGTTTTAGAAGAGGCTGAATGGGCAGAAGAGTGGTGATGGCACCTGCAGTATCCCTAACGGCTGAATTCACTGAAGCATCCTGGTGAATAGAGCAGGGAGGAGAAAGAGAAAGGTCCTGGCCTTGGCAGTCCTCAAACAGGAGCGGTAGAATCCGACTGGTTTGCCACTTCTCTGGAAAAGTTCTGAGGATTCCAAAGAAACTGAGATGCAGAGGAGGCCAGGAATGCTGGACTAAACATCCAGTGAGGTGGGTGTATTAGAAATGAGGGGCAACAGAAAAGAGATGGAAAGAGACCTTACAAGGAAAGGTGAGGCAGAGAAGAGAAGCTCAGTGATCTGAAAAGGACCACTGGAGACCATCCCTGAAGTGGGCAATTATTTATTTGGAGACTGCAGCAATGTCACTGAGGATGCTGGAAAGTGCAGAGAGAAGGAAGTATTTTCATTCCACGTTACTTTTTAAGTTTCTGTTCCACAGACTAGAAGTCAATTGGTGTTTCTCTAGCTCCAAGGCTCTGGGCCCCAGTTTCCACATCTGCAAAACAAGGGGATTGTACTAGATGCCTTCCAAATTATCTTCCTGATCTGACCCTATGTAACTATCAGCTCATGAGCCAGGGAATCCAAGAACAAATATCTATGAGACTTAATATCAGACCCACCCCCCCAGCCGCGTTTTTCCCCACCACTCATTAACAATACTGTGCAACACCCGTACCAACTGTCGAACTGACGCCAACTCGAAAATGATGACAAGGAGCGTGGCTCAATTGTGACAAATGATTTGCCCTTCCACCCTGGAGTAAGGAAGGAAGGAACAGAGAAGGCAGTTAGATGTATGTTTTGGATTTCCAAGGAGAGGATCTGCTCAAAATTTCAATTTCAAATCTCATCCATTTAAATAAATTAGAAATTCCTTGGAGGGGCTCCTAATAGTTGCACTGATAAAAGGGCCAAAGTGCTCTGTAATGATTTGTCTTGTTTGGGGGCTAATTTATTTCATTTATCCCAGATTTTGGATCTGCTTTTTCCATGGAAATCCGGCGGCTATGGTCAGACACTGGCCATGCTCTTCTCTTGTCTGCCTGCCTCATACCATTCTGCCAAGCTGCTTCAGTGCAGCATTTTCTGGGGTTATTAAACACTCAAAGCTTAGTAAGCGTACACTAATGAGTAGGGTGTGCAGTGATGCCGGAGACCCCCCACTCTCCAACACACACAAGCGTAGGTAGTTTAGATGGCACTGAGGGTAAAATGCATTTCCGCAAGAGTTTCATTTTGGATTTGTCTCAATTAGAAATTCCTTTAATTAAAATAAATTTAATATGCAGCAGTAAAACTCCTTATCTTCTTTCCTTCAAGTGGGAAGTGACACACAGATAGTACGCAGCTTTTGTTTCCAACACCCACTAGCATTTCCATTTTATCTTAGTCTCCAAAATATGGACCGGAGGGTGACTCCAGAAAAATGGATTCCCACACTCCCATCTTACAGGGCACTGATGAGTGCAGTGCTGAGCACTCGCATGCAGCATCACCATTTCCTCGCGCCCTCCACTTGCCAGACGTTCCCCAGCGCCCCTGAGGGCATTCAGTAATTTGATTTCCACACGGGATTTGACCTTGCAAAGATCCCTTTTCCAGTTTCTGGGCAAGAAACAACCCATTTTAACTCAAAACACAAAACGACCTTTTCTCCTCTAAAGAAACACTACCAAATGTAACACCTCTGGGTTTACGTTTCTCAAGCCTGCATTCCAGAATGTGAATGTGGAATGCAAAAGCAGGTAACTAGTTTGGGTCTGCCAGTCGCCATTCAGCGACTCTGAGTCTCAGACCTGTTCCGAATAAACGATTGACTGTGCAGTAGAACATCTTTCCTTTTCTGTCCATTCACCATCATGACGAAAACTGAAAAACGAAAAATTATCTACCCATTTTTGAATGCGAAGAGCGAAATGTGCTCATGTTGCGCCTAACTCCGTGTGGTCTAAATACTAACATCCCGCTTCGAAATCAACCCTGATTTCCATATCCTCTTGTCCACTCAGTTTTACTTAGCAAACACCTTTGCTGCTCTTCTACGCTGAGAAGACGGTGCACCAACCCCAAGGATGACAGGTTGGTACTCGACTGCAACCGCTCAATAGTTTTATCAGCAACCGGAAAACTTCACAATAGGTCAATTAGCTACTTAAATCTGTGTAAGGAAATCCGTCTATTTATAGACTTAAACTAAAAAAAGCATCTCAGTTCCAACTATCTCAAATGTATCCTAAGAAAATCCCCCAAACACGCCGCATATAAACACACCCCTTCCCCCATCCCCACTATTCCAAAAGGTCCCCCACTACTAACAGCACATTCAGACTGCCAGCATCAACCAAAACAATTGTCACTATGCATTTAGACGCATCTATGCAAAGTCAAGTATGTGACAATAGCCAAAGCGTCTCCCTGACAATCGGTTGCGCTACACATGCAGAAAGGCAACGAAGATTGCGTTTTCTACTTACAGTTATAGCGCTGCGCACGGTCACTTAAAGCAAATGATAAAACTCAACAGTTCTTTTTTCTTTTTTTAATATATCTATATATTCAATTCGGGTAAACTGTTAAGCCGTCTCTCTGTGGCTCTCTCACGCTCTCTTTCTCCCTAGAGCTCTAGGTTGCTTAAATCCCTCTTGGATCGCGCCTTGCCAGCCCAGCTGCAGCCGCAACACGCTCCGGTAGGTCTCTGCCGCAGATTGGGAATCCCATAGAAAACCTAGGGTCGCTGGAGCTGGGTGCGCAGGCGCGCGAGCCTCCACCTCTCCAGGCACCCCCTCCCCTTTCCCTCCTCCCTCTTTTAGCTCCGCAGCCCCAGCTCGGTAAGCTCGGGAGCCGGTGACCAAGCCTGGCAATGGCGCATGCTCAGTTGGAAAGGCTCGGAGTTACAGCGGGTGGATTCTGCGTCTCCAGATTTTAGCAGAAACTCTGAAGGAAAGTAAATAGGAAAAGGGAGCCCGTCTTTGGGCGAAACCCACACCTGTACAGACGTGAAGGAGGGCAGACTGGGCTAGCCACGCCCCGCGGTTACTGTGCTTGCTGGCTAAAGGCCCAGGCCAGAGACGGGACACGTGGATCCTGGTTTTCCCGCCGCTGTCAGTCCTAGCCAGCCCCCAGCCCAATCCTTTGTCAGGCTGTAAGGTGAAAAGAAAGGAGTCCTGGTGGTTAAGCGACAGGCTGCTAACCAAAAGTTTGGCATTTCGAACCCACCAGCCGCTCTGCGGGAGAAGGACGTGGCAATCTGCTCCCTTAAAGATTTAGTCTTGGGGCAGCTCTACTCTGCCCTATATGTAGGGTCGCCGTGAGTTGGAATCAACTCACGGCAAAGGTTTTTCTTTTTTTAAGGTGAAAAAGAAAACTGCAGAAATCCCTTTCTGGGAAGGAATTCTTCCCAGCAAGCTTGTGCGCACTGGCTCATTGAAGGAACGGTTATGGTCCTTTTTGCCGTGGGTCATTTCATCCGGGGGTCTTACGTTCGGAGCACTGGGATCCGTGTCCTTTACGTACCCCAGTGCACAGTATGGTCCTGGTCCAGAGGAGGTGCTGGAAAAATGTGTATTGAAGAGAACTGGGTGCGAGGTCTGCTTTTTGACCTGTTTGACCTTGAGTAAACGACCAATAAGCACCTTCCGTATGCGTTTAATAAATACGTATTTACTGACTATGCTTTAGATATGTGTGTAGGAGGTGAGGGAGTTGAACCATTCTGCGAATCTAAGGTTGATGGTTTGGACAAGCCGATTTTATAAAGCCCCCTTTTGTCCTTGACTGAGGCGCCCGGTTGCCAGCCCTCCCCCGCTACCCAACGGTCTGCCAAAGCCTAGAAGACTTGGCAAGCAGTAATGCCCAATAAATGGTCGATTCCCTACCAGGAAAAAAACAATAAAAAAATCCCAGATGTCCCCAACCTGATCAGTTTCCCGAAGTATTTGTGTATGTACATTCATTCAACGGTTATTCATTGAACAACTACTGAGTATCAGCCACTATTCTAGGCATTGAGTAGTGGAAAAAAAAAAAATCCTCCTGGGGTTGACATTTAGGAGAGGATTTTATATTCGGGGAAGAGAAATCCTGGGGCGCAGTGAAGAACGATGTTCACCTTAAGCAGAGCGCTTCACTATTTGCAAAGCGCTTTCACACACCTTACCACGTTCAGGAAAACTGCAAAGTTAACCTTTCGGTGCTGGGGACAAGAAGAGCGTCTCCAGTGGCAAACTGCGCTCTAGAGTGACAAACCTTCGGTGCCAGGAGGGAGCTGCTCCTGGCCCCAAGTGGGGGAGTCCAGCTTGGAACGAACCTGAGGTCACCTAAGAAGATCTGGGGAAACTCCAATTGACTAGTTTGGCAATCACAGGCTTGTGCTAGGCTGAGGGCCTCCGGTAGAGAAGCCCAAACTGAGGCCTCGCTCTCAACGCCAACCTGGCGGTCCAAGAGCCCAGGACCACGCTTATCTGGGTCAAACGCTTCGTGAGGGCTACCGCAGAGGGGTAGAGCGTTCTTAGGACTCCCGAGACAAGGCCCGCGGCAGTCCTCTTCCTGCGGGGCTCCTCCGCTGGGTGATGGTGACCGCGGAAACCCGGAGCTCGGAGCCGCGCGGAGCAGAGCGCGCGGCTTCAGAGCGCTGCGGCGGCCGAGCTTGCTCCTTGGCTGCGCGGCTGCAGTCAGGCGCCTGGTCCGCGCTCGCGGGCTGCAGTCCACACTGCGTAGCCAGGCTCCTCCAAGTGCAAAAACGGTTCCCTTCTGTTTCCTGGGATAGGGTGGGGGCAAAAGTCAGTTTTGGACAAGCCACTTTGGTTGGCTATGAAGACGACCTCCCAGGCTTTCAAAGTAATTGCCCATTTTTATAGATTTTCCCTACAAAAGCATTTTACGCTCGGTTCTTTCTCTCAAGAGAACAGCCTCCTCACTGCAATCTGCATCAACCGAGGGGGTCACGATGCCATTTCTCCGCTTCAAAGAGATGTACCTATTAACGCTCTCTGGAGGTCTCTTTCCTGGCAGTTTCTGGTTTTAGACAACGTACTTTCAACTTGTTTAGGAAAAAAAAAAAAATACGTCCACTGATATTTTCAACCGTGATCTTTTGTAGGGTTGCTTTGGTTTAGATGCATGCGCTTTCATAAAGCAAGTTTGCCTTAATTGTGCAGCAGGATTTTTTTAAATTTATTTAGTTTTAGTTCCATTTGCCCTGCAGCGATGTTTGAAGTCCTTAATGTGATAGCTTAATTTTTAATCTCCAGCTCTTGCATAATTTCATCTTCTTAAGCTCTAATTTTCTTTTGTTATTTTTTTTCCCCAGAGATGTTCTTTAGTCGAGTTATATATGCAGCATCAAGTCACAACTGGAAAACCAATTGTAAAAGGCATTGAAAGAATGTTACATAGAAAGCAGTTCCCCTCTTCATTATAGCAGAATGAACTTTAGAAGTGGAATGTGACAAGGGGCACTAAAAAGTGGGAGAGCCCTCTGTTTCTTTCCTCTTTCAGACATTTGCAAATGTCATTGGTGATCACAGAGCAGAGAAGCGCTGGCCCGCGCTCCTATGCACCTAGGGGCAGAGGGACAGGAAAGCTGCATCGCGTCAAGTGAAGAATGCCCTCAGCTATAGCAGTTGTCCCGTTACCAAAAGACTTCAACACCGCGATGCCAACTTTCACTCTCTGGAGTGGGGAGGGAGTGGAGGGAAAGGAGGTGGGAAGATACTGTAGGGAGGGGATCGTTTGTTCCTTCTAGAGTACTGGTTAGAATCCTCACTTGCCCAGAAAAGAGTGAGGAGGCATCTTCTCTTCCTCGGTTGAAAATTATATTCTTTTCATATGTTTCTATCCTAACTTCCATCTCACTCCTTCCCAGATTCAAACAAACCAATAAGCAAGCAAGCATACAAACAAAAACCAAGAATAACTTTTAAGGTGAACACAACTCCATTCAATTTTCCCATCAGGTTTAACTGTGGCATGGGCAAGCTGAAAACTGAGAACGACAGTGTAGCGCGAACTGCAGTAGTATAACAGGTCTAAGCATGTAGAGCTGTGAGTTTATTGTAATATCATTTATTAGAGGTGCTTGTGTATAAAATATCTGAGCAAAGAAAGGTGGAATTTAAGGCATGGGAAGTTTAGAAAATTGGAAGAAAAATTAAGTGTTTGAAAGTCATCATTAGAAAATGAAAAATGATAGAAATTGGCAACTGGATTTATACTCACTTAAATTTATAAAGAATAATGAAAGTATTTTTCTTGTATGGGTAAAGTGCTTTTATCCCCAAAAACTATGACTATTAATCCTTACAGAGGAGATGCATTATGTAAGATAATTATATTTATCCTGATTTTTATCCTATTTTTTAAATATATGAATAGACTAACTTTCCTAAATTAAAACAAGAAATTATCTCCTTGAATAAAATTACATATTAGTTTTTCTGATACATAAAGTGTTTCTTTGTATATGTTTGTACTCTTCTGCATGTTGTTTTCTGAAATAAATGAAAAATGCAAGATCATGATGTAGTGATTTTCATGCAATTAGAGGGAGCGGTCCATGCCTATCTGTACAGAGGAGGGATTAAAAATCCTAGTTTTAATGGACCCGGTAGGTCATTTCTCCCAGTTCACCATGGTTTATCTCTATAGTCCATGACTAGATCTAAATTCAATTTGGAAGACCACTGTCTTGTTGCAGTCAGCAATTTTTCTTAAAATTTGAACAATCTACAAAGAAAGTTTCTTAAGGCCTTGGTTAAAGTTTTTCAAGACAGTGTCAAGGTTTTGAGTTTCCTGGAAGTTTCCTGGAGCCCGAGAAATGATCATAGAAAATGCAAGTGATTGGCAGCCCAAAGAATAGAAAATGCTTTGTTTCATTCTCTCTTCTACATTTGAGTCTAACCTATAAATTCATGACAGTGCTCTTAGGCTGGAAAATTTCACTGCCTTTGTTACATTTTTTGTGACAACATACACAAAAAATAGTGATAGCAGAAGTGCACATTATATGACCTCTATTTTCTTTAATGAAAGTAGTCCTTAATGGTTAAGCACTCAAGTACTAGTTGAAAGGTTGGCGATTGGAACCCACCCAGAGGTTCCTTGGAAGACAGGCCTGGAAATCTTCTCCTGAAAAGTCATAGCCATGAAAACCATATGGAGCAGTTCTACTCTGCACACATGGGGTCTCCATGCATCCGAATGGACTTGACGGCAACTAGCAACAACAACAACAATGCTAGGCTGGGCTCATTCTTAGTTGTATGCGTTGCTACTGCAAATAAACTCGTAGGTCCATTTTCTGGGATCTCAGTACTTTAGATACCATCTGATCCAGAAGGATCTTCAAAGGCCTTTCTTGTCTTAAAATAGATCTTTCTGACTTCTTTCTCCTTTCAGGCTCCTTTTTCCTTAATATAGTATAATTCTGAATTAGAAAAAAATTAAAACAGTTTTATTGAGATATAATTCACGTACCATATAATTCACCCATTTAAAGTGTACATTTCAATGTTTTCTAGCATGTTCACAGATGTACAGCCATCAACACAGTTGATTTTAGAACATTTTCGTCAACTACAAAAGTTAGCTATCACCCGGCTAACCATCTCACCACACTTCCCAGTCCTAAGTAACAACTAATCTACTTTTTATCTCTATAGACTTCCCTATTTTGGATTTCATATGAATGGAATCATATAATATGTGTTTTTTTGTGACTGACTTGTTTCATTAGCTTAATATTTTCAGGGCTTATCCATGTTGTAGCAAGTATTAGCACTTCATTCTTTTTTATGGCTGAAAAATGTTCCATTGTATGAATACACTACATTTTGTTTATCTGTTTGTCAGTTGATGGGCATTTCAGTTGTTTCCATCTTTTTGCTTTTATACATAATGCTGCTATAAACATTAATGGATAAGTATTAGTGTGTATATATGTTTTCATTTCTGTTGGGTACGTACCTATTGAATAACGCAGGAAGCATCAAAAAAGATGGAAGAAATACAGAAAACCACTGTACCAAAAAGAACTGGTTGAAGTTCAACCATTTCAGGAGGTAGCATATGACCAAGAACCAATGGTACTGAAGGAAAAAGTGCAAGCTTCACTGAAAGCATTGATGAAAAAACAAGGCTCCAGGAATTGACAGAATACCAGCTGAGTGTTTCAACAAATGGATGGAACGCTGGAAGCGCTCCCTTGTCTATGCCAAGAAATTTGGAAGACAGCTACTTGGCCAAATGGCTGGAAGAGATCCTTATACTTGCCATTTCCAAAGGAAGGTGATCCAATGGAATGCAGAAAGTATCGAACAATATCATTAATATCATATATAAGTAAAAATTATGCTGAAGATAATTAAAATTATGCTGAAGATAATTAAAACATGGTTGCAGGAATACATCAACAGGCAACAGCCAGAAATTCAAGCCAGATTCAGAAGAGGACATGGAACAAGAGATATCATTGCTGATGTCAGATGAATCTTGGCTGAAAGCAGAGCGTACCAGAAAGATGTTTACCTGTGTTTTAGGCATTTGACTGTGTGGATCATAACACATTATAGATAACATTGAATTTGACTGTGTGGATCATAACAAATTATGGATAACATTGTGAAGAATGGGAATTCCAGAACACTTAATTGTGCTCATGTGGAACCTTGGTGCTCTTGGTAGGTAGACAAAGAACAGTTGTTCCAATAGAACAAGGGGGACTGCATGGTTTAAAATCAAGAAAGGTGTGTGTCAGTGTTGTATGCTTTCACCATACTTACTCAAATAATCTGAGAAGCTGGACTATATGAAGAACGGGGCATCAGTGTTGGAGGAAGACTCGTTAACCTGTTATATGTCTCACATACTTTAGACATGTTATCAAGAGGAACCAATCCCTGGAGGAGGACATCATGCTTGGTAAGGCTGAGCGTTGGAGAAAAAGAGGAAGACCTTCAATGAGACGAATTGACACAGCGATTGCAACAATGGGCTCAAGCATAACAACAATCTTGAGGATGGCGCAGGACCGGGCAGTGTTTCATTCTGTTGTACATAGGGTCGCTGTAAGTTGAAACTGACTCCAAGGCACCTAACAACAGTATATACCTTGGAGTGGAATTGCTGAGTCATATAGTAACTCTATGTTTCATGATTTGAGGAACTGTTAGACTATTTTCCAAAGAGACTGTGCCATTTTATATTCCCATCAGCAATGTATCCGTGTTCTAATTTCTCCACATTCTTACTGTTATTATCTGACTTTTTTATTCTACCCATCCCAGTAAGTGTGAAGTGGTATCTCATTGTGGCTTTGATTTGCATTTTCCTGATGAATAGTGATTTAGAGCATCTTTTCATGTGATTATTGGCCATTTGCATATTTTTTCTTGGAACAATGTCTGTTCAGATCCTTTGCCATTTTTAAATTGGGTTATTTGTTTTTTTATATTGAATTTTAAGTTTTCTTTGTATATTCTTAATACAAGTCCCTCATCAGATACATGATTTGCTAATATTTTCTCCCATGCTGTGGGTTGTGTTTTCACTTTCTTGATGGTGTGTTTTGAAGCACAAAACTTTTTAATTTTGATAAAGCTCAATTTATCTTTTTTCTTTTGTTGCTCATGATTTTGGCATTATATCTAAGAATCCCTTGCCTAACTGAAGGTCATGATTTATCCCTATGTTTTCTTCTAAGAGTTTTACAGTTTGGGCTCTTACATTTAAGTCTTTGATCATTTTGAGTTAATTTTTTGTGTATGTTTTGGGGTA
>NW_004444125.1:92728-94356 GCF_000243295.1 Trichechus manatus latirostris | reverse complement strand
ATTACTTAATCCATTTACAGTTAATGTTATTGTGGGTATTGTTTGATTTACTTCTGACAATTTACACTTTGTTTTCTATATTTCTCATGTTTTTGTTTCACTATTCCTTCTTACTGGTTTATTTATTTGTTTTAATTAGGTAAATTTTTCTAATGTAGCATTTTGAACTCATTAATGATATTTTTGCTACATTTATTGAGTTTTTTTTAGTGATCACTCTAGTGTTCACCATATACATCAGAATCAGCTTCAGCTTTATACAAGCTTAATTCCAGTGATATATGGAAATACTGCTCCTATAAAACTCTATTCTCTTTTCCTCTTTTTGTGGTATTATTGTTATACATAGTACATCTATTCTTTCAAACCCAACAATATATTGTTATAATGATTACCTTAACAAATGTACTTACTTCCTTAGCCCAATATAGTTTTCTTCTTGCCTACCTCCTTTATGTTGTTATTGGCAATATATTACACATATATTATGTTTCTAATGTCATAGGCCCAAGTATATTATTATCTATACATGTAAATAAAACATATTTTATGTATATCATACAATTGCTTTTTAAATCATTTAGGAAAAAATATGTTTATACTCTTCTATAATTATGTAATTATCTTTGTCAGTGCTCTTTGTTTTTTTGTGGGTTTGAATTATCATCTGGAGTCACTTGCTTTTATCAGAAGAACTTCTTGTAAGATGGGAAATTGTTTATCCTGGAAAGTCTTTATTTAAGCTTTATTTTTGAAAGATAGCTTTGCTGGATATAGAATTCTTGGTTGACAGATTTTTTTTTTTTCCCCTCAACTACTTTGAATATGTCATCCCACTGCCTTCTGGCTTCCATTGTTTCTCCTGAGATGTCAACTGTTATTCTTATTGACTTTCCCTTGTAAATGATGCATTGTTTTTCTCTTGCTACTTTGAAGATTTTCTCCTTGTATTTGACTTTCTTCATTTTGAAGATGATGTGTCTGTTTGTGGATCTTTTTGTGTTTATCCTGAGAAGCCCTGGTGGCACAGTGGTTAAAGCACTCGTCTGCTAACCAAAAGGTCAGCAGTTCGCACCTACCAACTGCTCTGTGAGAGAAAGATTTACAGCCTTGGAAACCCTATGGGGCAGTTTTACTCTGTCCTATAGGGTCGCAATGAGTTGGAATTGACTCGATGGCAGTGCATTTGATTTTTGTTTTTTGTGTTTATCCTACTTGGAGTTTGTTAAACTTCCTGGATGTGTAAATTGTTGTTTTTCAATAAATTTGGTAGTGTTTCAGTTATTATTTCTTCAAATATTTTTCCTCCTTTCTCTCCTCTTCTTCTGGTACTATTATTAAGCATACGTTGGTGCACTTAATGGTGTCCTGCATTTTTCTGTGTATTTGTTGATTTTTCTTTATTTTTTCTCCTGTTCTTCAGTTTGCATAATCCTTATCAGTCTATCTTCAAGTTCACTGATCCTTTCTTTTGCTAGTTCAAATTTATTATTGAGTACTTCTAGTGATTTAAAACAATTTTCAGTTATTGTACTTTTCAATTCCAGAATTTCCATTTGGTTCTCTCTCTTTTTTCTTTTTGTATAACTTCTATCTCATCATTAATTTTCTTTATTTTATGTGACATT
>NW_004444125.1:91334-92560 GCF_000243295.1 Trichechus manatus latirostris | reverse complement strand
TTTCTTTGCATGTCTCATAATTTTTTTGTTGGAAAGTAGATGTTTTAGATGATATACTGTAGCCACTCTAGACATCGATCTCTCTCTTTCTCCCTGCCAAAGCTTGTTATTGTTGTTCGTTTAATGATTAGCTGGAAAGTTACACCCTTTCCCCGATCCTTACAGTGTTAAACCTCTGATGTGGTTCCTCAAGGAAGTGCAGCTTCGGATATGATCATGGTCACCCTGGGATGGCAGTGGTATTTGTAAGATGCTCTTCCTCCCTTTCCCTGACTATACCCAGCTGTTAAATTTCACTAATTGCTAGCAAATTTCTCTACTGTTTTCAACAATGCCCCCGGGCATAAATTACTCTACAAATCAATCTAATCAAATTGTGGTTCCATCGAAAAAATACTTTCTGAGGTCTATGTTTGATATTTGTCATGACCCCAGGTGGGGTCCTCTCAGCTATCTTATTTCCTGGTTCTCTTCCAGTTGACTTTCACCACAATCTTCCCGGTTCTTGAGAGCACCCTTAGGCCTGAACTTCGTGCGGTGTTATAAATGAAGTCAGTTCCTTTGAGAAGAGATTAGGGGCTATCTGTTTTATGGCCTGCTTCTCCCTCCAGGAAAAATCTCTAAGCTGAGACTCTGATGCTGAGGATGGGGACAATGGCAAGCTTCTCTCTGAGTGATATCTCCATTCCAGGAGATGAGTTATCGAGGAAATAGTAATTTGAAGTCTTGTTGGCTTGCCTTTACTAATGTGGAACCACCACTCCATGCACTGGAACAAGGGTGATCAGGGTTTCAGTATTCTCAGTATACCACTTCCAAGGTAGAGCCTCCATTCCGAGTGGGTGCTGGGTGGAAAAAGAGAGCTCCCACTTCTTTATCACGCTTACCTAGGACTTTCCCTCAGCAACAACTAGCTGGAAGCAGGATGAGAAATGCTAAAATTCTGCTTCTCTTGGAAAGGAAGCCCTCCAAATGAGAGCTGGGGAGAGAGGGAACCTTGTTTTGTTGGATGCAGCAGTCTGAAGTGGAGTCTCCATCTCACTGATCTGGAAGGGGAGAAGGAAGGAGTGGTTGTGGTTCAAATACAGCAGACTCTCATTTTTATTACTAAATTTTCACAAATTTTCTTGAATAGATGTTTCTTATTTGCTGTTTTTTTTTTCTTAGAATCTTTTCCAGAGGGTTTGAATGGTTTTTTAAAAATAATTTTACCAGTTTCACTGGGA
>NW_004444125.1:83944-91036 GCF_000243295.1 Trichechus manatus latirostris | reverse complement strand
ATACAATATTTGTCCTTTTGTGACTGAATTATTTCACTCAGTATAATGTTTTCAAGGATCATCCATGTTGTAGCATGTATCAATCAGGACTTCATTGCTCTGCATGGCTGAGTAATATTCCATTGTATGTATGTACCATATGTTAATTATCCTTTCATCTGTCGATGGACGTTTAGGCTGTTCCCAACTTTTGCCTATTGTGCTACAAGTGAGTTTTTATTTTCATGTATTTTGGATATTAAACCCTTATTAGATATATGTTTTCCCAAAATTTTCTCCCAATCTGTAGGATGTCTCTTCATTTTTTTGGTAAAGTTCTTTGATGAGCATTTCTAATTTTGATGAGGTCTCAATTATCTATTTTGCCTTTTTTTGCTCTTGCTATTGGTGTGATATCTTATAATTCATTGTTAAAATCTAGGTCCCAAAGCATTATGTTTTCTTCTAAGAGTTTTATGGTTTTAGTTCTTAAGTTTAGGTGTTTGATCCATTTTGAGTTAGTTTTAATATATGGTGTGAGGTATGGGTCCCAACTTTAATTTTCTGAATACGAAGATCCGGTAGTCCAAGCACCATTTATTAAAGAGATTATTCTTTCACCATTGGATGGACTTTGTACCCTTTTCTAAAGTCAATTGATTGTAGATGTATGGATTTATTTATGGACTTTCAATTCTATTCCATTGTTCTATATGTCTATCATTATATCACTACCAGACAGTTTTGATTACAGTAGCTTTGTAATTTGTTTGGAGATCAGGAAGTGTAAGTCCTCTTAAGTTGTTGATTTTTAAGATTTCTTTGGCTATTCAGAGACCCTTGCTGTTCCACATGAATTTGAGGATTGGCTTCTCATTTCTGCAAAGAAAGCTTTTGGGATTTTGATGGGTATTGCATTGAATCTATAGATTTCTTTAGGTAGTATTGACATCTTAACAGTATTAAGTTTTCTAATTCATGCATATGGAATGTTCTTTCATTTATTTACATCTTCCTTGATTTCTTTCAGTAATGTTTTATAGTTTCAGTGTGCAAGTGTTTCACTTCCTCAGTTAAATTTATGCTATAGTAAATGGAATTGTTTCCTTAACTTCCTTTTCAGATTGCTCCTTGCTGAGGTATAAAAACCCAACATATTTTTGTGTGTTGACCTTGTATCTGACCACTTTGCTGAATTCATTTATTAGCTGTAGTAGTTTTCTTATGGATTCTTTGGAGTCCTCTACATATAGGATCCTGTCAGCTGTGAAAAGGGACAGTTTTATTCCCTTCTATCTGATTTGGATACCTTTAATTTCTTTTTCTTGACTAATTGCTTTGGCTAGAACTTCCACTACAATGTTTAATAGCCGTGGTGAGAGCAAGTGTGAGGGTTAAGATTGTGTGTCAACTTGGCTGGGCCATGATTCTCAGTATTTATGTGATCACTCCCATGATGGAATCTGCTGTGAGTAGCCAATCAGTTGAAAGGGAGTTTCTGTGGGGGTGTGGCCTGCATCCAAATATAAGCAGACGTTCTATCTTTTTGCTGGCTCTGGATCCTGCGGCAGCCTACTGTTCATCTGACCTCTGGTTCTTGGGACTTGAGTTATCAGCTTATCTGCCGATCTTGGGATTTGTCAGTCTTCACAGCACGTGAGTGGGAGACCTGCTCTCCAACCTGCCGATGTTGGGTTCACCAGCCCCTGCAGCTACATGAATCAGGAAAAGCCTTGTCGTCTAGCCTGCCAATCTTGGGATTCACTGATCTTCACATACTGTGAGTGGGAGCCCTGCTGTCTGACCTGCCCATCTTGGGTTCACCAGCCCCTGCAGCTACATGAATTGAGAGAAGCCTCTATCCTGGTCCATGGACTTGGAATTTTCCAGCCTCTACAATCGCATGAGCCATTTCCTTGATATAAATCTCTCTCTATATATATTTGTATGCTTTCCTGGTTTTGCTTCTCTAGAGAACCCAACCTAAGACAGCAGGTATCCTTGTCTTGTTCTTGATCTTAAGGGGGGAAACCTCTCAGCCTTTCTCTATTAAATATAATGTTAGCTGTGGGTTTTTCATAAATGCCCTTATGTTGTCAGGGGATGCTCTAGGGGACCCTGCTGACTTTGCGAATTGTGTAAACCAGTCCAGAGAGAGAGTAATATCATCCACTTCTGATGCCAAACTGTGTGGTGGATAATTAATCCCACTCCACACTCCAACTGCATTCTGTGGAAATCTCAGCTTCCCTTCTCTGTTCAGTTTAGACCAGAGCTGCCTGCAAAGTCCTCTCTCTCTCATCCCCAGTCACCAGGGCTAGGTCAGTGGGTACTGGCTGCAAGTGACTCCACTTCAGACTAGCTGGTTTCCCCTTCTTCTTTGGGTTTGATAATTTGCTGGAATGACTCACAGAATTCACAGAGAGTATACCATACTTACTATAGCTTTATTACAACCAAAGAGAATACAAATGAAGAGACTCATAGGGTGAGGTCTGGGAGGGGATACAGAGCAAAGCGTCCATGTCCCAAAGAGGGACATTATGCTTTCCTGTCTATGGTCACCAACAAAGAAGCCCCATCTGAGCTCTTATCTGCTTCAGCACATGTTCATGATAGATTATATCATGTCTCATAAAGCTTAGTCAGCAGTGGTCCCCCAGGTGGTCCTCTTGGTCTGGTCAGCCCCCATTTATTTATCTCAAATGTTGGCCCATTTAGAAAGAACTGAGAACAAGCGCCACAACTCGCAATGCTTTGTCTGATGAATCTCCCTTCTATCCCTAACTTAAGGATTTTTTTTCTTTTTATGATGAAACGGTGTTGGATTTTGTCAAATGCCTTTTCTGCATTGGTTGAGATGATCACATAGTTCTTTTCCTTTGCTCTATTAATGTGGTATATTATGTTGATTGATTTTCTAATGTTGACTCACCCTTGCATTCCTGGAATAAATCCCATGATCATGGTGAATAATCCTTTTAATATGCTTCTGTATTTGGTTTGCTAGTATTTTGTTAAGGATCTTCGCATTCATATTCATAAGAAATATTGGTCTTTTTTTTTTTCCTTGTGGTATCAAAGTAATGCTTGTTTGGCTTTGATATCAAAGTAATGCTCACCTCATAGACTCAGGAAGTGTTCCCACCTCTTCTATTTTTTGGAAAAGTTTAAGAAAGATTGAGTCACTTATTTTTAAATGTTTGGTAGAGTTCCCCAGTGAGGCCATCTGGCTCAGACTTTTCTTTTTTGGGAGCTTTTCGATGACTGATTTAATCTCGTCACTTATTATGGATTTATTGAGATCTTCTATCCCTTCTTGAGTCAGTATAGGAAGTTTTTGTGTTTCTAGGAATTTGTCCATTTCATCTAGGTTATCTAATTTGTTGGTGTACAAATACCATAGTACTCCTTTATGATTCTTTTTATTTCTGTAGGATCAGTTGTAATGTCCCCACTTCTATTTCTGATGTTAGATATTTGCATCTTCTCTCTTTTTTCTTTGTCAGTCTAGCTAGAGGTTTGCCAGTTTTATTGGTCTTTTCAAAAAACCAACTTCTGATTTCATCAATTCCCTCTATTGTTTTTCTATTGTTTATTTCATTTATTTCTGCTCTGATCGTTCTTATTTCTATTCTTCTGGTAACTTTGGGCTTGGTTTGCTTTTCTTTTTCTAGTTCCTCAAATTGTAAAGTTATGTTGTTGATTTTAGATCTTTCATCTTTTTTAATGTAGGTGTTTACTGCTATGAATTTCCCTCTGAATCCTGCCTTCACGGTGCACCATAAGTTTTGGTATTTTGCACTTTCATTTAATTCTAAGTATTTTCCAATTTTTATCTGATTTTTTTCCTGACCCATTAGTTGTTTAATAGTATGTTGTTTAATTTCCACATATATATTAATTTTCCAATTTTATTTCTGTTATTAAATTTTAATCTCACTCCATTGTGGTTGGAAAATATACGCTTTATGATATCAATTTTTACAATTTATTCAGACTTGCTTTATGGCCTAACATATGGTCTTATCCTTGAGAATGACCCATGTGTACCAAAGAAGAAAGTATATTGTGATGTTGTTGGGTGGAACGTTCTATAGGTGTCTGTTAGCCTTTGATTTTTGATGAACCTCTCAAACTCAACAGAGAATCTCAGCATAAATTTTGAAGAAAAATAAAAATAGTGAATTCTATACCCCCTCTGAGCCCACCAACAAAAATAAAACCCACATTCTTTTACCAAAAGATTTTCACAATTAGGTTTATTTTTGAGATTTTTTTTTTTTTTTTTCAGAATGTAGGTTCAGTACTTATACCACAGTGTATCGGAGAGCAGATTGCTTTGATTTTCAAAAAGAAAAAGAAAAAAATGCTCTAGTAACTAAAGGTGGTGTTTAGTAGTAGATGCAGATTGAACTCCTTTTGATTGTATCTATTATTCATTCATCAAACATCTATTGAGCACCTTCTTTGTGCCAGGCAGTGCACTAAGCACATTATATCTAACATGATGAATTCTGAATCCATTTGAAAGCATTGTGATCATTAAGATTGCATGTCAACTTGGCTGAGCCATGATTCTCAGTGGTTTGGCAGTTATTATGTAGTTGGTCAGTAATATAATGATGTATCATCTCCATGATGCTATCTGATATAATGTGATCACCTCCCTGATGGGATCTGCTGTGAGTAGCCAGTCATTTGAAAGGGAATTTCCTTGGGAGTGTGGTCTGCATCAATATAGGTGGAATTTCTGGCAAGGCTCGTAGGCTTTGACTTGCTCTGGATCCTGCAGCTGACTTCTGTTCATCTGACCTCCAGTTCTTGGGACTTGAGTTAGCAGCTTACCTGCATCTTACCTTCTGATCTTAGAATACATTGGCCTCCACAGCCTGTGAGCCACAGGCCTGCTGTATGACCTTTTGATCTTGGATTCGACAGCAGCTGCAGCTGCATGAGTCAGGAGAAGTCTCCAGCCTGACCCATGGACTTGGGGCTTTCCAGCCTCTATAACCGCATGAGCCATTTCTTTGATATAAATCTCTCTCTGTATATATTTTCCTTCTCTAGAGAACTTAGCCTAAGACAAATTTGACATTGCTCCAATTCTGAAATTGTTTCGATGTGGTCATTCATTGAGAAGACAATATTGAGTGTCCTTTTTAATGATCCATATAATGTTGAAATATTTTTTAAAAATTTATAAGCCAAAGAAAGATAAGCTAACTCAGGACAGAGAAGGTGTTTCTTAACTGTTCTCTTTCAACATTTAGGTAAGAAGGCAATTGTATTTAAATACAATATGAGGGAGTTAGGTTTCTAGTAAAGAATATTCTGGCAATGAGCTAATTGAAATACAGAAGCTTCTTTTCTACAAATAGTCATCCTTTTTTTTTTTTTTTTCTATGTGAAAATCACTGGACTTTTAATTAAGGGACTTGAATCCAAGAATCAACTCTGCTGCTTATTAGATGTGGTCTTGGGTAAGTCACTTAAGCCTTCTTCATGCCTCAGTTTTCTCATTTATAAATTGAGAAATGTTAAAAACTACCTAAAATAACATAGACCTCTATGGTTCAAAAATTCAAGATATTAGTTACCATCCACAAAATTCTAGATAGCAAGTTAACAGTGCTAATTTACATATAAGATGATATTTAGCCAGTTTCTTCCAGTTGAAATTAAATTCATGACTTTGGTTTTGAGTTTATTGAAAATAATTTCCGTAGAGACCTTTCATATTGTTGCTCATGAAAATCAAATTAGGTACACTGATTACAGTACCACTGCTAGAAGTAATATGGATTCTGTTTATGATTTCCCAAGCTCGTTATGGATGTTCAAATAAAATCAAGTATTACTAACATTGTAATGTTAAACAGTATTTTGAAATTAGGCTTATATAACACCTAGCCAGTGAACCATAAAATGTTTTTAGAAGCGTTCACTTTCTGTAGACCTTACTTGATTCTAGCTGTGCAGATTGTAGCATAGACTTAGAAGTTTAAGCATGTTGATTGTAGATTGGATGAACGATAAGACTAAATAACAGATTAATTTTATTAATTCTTTATTATAGGCCCTTGACATTCATGAGGAATATGTTCCAAGACCTTCCTGACTCCCCAGTATCTGAATATCACTTTGGATAAAATTACTGGTAAAATGGTCATACACAATGCCGTCCAGCTGATTCTGACTCATAACTGCCCCATAAGATTTCCAAGGAGCAGCTGGTGGACTCGAACTACCAACTTTTTGGTTAGCAGCAAAGCTCTTAACCTCTGTGCCACTACAGCTCATATGGTAATAATATCGCCTAAACCAAACCCAAACCAAACCCATTGCTATTGAGTTGATTCCAATGCATAGTGACCCTATAGGAGCCCTGGTTGCACAATGGTTAGGAACTTGGCTGCTAACTGAAAGATTGATGGTAATATTGCCTACTTATTGATAATTAAATGTGATAATAAATGAAATAAGAAAAACAAAGGTACATTGATATGCATATGCTAGGTGGTCAGTTTACTAGATTTACTGATTTAGTGGTCAGTTTACTAGATGTACTAATTTAGTTATTCAATTGCAAGTACCAGCTTTGTAGATGTATAAGATTCACATCTGTACTTCAGCAAAATGACATGGCATTATCTGTCATGATAAACTTCAGGGTCATTCACAAACAGATACGGCCCAAATAATAAATCTATGCAGTCCAAGTTCTGTTAAAATCTTGTGACCTGAAAATATTATTAAATTTTTCATAAATAATTTTACTACTTGAAAGATAAGTAATTGAAACGTGAGAGCATGACCATTTTGAAAGCAGTTTGAAACTGATGGATTAAGGTCTGTTTTGAACAAGCTAAAATTCACTCTTTGGTCTTTATGGATTCAACATGCATTTTTAAAAATCGGAGTTTCTAAAAGACATAAACAGATTGCAGCTCTTTCTCTTTAGAGAGCTAATAAATCTATTAATCTAAGAGAATGGACCACTAATGATATTATGCTTATACTCTTTTTATCCTAAAAGCTGTTTGAACAATTTGCCACTATAGTCTAGAGGAAAGAATACAGTAATCTTAGTTTATTTATGGTTTTAGAACC
>NW_004444125.1:81098-83844 GCF_000243295.1 Trichechus manatus latirostris | reverse complement strand
CTTATATAACACCTAGCCAGTGAACCATAAAATGTTTTTAGAAGCGTTCACTTTCTGTAGACCTTACTTGATTCTAGCTGTGCAGATTGTAGCATAGACTTAGAAGTTTAAGCATGTTGATTGTAGATTGGATGAACGATAAGACTAAATAACAGATTAATTTTATTAATTCTTTATTATAGGCCCTTGACATTCATGAGGAATATGTTCCAAGACCTTCCTGACTCCCCAGTATCTGAATATCACTTTGGATAAAATTACTGGTAAAATGGTCATACACAATGCCGTCCAGCTGATTCTGACTCATAACTGCCCCATAAGATTTCCAAGGAGCAGCTGGTGGACTCGAACTACCAACTTTTTGGTTAGCAGCAAAGCTCTTAACCTCTGTGCCACTACAGCTCATATGGTAATAATATCGCCTAAACCAAACCCAAACCAAACCCATTGCTATTGAGTTGATTCCAATGCATAGTGACCCTATAGGAGCCCTGGTTGCACAATGGTTAGGAACTTGGCTGCTAACTGAAAGATTGATGGTAATATTGCCTACTTATTGATAATTAAATGTGATAATAAATGAAATAAGAAAAACAAAGGTACATTGATATGCATATGCTAGGTGGTCAGTTTACTAGATTTACTGATTTAGTGGTCAGTTTACTAGATGTACTAATTTAGTTATTCAATTGCAAGTACCAGCTTTGTAGATGTATAAGATTCACATCTGTACTTCAGCAAAATGACATGGCATTATCTGTCATGATAAACTTCAGGGTCATTCACAAACAGATACGGCCCAAATAATAAATCTATGCAGTCCAAGTTCTGTTAAAATCTTGTGACCTGAAAATATTATTAAATTTTTCATAAATAATTTTACTACTTGAAAGATAAGTAATTGAAACGTGAGAGCATGACCATTTTGAAAGCAGTTTGAAACTGATGGATTAAGGTCTGTTTTGAACAAGCTAAAATTCACTCTTTGGTCTTTATGGATTCAACATGCATTTTTAAAAATCGGAGTTTCTAAAAGACATAAACAGATTGCAGCTCTTTCTCTTTAGAGAGCTAATAAATCTATTAATCTAAGAGAATGGACCACTAATGATATTATGCTTATACTCTTTTTATCCTAAAAGCTGTTTGAACAATTTGCCACTATAGTCTAGAGGAAAGAATACAGTAATCTTAGTTTATTTATGGTTTTAGAACCTACCATCTGAAGAGACAGTGTCTCTGGAGAAGCTGCTTAAATAACTTGTGGGGTCACCTAAAACTAATTAAGAAAGCCTTATTCAGAAATATTAAAGAAGTTATGATACAATGCCCATACAATGCCCTTTATGTTGTCAGGTGAGTGTGATTTTTATTTCCTCCTCTGAATATTTCTTCTTGGTTCCTCCTGTATCAAGAATGGGGCCCTGGTGGCTCAGTGGTTAAAAGCTCAGGTGCTAACCAAAAGGTTGGCAGTTCGAATCCAACAGCTGCTCCTCGGAAACCCTATGGGGCAATTCTAGTCTTTCCTAGAGCGTCGCTATGAGTTGGAATCAACTTGATGGCAACTAGTTATAGCAAGGATCATGCTCTTATTTGGTGGCACGTTTTATTCAAATAGTGTAAATGAGTGGAAAGATCTCTAAGATGAATTTCCTCAGATTTATGACAAAATGCTTTTTTTCTTCAGAGAGAGGAGACTTCTACTCCTTGGTTATGGTGATGTTCTTCTCCTGTGAGGTGAGTTGAGGGTAGCGTGAGTAATATACTGTGGCAGTGATTTCTGATCAGATCCTACGCCTGGAGTTAGAGTAGAATAGAGCCTTTTAAATGAATCTGAGCAAGGTAAGATCTTATAAAACAAATATCTCTTGAATCACTAAGAACATTTCCAGACCAAAATGATCCCCAAATTCTAATCTCTATCTCAAATGAGAATTTTACACTGGGATTAGCAGAGTTCCACTGGAAGAGTGAGATTACATTGCATCGTTTAACTGGGATAACTAAAAAGTTTCCTACTTATCATTTAAGGTCTTGTTCAACTCCCATGAAGATTATCCTAATTATCTATTCCAGGGTAATATTTCAATCTTTTCAATTCCCAGTAAACTTAAAATGAATGAAATAATCAATAAAATATTCCATGCCACATAGCTCTCTGTTGAGATTTTAATCTCCAACTATATTGTAAAGCTATGTAGTGCAGAGATTCTTATACTTTTACTTTGTATAATTTAAAATGTCAAGTCAGGATTCATAATAGAGCTTAGCAACTATTTGGTTGATTAATTTCTTTGTTTTGTCTCTTTAGTTTTCATTCTCAGTGGTTTATTTTCCTAAAATTTTACTATCCAAAAGAATTAAAATTCAGTTGTGAATTCTGATAATTGGGAAGATTATTTTTATAATTTAATAATTATCATACTTCATAGTTGACATAGTAAGTGTGGTACTAATTTATAGAACCAACAACAGTGGAAAATACTTATTCTTATCCTAATTTGAAAGAGAAAATTAGACATCTCCCAGCAAGTGATTACATTTCTTATTCAATAGAGTTTTGTGTCAGATATGGTGGAATATATTTTAAAAGTATTTAAGCAAGATGTGACTTAGTGTTTGAGTTAATTTCCAAGCACACCACGTGATTAGACTGATAAAAGAAAAATAAAATTAGATTTTACAGAAGGGAGTTTCTAGGTTTATTTGACTGGGCAACAGTTTTTACAATTGGCAGTAGACACTG
>NW_004444125.1:75827-80791 GCF_000243295.1 Trichechus manatus latirostris | reverse complement strand
GATGATGGCATGCCTCTGTAAAAATTCTGCAAATTTGCAATACATTAAAAATCAGATTACATTAAAGCAGGGATCACAATTTGAAATCACTTTTTAAAACCAAGTCAACTATGCTAGTATGAAGAGATCAGAGGTTTAATTTCTGTTGAGAGTAAAGAGGTTTCTATGCTCACAAAAATTTATAGATGTTGTGTGATAGTATATATAAGTAGCACAGTGAGTACGAGGTATATTGTTTTGCCTATCACCATGTATAATTAGAACAATAATAACTACAACAATAAAGATCTGAGAGAATGCAGGTCTGATATTTCTGCCCTTCACAAACATGCCAATTCAATACCAACACTAATGCAAAATCACCTGCCTTATAGTCCTTAGCGACTGTTGAGCTCCATTTCTGCTTTTTCAACTAGCAGTTCTAATGTAATAAACCATAATTATTCTCTTTAATGTCTTTAGGACCACCTCAATCCTCAGTAATGCAACTCTTTTGAACAGAAATTGTATATTATTTATATAAGCTATTAACAACTATAAACAAGTTATTTACCTTTTATATTGTAGTTAAATGTTTGTTATTGTTAATGCCTTGTCTCTGTTTCACAACTTCTTTATATAGCACCTAGTATAGTACTAGGCATGTAATTAGTACTTTTTAATTGTTTCATTGAGTAAAGCTGTGGTTCCCAGAGTAAATTCCTTTTAGTGCTCAGTAATTAGCATCTTATTTGGCTATATTTAGTAAAGCCATTAAAACAAACTATAAGTGATGACAACTGAGGCAGAAAAAACTCAGTATATATAGTCACAAAGATCGCTAAGTTAATAATTCTTAAATGAAGTTTGATGAAAGTACTGAGTACTAATTATATGGATAATAAGCCTTTAAAAAGTAGAATAAACTTCTGGTTCCCACCTCAACATGTAAAGAACTTGGAAGCTGTCAGGTCCATATTCACAAGAAAGAAGCTGAACAAACTGAAAAACAACTCTTTTTAGATCTATCAGAAAATTGAGGTCACAAAGGAAACTGCTGCCACCAAAACTGGAGAGGTAGGCATATGCTCTCTTAGTATCATAGCTTACTGGGGGCAGAAACCCAAGAGCAGAAGCCCAGTGCTAGAGCCAATACCAGCAGGAACACTTAAATTATAAATGGAAAATTACTGGAGGCTCAGTGCAGGCTAGCTTGAGAGTTAAAAACTTTGTGGGGGCATGGTCTTAGGCGAGCCCCACATATTCATGAGTTTTACCTTCAGGAGACTCAATAGGTTCTCATTATGAAGATCAGAGGGAAATCTCCTTGTACTTCCATCAAGAGGAGGAGAAAAGTAACCATTTCAAAGTAACAGTTAACCAGTTGCCATCAAGTCAATTCTGACTCCATGCACATCAGAGTAAAATTGTGCTCCATAAGGTTTTCAGTGTCTGATTTTTTAAGAAATGTAGTTCCAGGCCTTTATTCTGAGGCATCTCTGGGTGGGCTCCAACCTTTCAGTTAGCAGCCAAGTATGGTAACCATTTGTATCACCCAGAGACTCCATTTTGAAACATGTGCAAAGTGTTCTATTCTTATTTCTATTCTCTGTAATGAAGGCCAGCCCTCAAGGGAAATGATTTTACCAAAGTTTTTTCTAAGCTGAAATGCTGGAAATTGAAAACACTGTAACAGAAATGAAGAATACCTTTGATGGGCTCACTGGTAGACTGCATGTGGCTGAGGAAAGAATCAATGAGCTTGAAGACATGTCACTAAAACTTTCCAAACTGAAATGGACAGAGAAAGAAGAGTGGAAAAAAATAACAAAGTATCCAAAAACTGTGGGACAATTATAAAAGCTATAACATATGCATAATGGGAATACCAGAAGGAGAAGAAAGAAAGGAATAGAAGAAATATTTGAGGTAATAATGGCTGAGGATTTTCCTTTAATGGCAGACAGAAAACTACAGCTCCAGGAAGCTAAGAGAACACCAAACAGGATACATACCAAACCATCTACACCTAACATATCATATTCAAACTGCAGCAAACCAAAGAGAAAGAGAAAATCTTGAAAGGAGCCAGAGGAAAAAAACACTTTACCTATAGAAGGACAAGGATAAGCATTACATTGGACTTCTCTTCAGAAACCATGCAATCAAGAAGAGAGAGGAATGAAACATTTAGAGCGTTGAAAGAAAAAACAAAACAAAACAAAAAACCCTGCCAGACTAGAATTCTTTACCCAGCAAAATAGCCTTCAAAAGTAAAGGAAAAATAGAGACTTTCTCTCTCTCCCTCTCACACACACAAAAACAAACATACAAATAAACAAGAAAAAAAAAAAAACCCAGAAAATTTGTTGCCAGTAAATCTGCCTTGGAAAAAATGTTAAAAGAAGTTGTTCTGATAGAAGAAAAATGATACAGGTCAGAAACTAGGATCTTCATAAAAAAAGAAGAATATTAGAGAAAGAAAAAGTGTAGGTAAAATAAACTATTTTTCTTTGTCTTAATTGGTCAGATAGATAACTGTCTATTCAAAATAACAATAGCAACAATGTATTGGGAGGTTGTAGCTTATGGATAACTTTGATGATTGATAGCAATGTCATAAGGGACAGGAGAGAGGAATTTGGAATACTTTGTTATAAGGTGCCTGCACTTCCCATGAAGTGGTATAGTGTTACCTGAAAGTGAGCTTAGGTTAGTTGTAAATGTATACTGCAAATCTTAGGGCAATTGATATGCTGAGAGGAGAGAAAATGGAATCATATAAAATGTTCAGTTAAAACCACAGAAGGAAGGAAAAAGGGGGAAGATAAAAAAGAAACAAAGAAAAAGTACAATGAATGGAAAATAGTTTTAAATATGGTAGATATTAATTGAACTATATCAATAATCACTTTAAGTGTGAATGGTTTAATTATACGAATCTAAAGACAGAGACTATAAGAGTGCATAAAAAAGCAAAACTCAACTATATGTTGTCTGTGAGAAACCCATTTTAAATAGAAAGACACAGACAGATTAAAAGTAAAACAATGAACAAAGATATACCATGTTAACATGAATAAAAAGAAACCTGGAGTAGCTATATTAATTTCAGACAAAGCTGACTTCAGACAAGGAAAACTATCAGGGAAAAACAGGAACATTGCATAAGGATAAAGGGGTCAATTCTCCCAGAAGGCATAACAATCCTGAATGTGTACATGCCTAAGAACAGAAAATCAAAACATGAGAGGCAAAAATTGATAGAAATGCAAAGAGAAGTAGACAAATCCACTATTATAGTTGGAGACATCAACTTCCCTCCATCAGTAGTTGACAAATCCAAAAGGCAGAAAATCAGTAAGGATAAAATTGAACTGAACAGCACCATCAATCCACTGGATTTAGCTAACATTTATAGAATACTTTATCCAACAGAGCAAAATACACATATTTCTTAAGCTTACATCACAAGATAGACCACATCCTGCCCATAAAACACACTTTAACAAATTTAAAAGAATAAAAATTATACAAAGTATGCACTCAGAACACAATGGACTTAAATTAGAAATCAATAACAGAAAGATAGCTGAAAAATTCCAAAATATCTGTAGATTAAAATTTTCACGACTAAAAGCCTAAACCTAAAAAAAGAGCATACTTTAGCACATATTCTGTATTAAATATTGTTTGAATTGGATTAAGTTTGTGCATACGCACGCCCAGCAGATATTTCATAAACAAAAAAAATACAAAGAAGAAAACCTCTCTCTCCAGTTTTCATACTTTACTTTTTGGATACAACACTTGGATAATCATAGGGCATATTAAACTAAAATTCTATTTATAATCATTTTGATTCATCATATTATATTAGAGAACACACATACTTGTTTTTTCTTTATTTTCTGATTAACAGCTGGAAATGATGGTCATAGTTCTCCTCCTCCCTCTCCTCCTTCTCTTCTTTCTTCTCTTTCTCCTCCTTCTTATACCTTTTAGTTTTCCTAATACGAGAAAGAGGGTCATTCAAAAGTCACCACAACTATGATTACCATGGTTCTGTCCCTGCTTAACTATTCATTTTATTCCCTGCCTTGTTTCAATATTTTCTTGAAGATGGCAGTGTAACATACAAAGCAACCCCATATCCGGTATCTATATTTTCCCAGGTTATTGTCCAAGGTGTGGGCTAGATAACTTTTAAGAAAGTCATCTCTAGAGTCCCTCTGAGTGGTCTCCAGAGATTATGGGTTTAGAGAAGCTGATATGAGATTAGAGTAGGTGGGTGAAACATGACTGTCGTTGGGCAAAACTGCAAAGCAAGTGAAATTTTCTGACTTCCCTTGCTTTCTATTTATGATTAAGTACAATGTAAAACAATAAATATCATGTACATGTGTCAGGTAACATAAACATGTATGCTAGTCCTATTTTTTTCCTCAGGAGGCATAATTATCCATACGAAACGTTTAAATACTAGGAAAAATATTATCCTTTAACAGAATTGTATGACAACACATTGCAATGGGCAACTAACTGCCTCTTCCCATAGTTCAGTGTTATAGTTTTTCCCTGTTTTCTGTGATTCTTGACTATCTTTCTGCAAGACCTTTTCAAAAACATACTCAAGGGAGTCATGCCCTTGGCCACATTTTTCCATTATGAATGCTCCTCTTTTAAGGTCCACTGATATATAAAAGCTACAAAATTCAGTTACGTAGAGTGCAACAAATTCATTTAACAGAATTAGGAAAATCCTGGGGCATATACTACATTCAGAATAAGTAAGTTACTGTTTAGATTTATTTTTTATTTTTTTAAATTGCTTCGTTTCCTCTAGGTCCCCCTGTTTTTTATCCTTACTAATTCTTCCTGTAGCAGATCCCTTGGGTCAATGACTTTCCTTAGTTTGTTTTTACTTCTCCCTCTCAGTCTAATGCTAGAGCTGTACCTTCACCTCCTTTGTCTCTGAAAAAGCA
>NW_004444125.1:67004-75032 GCF_000243295.1 Trichechus manatus latirostris | reverse complement strand
CCTCTACTACTCTATAAGTGTCTTTAAACAATGACTGTGTCTTATTTTTTAATTCCTAATACCTATCACAAGGAGCCCTGGTGGCACAGTGGGTAAGCGCTTGGCTGCTAAGCAAAAGGTCAACAGTTTGAACTCTGCAGGAGAACGGTGTGGCAGTTTGCTTCTGTAAAGATTTACAGCCTTGGAAACTCTACTGGGCAGTTCTATTCTATAGGGTCTCTGTGAGTTGGAATCAGCTTGACGGCAAGTGGATTTGGTTTATGAGTTGGAATATCTAGCACAATGCTTGGTGCATAATAGATGCTCAATAAATATCTTCTGAATTGAATGACAACAACAACAAACACAGTGTTTGGGGATAGCAAATAAACTGTGGCAGAGTGTAGGAGCATAGGAGATGGGAATGAAGTGGCTGGAATTAGGCTGGAAAATAATCAAGATAACATTGTGAACGACCTGATTAACTAGGTTATATAATGTGCTGTATATAGTTAGTCATTTAATATGCATATTTCTTGACTTTCCAGGTAGACTGTATTCTTTGAGGGCGAGGATTATATCTTAAATGTCACAGTATAGTCACGCATCGCTTAACGTCCACAATATGTTCTGTGAAATAGAACCTAAATCATGCCTAAATCACGAGCAATAGCATTCACTGATTTTCCTCCTTCATGTTGTTTAATAACCTTTTGTTTCACTTCCAAATCAATACTTCTCCTTTACCTATTGCTGCTGCAAATTTCTCAGTGGAAATTTGAAACCTCCATTCTCCTCAAATGTTCCATTTTCAACCGTCTTCCACTTCTCAGAGTAAATAGAAGCCATGAAACTAACAATTGCATAAATTTCCTCTAGTTACAGTGAAAGAGATGCAATTTCTCCTGCGTTAGGCCAGTTTCTTCACCTATATTCTAAATCCCAACTCCTCTCATCTTCTTAGGGGTAATTTACACTGCAAAGGAGAGACTAGAAAGGAGCAGATGCCACTAAGGACACTATCAGTAAATGTAACAGATTTTTTTTTCACATTGCTTGACCTTTCAGCAGCATTTGAAAATGCATATCTGAAAAAGAAATCAAGAATCTCCACCTATTATTCTGACTTCTCAGGCTTTTACATGTTTGACTACTTGTATTTACTCTGGTATGGGACCATGGACATATATGCGGTTGGTCGTTGCCCTAACGGATGTAAGAGATGCATAACTGTTTTTACTTCAGTGTCAGGCACAGCTCCTTGTGCATAATACGTGTTCAGCAGATTGAAGGAGAGTTAATTAAATCAAATCATCGAATGGGAAAATCCACAGAAAAGTGCTTTGAAGACTATACTATTATTCATTTGTCAGTGTTAGCTGATTATGCAGTAAGCCTCTGCATTCTTTTAATCCATTATTTTCCCTGAACTGAACCTATTTCTGAAATCATGAAACTATAAGCAAAGTTAAAATATTGAAATAGTTACTTGCATGTGATACATTTTGGATACTCCATTTTTAAAAAGTATCAAATGAGAAGAAAACAAACTTACACTACACTAATGATTTTGTTTTTTAAATAAAAGTTTGCAGAATATGTTTTAGTATCAATATTAAACAACAACAACAACAACAACAAAAAACCCCAAGGGACCTCATACTATCAAGAAAGCAGTGCCGGGAGCAGAGCGCGTCCTTTGGACCAGGGTCCCTAGTCCAGGGAACACTGATGAGAAGGCCAAGAGAGAGAGAAAGCCTTCTCCTGGAGCTAACACCCTGAATTTGGACTTTTAGCCTACTTTACTGTAAGGAAATAAACTTCTCTTTGTTAAAACCAAAAAAAAAAGAAACCCCAAAAATACCAGACTCCGACACTTGGCAACCTTGTGTGTTTCAGGGTAGAACTGCTTTCCATAGGGTTTTCAGTGGCTGTTACCTTTCGAAAATAGATCTCCAGGTCTTTCTTCGAAGGTGCCTCTGGGTGGATTTGAACCCTCAAACTTTCAGTTAGTAACTGAGAGCTTAACAATTTGCATGACCCAGGGACTCCTAGCATCAAAATAGGATCAGTCTAATTGCCTAGCTTTGACCTTAACCAGACAGATAACACAAACTTCCTAGTTTATTACAGGTACAACCTTGTAGTGAGAAGTGATTTACATAGTATGTACTTGAAGGTAGAGTTTGATGCAGTAGTATGCTGGCGATTTAACAATCTGCTTTCCAGGGAAGAAAGTGTTCTGATTCATAGCATTTGCTGATTTTAGTGGTGTAAATATTCCTACCATGGTCCACTTCAGGCTACCCACATGAAGTTATGAAACTTGGGAAGAGATGCTGACAATCAGCTTTCTTAGATGGTTCTAGCACACCGAGGGTTTGATGTTAATAATAATAATAGTAACAATAATAAAAACCCAAACCTGTTGCCACTGAGTCAATTTTGACTCATAGTGATCCCATGTGTTAAACAGAGTAGAACTTCTCCATAGGGTTTTCTTGGCTGTAATCTTTATGAAAGATCACCAGGCTTTTCTTCCATGGTGCCACTGGGTAAGTTTGAACCGCCAACCTTTCAGTTAGTAGTCCAGTGCAAATTGTGTGCCCCTATGGACCTTATGATGTTAATAATAACTGTCACCATTAAAAAAAAATTAATAAACACCTACTATGTGCTCAGCACTCTTCTAAATGCTTTAACATGTCTGTCTCATTCAATTCACACAATGGCCTATGACGTAGATTCTACTTGATAATTGTCACTTACAAGAACTTGTGTCTCAGAAAGGTTAAGTTAATTTTCTCAAGTTACACAGCTAGCAAAAATTGATGATTGATTCAAACCTAGACAATTTGACTCCAGAGCCTACCCACCCAAATACTATTCTATATTGCTTTCAGGATCAAAATTATGTTCAGTATAGTTTTTTAGGTTATGTATTTTTTTATCTTAATTCTTTAAAAATTTGAAGAGGTAGGTATACGTATTTACAACACCCAGTTAAATGTTTATTGTGCACCCAACCAAAACAAAGTGACTAATCTTCCCAACCGAAAAATTGTCAAAAGGAGAAAGCAATCTAAGTAAGTATAAGTTTCTCTGATAAAAAAGATAGACATTTTTCCTCTCAAAATTTTGAAAATATTCTTCTGAAAGGTTAACTGAAAAGAATTAACAGTTATTTTCTAAGAGGTGTTATTTGCAATTGCATGAATTCTAATAAAATCCAATCTCTTGCTTTTATTTCAGTGACAAAGAATCTTTTGACTGATGCTGAAACTTATTAGGACATCAACTGGATGAGGTAAGTAGCTGAACGTTTCCATCTTATTTTCCAACATTTAGGGATCAGGAAAAAGGTTATTTCTGACTTGCTGAGTATGCAGACAATAGTACAAGTACATGAATCAGGCAGTATTTAGATGTGAAAGTGAATGGGGAGCAGATAAAACTGTGAGTGTCTGAAGATACAAGAAGGATCCCTGATGGCTCAATGGTTAAGAGCTTGGCTGCTAACCAAAAGGTTGGTGGTTTGAATCCACCAGCAGCTCTAAGGGAGAAAAAAACCTAGCGATCTTCTCTCATAAAGATCACAGCCTAAGAAACCCTATGGTGGCAGTTCTACTCTGTCATATAGGGTCGTTATGAGTTGGAATTGACTCGACGGCACACAACAACAATAAAGATACTAGAAGGATGTAAACTTTGGAATCCCTTTAGAAGACTTTAAGTAAGTCCTGCCACTACATTTTAGGCAAATGAACCAGACCTATGTCCAAGACTGGAACTGTAAAAGGGCCTTATATATTAAGAAATGGTGAAAAGTTCAGTGCTACAGGAAAGCAAGTTGTGTTGTGGAAGTAGACACTGAAGCTTGAAAAACAGTTTGGAGTTGGTCATCAAGAAACTTCATGTGTCAAATTAAGGGGTTTGTATTTTATTCTATAAGTATCAAAGAGCCGGCGGAAGTTCTTATGTAAGGAAGTAATAATATGATTAACGGTTTAAGAAGAAAACTCTTGTAGTAGTGTGGGGTTGGACAGAAGTTGAAGAGAGGCTAGTGAAAAGAAGATCAGTTGATTACAATATTCTTGGCAACAGATAACAAGGGACTGAACTAAAGCTGAAGCATTAAAGATTTAAAAAAAATGGAGGGATTAATTTCAGCGTCATAGTTGAAGCAGAATCAACAAGATTTGATGAATGTCTACACAGGGATTGGATGTTGGGGAAAGATACTGAAAAAGAGTTAATAACATGAATGTTTCTAGCTTAGAAGACTGGGTAGATAATGATGCCATTAATGGAAATTAAGAATAAGGATATAGTTTACAGTTTAAAGCATTTGCACATACATTATCTCTTTTAAGATATATGTTATAAATTACACTTTTATTTAATACTATTCCTCTGCTGAAAGGTTAATTGTATATGGGAATATGAGCAACATCAGTGCTTATCATTGACTTGATAAAAAAAAGTTACTTGTGCTATTTATAATTATATTGATTTTAAATACTTTTAGTAAGTGATCATATTTTTCTCTCTAGCCCCCTATATTTGATTTGAATATTTTGTTAGTGGCTGTCATTAAGTATTCAAAATATATCTTAATGTCTTTCAGTGTGAAACAAAGTTTTAGGTTAAGCTTATTTATTCATCATTTACATGATTTATTAGAATAAGCAAAAAGAGCAAATAAATGGCTGTGTCAAATATCTGAGCCAACCATGAAACTTAAATGATGTTAAAATCAGTAATATTTAAAGTTAATTTTTGGCCCTCATGGTAGTATAGTCTCAAGCAAGTCTCTGTTTTAAAAGATAAAACCAGAACAGAATAAAACAAAACAAAAAACTTAAAATACTCTCAGGACAGCATTAAATCCATTTGGATGGGCTAAAGGTATATTAATAGTAGTGCCATTTCATTTATTTTCATTAACTAGCATACTTAGTGTGATGTACTGGGGATGCAAAAACAAATCTTTTCCTTTCATTAACACAGTCTTGAGGAGAAAACGTGTAAACAACTAACTACAATAAAATGGTTTCAGTGTTAAAATAAACCCGTTGCTGTCGAGTCGATTCCAACTCATAGCATCCCTGTGGGACAGAGTAAAACTGCCTCATAGGGTTTCCAAAGAGTGGCTGGTGAACTTGAACTGATGATCTTTTGATTAGCAGCTGAGCTCTTAACCACTGTGCCACCAGGGCTCAGTGTTATAATAGAATTAAAAACAAAGTGTTAAGGGAACACAGATGAGGATGCAAGTGATTCTGCTCATGGTTTGGATAGGGTAGGGAGGAGGTAGAGAAGTTTTCACAATGGAGGTAACTTTTGGGTAGGAGCTTTAAGGCTGAATAGGAGTTTGTTAGGTGGAGAAAGAGAAGGGCACTGAGAACATGTATGGGATGGCCAAAAAATAAGGGGAGAGCGAGGGTGAGGGTGAGTGAGCAGGCTGGTGTAGTCAGCATGGGGAAAAATGAAAAATAAGATGAAGCTGATAAAGTTAAGGTAGGACCTAGTTGTAAAGATACCATGCTAAGGAGACTATAGGTATGCTGAGGCATTGGGTGGATTTCTGACTTAACTCTAACAGAAGCTTATGCCTTGTCATCAGTACGGGATTTATTTCATGAACTCATTCACTCTTTCTTTCATTCCTATCTGAACTGTAATAAGACACCATAGTAAAACGAATCAGACAGGTGCTGCCCTTATAGATCAGTTTTCTGTTAATAAGGAAGGTAAATGCTTTTATAGGAAGGGGAGGTAAAGCGATACAGAAGAATGTGGCATTTGAAATGGGCTTTGAAGGGTAAGAAGATTTGAATAAGTCTCAGTTATATTTTGATTATAACGAGTTGAAGTAAAACTTTCGTTTCTGCATTTTTCACTTGTAACTGGTCCACTTCCAAGGTAACATTTAAAAAAATAAAGCAAAAATAAAAATAAAATGCACACATGCAAAGCTTACACTTTCATTTGATTGATTGTTGCTTTTGTTAGCTGCCAAGGAGTTGATTCCTACTCATGGTGACCCCATGTGTGCAGAGTACAGCTGCTTTACGGGATTTTTCAAGGCTGTGACCTTTTGGAAGCAGATTGCCAGGCCTGTCTTCTGAGGTACCTCTGAGTAGGTTCAAATTGCCAACTTTTGGTTAGTAGTAGTGGAGCTCTTAACTGTTTGCATCACCCAGGGACTCTGGCATTGATTGAAATGGAAGTAGTAATTAGTGTAAGTAAGTGCAAGAAAAGATTGCTTTTTTTTTTTTTTTTTGTCTTCATTGCTGTAAGTTTCTTCAGGGTAGAGAAAACAACTCTATGCATTTTTATATGCCTAACAGCCTAGGCAACTCTATGGGGCAGTTCTACTCTGTATATAGAGTAACTGTGAGTCAGGATCAACTTAACAGCATACCACTACAACAGTGTCTTAGACATAGTTCTTAAAATGTTTGTTGAATTAAACTTAATTATTTGAATTCTAGTCCTTAAACAATGAATAGTTGTTAAATAACAGTGTGATGGAGATCTAAAAAACAGTCTGGGAGTATCTGGTGTGTTCTTGGGCAAACTAGCAGAATGAAGAAACAAAAAACAATGAGGTAGACATCACAAAGCTACAGCATTTACTCTATATGTGAAAATCTTGCTCCTAGTATCATGTTAGTGTACCAATTACATCCACCTTACCTAAGCAAGTCAGTTCTTATAGGCTGATCACAGCACAGAACAGATTGAATTAGAGAGGAATGTAGACTGGTGGAAAATCTTGGGGGAGAAAGCATTGGAACATAAGATATGTCTAAGTAGAACTTTGAGAACTCACTGATGAACATTCTGAACCACCACCTTATTCTTATTTATAGTGTTTTATGAAGTGCTTATCCTGTAAGACTTTCTACAAATTTCAGTAAACAATTCTCTGGAGGAATTTATAAACTAAAGTAACAGCTAATGCCTAGAATTAGAACAATATATCTAAGAGTATTTACAAGGCAAGGCTGATGAACATCTTATTACCTAAAGTAGTGAGCTAGTTATATACTGCCATATATGCTCCCATGGGTTTTGAAATCAGGATCTCATTGCACATTATTGATAAATTTTTATCACCAGGAACATCAAACATATCAACTTTGAAACAATCACCAAGTGGACTGAGGTTTTTAAATACCAAGCAGAAATTACATGTCTTTTCACTTGCCACAAGCTGGAATCGACTTAATGGAAACTAACAACAACAAGAATTGCTTGTCTTTTAATAAACATGTATATAGTAATAAACATTTTGAAAATCATTTTTTTCTTTATGATTATGGAATTCACAAAATCACAAAATTCAAAAATGACTGGAAATCATAAAGAAATTATTTTCAAAGCAGAGAAAAATTTTAAATGAAAATATTTTAAACTATTTGTTATTAGGTTTTAGTCAGAACTGTATTACAATAAATGGAATAGTTCAAACATATAACTTTTATCTTTAAGTGAAGTAATTTTACCCACACTATTGGTGAAGAAAACCCCACAGCACAAATGACAGCTATTTTTTTACACTCTTAAGTGAAGATCAGTAATTCTCCAGATAATAATTTCCACACACTTGTGCCAACTTTTCCCTGACATATTCAGATTGTTAAGTACCTGGTGTCTTCTTCCTCCAAAACACACTTTACCAATGAGGTGGAAACCTGATTTTAAGTACCACTGGGATGATTAAAAGCGTTTAAAAAAAAAAGAATTTTCAGGACAGGTCTGGTGCTTAGTGAACTACACGATTTTACTGGACAAGGCACTAGAACAACTGTGGAGAAGTCGCTTCTGAGGAAAACATAGAATTTTAAAAATTTTCAAAATGAAGAGATTTCCAGTCACAAATTTACAAAAAAGAGAGAGATTCTGACTTTTCCTCTTATTTTTATTTTCTACCTGAGTGGGGAACAAAATACCTAGATCAGCTAAAGTCAGGGAATTTAGCGAGAGGCGCTAAAAGACAAACGGCCCCCGGCCCTCAGAGGCTCTAGGTGCGTGGGAGGG
>NW_004444125.1:55901-66651 GCF_000243295.1 Trichechus manatus latirostris | reverse complement strand
GGCGAGGTGGCGGCTGCCTTTGGTGCCTCGTTTGTCTGAGGTAGAAAAAATCTGGGAGTTGCCGCCCAGACCCTTCAAGGCACTCCTTGTTTCAATTAATGGAAATTTTGATTACTCCACAGATTCCAGTGTGGAGAAATCAGTCAGTGGGAGGAAGATATGTCATCTGGGATGCCAAAATAGCAAATTTCAGATGAATAACTACTTGCAGTCTCTCCCCTCACAAAGTTTTGATTCTGATTTGAGGGCTTCAGGAAGGTCTTTTGAACTAGGACGGAATGGAAGAGAGGTTTTCAGCGTGCACAACGATAGATCTAAAGCAGAGATTAGTCAACCTCTGTCCAACACCACCGTACATGGTATACATGGAGTTAAGAACATGAATGGAAAACATTTAGTCCAAGGGAGAAACAATAGTCAGAAAGACAATAGGTATATAAAACAGGCAGAAAATCCATTTGTAGATGTTACCTTTTACAAAGAAGCTAAAGCAACACTTCATGAAATGAAGAACAGATGTGACGCTGACAGTGCTATGACAACAAATAAAAAAGATATTAACATTTTAGCATCTATACTAAAAATATCAAAATCTCCAAACCAGCCCAGCTTGGAAATTGCCAGACCCTGCTATTTTAGAGATAATATCACAATAAGTATCCCTGAGTTTCCAACCTATTTAAATAGCAAAATGTCCTCTGTCTATTTAAAGGAAATAGCAAAGAAAAAAACTGACAAAAATGAGACATATGTTAGGGATTTCACAAATATCTACTGTTCTCAAAATAGACCTGATGTTAAGAAGCAAAAGTTACAGAATGATAATAAAATTGTGGCTGCAGAAAATACTTTTTCTGAGTATTATGAAAGTAACCACCAATCATTCAGCAACCAAATTACTTGCAAGAGAAAAAAAGACTTGATCACTTTGAACTACTATAACTACAGTAGTACCAAGTGTGACGTCAGAGTCTATGAAAAGAATATTACTATAATACTTGAAAATGTAAAAGGAAAAGAAGCAGAAATAAACCTGAACAGTTACATATCTACCAAGTTGGAAAAATCTCAAAGCTGGGACTGTAACACTAGATGTATTTTGAAAAGAAACAGGGAAAGTTGTTGGACTATGAATAATTACAGGACTAAATGTGAAAATATGAAAATAAATGAAGCAAAATTAAATTTGCAACAGTTATTAGAAATAGACCTTTTAAACAAGGAAGATTATCACAATACAAGAGCCATGAATGCAAGTAAAGAACAATCAAAACCTTTTATGATAGGAACACTGGGTAGTCAAAAAGCTTTAATAAAAATTGTTTGCTTAAATGACAAAGAAGAAAATGATAATATGCTGCAGTTGAGATACTATACTACACAAAGAGGCTTACATATAAGTGACATTTTTGAGACTTTCAGTACAGAAATTTTTTGTTTCCATAAAAATATTTCAGGAAGTCAAAAAGATAATAGTATTTTAGCCTGGTATGAGACTTTGAAGTGCAAAAAGAAAATTGAGATTCAAAAGCTAACAACCAGGAATATGAATGTCTATAGAAAGAATGTTTTAAGCATGTATATACAGACCAGTGTTTCAGAATCTCTAAATATTATATTGAAAACCAACAATAACCTTGACTCTTTAACAACAGTTGAAAATGAGGTTGAATTAGAAGAGGAATACACTTTCAAATGGATAGTGTATTTGAATTATCCAAAAATGATCATAGTGGAAAATCATTCTGCATATCTAATAAAGATTTTAACTTTTCCATGGATGTTAGAAGATAATATGAGACCTATGTTAAAGAAAAGAAAACTATTTCAAACTGAAGAAGTTTTTGAAGGATCTAAGAAAGAAACCATCAATTCCTTCAATAAGACTGCTAAAAATATGTGTTTTCCAATCTTTGAGACTTATGAAAAAATTCCTCTTTTTGTGGAATTTAATGATATGACTGACATTTTTTTGACAAAAGAAATTGGTTACAAGAATAATTGTCCTGAAGGAGTCATGAATGTGGAAGATTGGGCCCACTTTAGTCCTATTACTGTTAAAAAAAATGCTAAGTCTAGTCCTCGGTTTATTCAAAACCATGAAAGATGCACTAATGAAAAATTTTATGAAATAAGTATGCACAACCAAGATTTGGATACTGAAATAAATCAGAAGCATAATAAGATCACTAGTTTTAATGCTGAGTGCATATCTGAGGATTTCTTTAATGTCAAGCAACAGGCCACCCTGGCAAGTCACATAACGTGCGCTCAACAAACCAATACCATGACTATAACTCAGGTGCCAAATTTTGGGAACTTGCTAAGTGAAATTAAAGAAAAAAAATATGAAATAATTTTGAAGGAAGAAATAAAAACCACAGCACAAAGTTTAACAAATGGTTGCCAAGTTCATAAAGATACTAAGAGAGAAAAGGAAGAGAAAGACAGTTTTTCTTTAATGGATAGCATGTTTTCTGTACAATCAGTTTCATTAATTAGCAAAAAAGTAAACGTGGAAGATGCTATGCAGACAAACCAAATATGTGTTAATCAAAACGACGTTGCTGACAGAAATGAATATGAGAGCATTTTGCAAGAAAGTGAGTTAGCTAATTCAAAGCATTTTCATCCAAAGAATGACTCTACAGAATGTGTTAATCATCAGTTTGAAACTGATTCGAGTGCAGGGAACAATGAATGTTTTCAGGACTTAACTACTAAGTGTTTATCAACAGAAGCTTTGACAATAGGAAAAGATTTTGAAATGAGGAGTAAATTTGATTTAGTACTTGAAGAACTTCATATGTTTCATGAAATTAGTAAGGAAAAAGAAATTTTTAGCACTGTGGAAACAAACAACCGGCAAGAAAATTACTTTGGAGAAAGTAATGATGCTGAGGAGGTAGAAAAGGAGAGAAAAAAAGATTTGAAAGTGGTTACAGTCAACAAAATGTGTGCACCTTCTTTGCTCTGTGATACTCGAGCAGGTCCTAATATGCATAAAAGACACCAAAGTTCATTTAAGTGGAAAACGGAACCCAATAAAGGAGAGCAGGAAGTTCCTAATAAGTATTGTCCAAGAACATTGGAAGAAGAATTACTCTATTTTACTTCTGAGGAAGGTATGACATTAGTTTTAAAATGTTCTTTCTCATGATAGAAGAAAATTGCTGCTTTTTCTCTGTAGGCCAAATATATAATTTTGGCAAAAAAGAAGACAAAGTGTAAGGCAGTGCTTATTGATGCACATGATTTTCCCATAAAGGGCTGTTCAAACACTAAATAATACATTGAAGTTGAAGGCAACACATTATTAAATTTTTAAAAGGAGATTTGATGAATCCTGTTTCATTTCTCTAAGCATTAATTAGGAGCCAACTGAAGAAAATATTTCTGAGAAAATAATTTGTTTATAGTATCAAAATTTTTATATAAAAGTTACTTATTGCTATACTAGGAGTCCTGATGGTGCAGTCGTTAAGTGCTCAGTTGCTAACTGAAAAGTTGGTGGTTCAAACCCACCAGCAGATGCTCAGGAGAAAGACATGAAAGTCTGCTTCTGTAAATATTACAGGTTTGGAAACCCTATGGGGCATTTCTACTCTGTCCCATAGGGTTGCTATGAGTCAGAATCGACTTGAAGACTGTGGGTTTGGTTTGCTTTTACATTACTATATTGATCTTTATTTGCAGAATGTGAAAAATCCTTACCTCAAAGGCCTGCTTTGTTTTCTGATGAATTTAAAGAAGAAAAAGGTAAGTTTTTAAAGTTATTTTCTAGAATATTTTCTAAGATGACTATCGGATTATTTTCAGCATGAGGAAAACATAGATACTTAGGATGTTAGAAAATGAGCACAAGAGTTTAATACTTTTGTAAACATTTATAAATTTTACTGAAGTATTTAGATTACTGGGAAATGCACTCTGCGAAACTGTGTTCAAATATTTGCAGTGATGTATTTTAATTAAAAGTATGTTTTAAATTAGGTGTCATACATGATAAGATAGGTGTCCAATGTACTTAATGTTAATTGGCAAAACAAAAGTGGCATTTGTCTAAGTTGAATTTCCACTGATGAGATGTCACTTCCATTATAGATTTATTATCAGTGTTCTTTATACTTTTTATTGTTAAAGGATTTCTTATATGGACATTTTATTTTGTAAATTTTTTTAAAAGATAGTATCATTTAGGAATAATAACATAATTTATAAGTATGGCATTTAAACTTTTGATTACTATTTAAAGAAATAAACTAAAGTTAAACAACTAACCCTATTTTTTGCCTAAGAGGTCTACAATATCAGAGTAAAACAATATAGACTAAACACTATTCTAATTTGTAATACTAATTGGGGTGCGGTAGGAGTAGGATTGAAATTAGGGAACCTAGGAAAAGTTATAGCCTGATAAAAAATTTCTGGTATTACACAAGGCTAGATCAATGACGAATAATGATGTAGGTGAAATATATCTACCAAAATGTTTTCAGGTATGCATCATTTCTCAAAACGTTTTTCCAGAGCTTCTCATTATGAGCAAAATACTGTCCCTGGTCCCTTTATTCAGTTGTTTTAGAACTGCATCTTTTCTTTCTTTCTTATACTACAGTAAAATGATCTTACAAACCAATCCATGTCCTTGAAAGATTAAAGGCCCTCAGATAGTCTCTTCTCTCCCAAATAAAGGAAATAATACAGGGAGCAGTATTTCATGAGACAGAAGCAGGTGTGGCAGGAATTAGTCTGGAAAAGATGGGGGTCGCTTCTTCTAGGACAGAAAGAAAGGAAGAAATTGGCATTTTTGAACATAATTTGATATGGAATAGATGAAGATTAGGGAGATTAGGGAGCACATACTCATATTGTCATCAAGATTATATTTGTGGTAGTGACATGTATATATGAGGAAAATTCAATATAACATGGGCACAGATTGGAAAAGAAATGTTACATTTATTTGAAATATCTAAACCTGTAATAAAATGATTCTGTCTTCACAAGGTAAAGTGCCTTGTCATTAAATATGAGAAATAATGTATGAGTTCAGCCAGAATTATTTAATAGTATGTTAGCATAGTAGATTTGGATTCACTTTCAAAGTGTATATAAATGAAATGATCTTTCTAAGTTTGTTAAAATCCATAGTTGGGAGAAACTGGGAAGTGAGGTTAATAAGAATAGACTAAATCTCTGCCTAGGCAGAGTGTGTGCCTGCTTCTACAGTGTGATTTTAAAGGCATCAGAAAGATCCTAAGTGTCCTGAAATGTTTTTGTGCCTACCCACTTGTTATCATGATGTTTCTTCTCTTATTTAGAGTTTCTACCACTAAAATCTCCAATGCATTCTCATACTCTCTTTTTCTCTCTCTCTCTCCCTCATCTTTTCTTTGTTTCTCCCACTCCCTCTCTTCTTTCTGTGGTGTACAAAAAGCAAGTATTTGAAAATTATTTTGAATATGTATTATATGTCTCTCAGCCAGTGAGCCAGGCCCTTTACATATCTTTTAGACCAGTGCTTCCCTAACTTTAATATCTATACAAATCACCTGGGGATCTTGTTAAAAGTTTCTGATTCAGTTGTGGGATGGGCCCTGAAATTCTACATTTCTCACAAGCTCCCAGTAGATGTAGATGCTTCTAGTCTATCGGCCACACTTTAAGTTGCAAGGATTTAGAAAACAATCGAAGTATTATTTGTAAAAGACTGTTAATTTCTAGACTTTTTTTTTTAATAAACATTGACTTTTAAAATAAACAATTTCTGGTATTATGCTTGAAAATTTAGGATCACAAAGCAATAAATTAATCCAGGATTTTTTTTTTTTTTGGTATAGCAATAATAAAAGGGATCATAATTTAATAAAAAAAGGTGGGAAATTCAAGGAGATAAAGAAGCATATCCTTGCAACCACAACTTAGCAGCAATTTAAGGGCATATGGTTTGCAAATTGTCTGCTGTTGACACAAACTGGTTCAGTGATCTCCCACTCATCCCAAAATTACTGGAAGTATCTATTATGTTGGAATATGAAAGAGGAAGTCTAGACTTTGTAAAAGTAATCAAAAAGATTATTAATCATGGCTTTGTTCTGAAATAATAGTCCTAAAATAAAGAAATATACTTAGCATAAATTGCTGAAATTTTCTATAACCGAATCTAGTATGTATCAGATATAGTCTAACAATTCTATTTCAAAAATTTCTTTTTGTTTAATTTTTTTTCATTTCTAGCAATAAAATGCTACTATCATTTTTCTTACTTTTTGTAATTAGTTAAATTTTAATGCTGAATAAAGTATCATAGACTGATTTATAGCTATGTTGCCATTGTTTCCTCCCAATTTACATGTAATTTTAACTTTGTATTTTGTTCATTATTATTTACATAGATATACACACAGATTCTGTTTGATTCAACTGAGTAGAAATCATGCTGTTTATCTTTTGTCAGATTTAACTTTGGGTTGATTACAGTGTTTTTAGTATGATATCATATTACTTCACTAAAACCTGATTAAAATTTTAACTTTACATATGTCCCCATAGTTAAAAAAAAAATCTTTGGAAGTCAGAGGTATTGCTGTATTTTATTATCAAGGGCAGTTGATCTCATCCTTCTGGTTAACTGATTTAAGAACAGATGCATCTCCATGAAATGTTTTGTACCTCTTTGAAAATAATGTAGTATAATGTTAAATAAAAACTTCAAAATCAGACCCCTTTATTGATGCATACAGAGGACATACAGTTGGGCTATATTATTGATAATAATTTCTGTTAGAAGCCAAACATAACCATGAACAACCTGGCATTGTTTAGCTTCTAACAGACAAATGACGTGGTTTTTAAAGGTTTGCTTTAAAAACAATATAGTTTTTTTTTTGGTCTGTTGTTAAGTCAGACTGTCTGACTGGATTGCTGATTTTATTCAGTTGTTATTTTATATTGGGCAAGTTAGTTAACTTTTCTCTGCTTAGGTTTTCACATTTTTAAAAATGGGCACAGGATTAAGTAAAATAATGCGTTTAAAGCACTTGCAGGGTGCATGGCACATAGTAAATATTCAGTAAATGTTGCTAATGTCATGATTAGAAGTTTGTTAATGTTTTTAAGCATAGAAACTAATGGTAATTTTTACTCTCTCATGTATCATCTTATATTTTTAGGTAGCCATTTTTCACATGGAATTTTAAGGGTACTTCCGCTTAAGACATGCAGTCGACCAATCAGAATTGGTTTGTCAAGAAAAGCTAAACTTAAACAACTTCATCCCTATTTGAAATAAATATGTTACAAGAACCTAAAAGAAGATATTGGAATTTTATATTTCAAAACATTTTAGAGCACCTAGAAGTGTTTTCTTGCTTTCTTTGAACAAATGCTTTTATCTAGTTTGGGGGTTTTGGGCTTTCTCTATTATAAAGTACGAAGAGTTTATTTTGTGTAAATTAATCTATTACCCTTGAATATTAGAAAATGTTTCATTGATGTTTTCATATCATATTGCCAAATAAATATTAAAGAACTTTTATTATCTCATTAAATATGTCAACTGATTATTTTTCTTAATGTACATATATGATCTTTCTGTGGAGAAGATTGATAGCCTTTATGGGTTTCTCAAAAATATCTATTATCCAAAAAAAAAAGATAATAAACCACTGTTCTAATACATTCCCATCATTTTTCAAATGAAACAATAGAGATGCACAAAGGATGTGTAAATTTTTTAAGATCACACAGGATTGGGATAGAGGCTGTCTCCTCTAACCTTTCCCACTTATCTATGCATTCTTTTTCTAATCTTTGTTTCCTCTTCCAGAATCTATTTATCTCTGGCCTCAGGGCAGAATTGTGATCGTGTAGTTAATATCTGTATTTATTTATTCATTTATGGAACAAACATATTTTAATATACCTACTATATATGCTAGGAATTGCGTTAGGTCCAGTGATAGAGAAGATATGGATAAGACCCTGCCTTCATGGAGCTTATTTTCTATGCTTGAGGTTGGTTGAGAAATATGTTACATTTAAAAGTAATCACCAGTAGTATAAAATATATTTCTAAAAACACTAGACAGATAAACAGCAATAAATTAGCTGCTTAGCAAGAGATAAATAAAAAAGCATCAAAAACAGAAGTATCTAATGGCAGAGGAAAACGTATCAATTCACAAAATACACGTGACTGGGTTAAATTATTCTATTATAAGCAAGGATTCTCAGAATCACTGGGGAAAAAAAAAAAAAAACCCTCAGATCCAACTGTATTTATTTCTGTTCCGCCACCAAGCACTTTCCAATTTCAACATCCTGCTCTATTCTTTTTTCCCCACAGACCTCATCATCTTCTCTCATACTACATAATTAACTTCCTGCTAGAATGTAAGCTCTCTTTGAAGGCAAAATTTTCCCTACTAATATATCCCAAGTGGCTGGAAATACTATCTGTCCCCTAGTAAGCACTTACAAAATATTCTTTCAAGGAATGAGTGAATACATTTCTCCTCCTGTCTCATCATAGTTATGTCTTTTGAATTCTTAGTAGTTTTATGATCTTGGGCAAGTCCTCATTTCTAAAAAAGAGATAATAATATCTCATGGGATTATTGTGAGGATTAAATGAGCCAATACATGTTATGAGTTTAGAACAATTCTAATACATAGGAACTACTCAATAGTAGCATTAGAATGTTCAACCGTTTATTGAAAATTTTTTTTCTGGATCCTGCATTAGATTATTTTTAAGAGTGTGCTGTTTCTTTGAGTATTATGAAAGCTGTTCCTTTTCCTTTTTTTGTTTTCTACAAGAGTTTTCCTCTTTCTTCTCCTCCTTCTGGTCCTCCTCCTTATGTTTATCATTATTATAAGCCCCATGTTGGATTTTTAAAAAATCTTTATACAAAGTAAACCTCATCACAATCAAGGTTTGTCTTTACATTGTGTTTAGGTAGTCTTTCCTCTGTTTTCTCTCACCATTTATGAATATTGAATTTCCTTCTCAGATCTATTGCTCAACGGCAAGTTTGTGTGCTTCAATTCTTATTCCTAGTCCCTAGGAGGCTTTTATGGAGGCTTTTATCCTTTCTCTAATAAATAGTATATTCACCTACAACCACTGTTGTTTCTCTCATATTGTGAACTGATTGGCTATGTGATAAGCTTAAACTCTAGCTTACATGTTTTTCCATCCATTGTCCCATTATAGCTTTGATCTATAGAGCTTTTCTAAAACAAATTAAATCTTCCAAAATGCAAAACATACTCCTGCTAGTGTCATCCATCACTTAAGTTCTCCTTTCCCCACTACCTCCTACCCAAAGACGCGTATACACAAACAGACAAACAGACACCATATTCCCCTTTCTGCTGTAAGTTCCTGAATCTGGAGTTAGAAAGTTGGAGGGCAGAAGGCAGGTGACGTTTTAGCTCTTATGATTTTGTGTCTTCATAGTCTGGCTTTGGAGAGGTTGCAGTGGGGGCTGCATAGAGACAACTCAAATTGAAATCCATCTTCTTTCCACCTTGTTCTTTTTATCTTTGTTTTTAAAATGCAAAAGTTGCATGTTTTCAGTTCAGAAAAAAAATATTCAAAGGATGAAAAGCCTGTTTAAAAAATATTTGCTTTTATTCAACTTTAGAATAAAGCTCTGTGTTACTTCAGTTCAAAGTAACAAGCTTTTGGATGAATAACAGTAAGCATGAGAAAAGAAGCAGAGCCTTATATTAAATCAACTTGAAAAAGTTATGTTGATAGTTACTACCTTAAGTACACAAACCTCCAAGTTAATATTGTCCATTTAACCTTATTTAGTTAAGTAAAAATGGAACACAAAAAATGCAGTGAAGCTGATCTTTAGTTCCATCTAAATTGCCACATAAAAGAATGTATATAGAGTCAGCCATCATTTTGGAAAGTTTATCTAATGACACAGACTTTACACAAATTACATAGACATATAATAGTTGTGGCTGACTTTATATTACTAAAAATATAATCCTTTGGGCTAAGGCGTATAAGATATAAAGACATCAGAAGGGTTACAAATTACATTTCCCCCGGTTTATTGTAAAACATGTAACATTGTTTGAAAGTATGCTTTCTAGATATCTCTGTTTCATCTGTTTTTAAGCATGGGAACGTATGGTAACAACACATTCAGAAGAAATAATCATTTTATTCACACAATACCGGGAAGAAATAGTATTCTAGTTATCCAGGTGTCTTAGTTATCTAGTGCTGCTGTAGCAGAAGTACCACATATGGATGGTTTTAACAAAGAGAAGTTTATTTCCTTACAGTAAAATAGGCTAAAAGTCCAAATTCAGGGTGTCAGCCTCAAGGGAAGGCTTTCTCTCTCTCTGCCTTCTCATCAGTGCTCCCCAGGACTAGGAGCTTCTCAGCACAGGGACCCCTGTCCAAAGGACGCACTCTGCTCCCAGAACTGCTTTCTTGATGGTAGGAGGTCCCCCTCTTCTCTCTGCTCACTTCTCTTCATATCTCAAGAGATTGCCTCAGGACACAATCCAATCTTGTAGATTGAGTCCTGCCTCCCTAACACAACTGCTGCGCATCCTCCCTCATTAACATCATAGAGGCAGGATTTACAACACACAGGAAAATCACACAATACCGGGAATCAAGGCCCAGCCAAACTGATACACACATTTTTGGGGGGACATAATTCAATCCATGACATTCCACCCTTTGTCCCCCAAAAAATCATATTCTTGCAAC
>NW_004444125.1:20300-54612 GCF_000243295.1 Trichechus manatus latirostris | reverse complement strand
GGGAATCATGGCCCGGACAAACTGATACATTTTTCAGGGGACATAATTCAATCCATGACATCAGGATATGGACAAAAAAATAAATTCCTGATTTTAAGGTCTTTTCAATTTTAATTATTTCTATAATTTTGTGAAATCTACTTATTTGGAGCAAAAGTAAATTTAAAAAAAAGCAAGTCTTGCAGAACTCTTCCCTGAACTTGAGACTCATACATGTAACTGTCTACTCAGTATGTCTATTGAGATGTCTAATAGGCAACGCAAACTTCGCATGCCCACCACTGAGCTGCTGATAGTTCCCCTCAAACTGTTCCTGGCAGTCTCTCCTGTTTCAGTGAATGGTAACTCTGTTCTTTCAGTTACTCAGATCAGAAATCTTGGAGTCATCCTTGATACTTTTCTTTCTCTCACAGCTCACAGCTGGCCCATCAGAAGATCATATTTGCTTTAGCTTTTCTTGCCTGGATTTTTGCAATTGAGTCTTAAATGGTCTTCCTGCTTCAGTGCTTGCTCCCCTTCAGTCTATTCTGAACAGAGTAGCCAGCATGATACTTTAACATATAAGTCATAGTACATCACAGCTCTACTCAAAACCTTCCAATGGCTTCCCATCTCACTCAGAGTTGGCCTGTAAGCCAAAATCCTTACTCTTTTTTGACACTTAGCTATCAAATTTCCCTTCCTGGAAGAAGCAACTGTAAACAGTTCCTTGTCCTTGCATTTTTTGATGAAACAATAAACTTTTATTATTAATAAACATAAGATATTTTCAGTTGTTGTCTGCTTTATGCCTACACTTTGTTGTTAAATATGCACATTTGTCACTGTATCTTATTCTTCGTTGTACCTTAGAATGTATATATATTTCTGCAAATAAATTTGGCCACTATAGTATACTTAATAAATGCAGTAATTGATACATTTCAACAAGTTAAAAAATTTAAGAATAAAAACAGAAAAATCATTTTTAATGATAAACCGAAATTTGAAAAGTCAATTGGATTTAGTGATACTGACATTTCAGTTAAAATTACATTACTTTTTAAAGCAACTTTAGAAATTCTGATGCTTAACTTTTTCAAATATTCTTAATACTACTTAAACATAAGCTTCATATTTCAATAAATATAATTATATTCACATGCTTAACTACATAGTTCATATGTCTCCTTTTTTGTAAAAAATATATTTGATTGATTCTGATGCCTGGCTAATTACCATTTCCATTTTTCTCCTTTATTTCACTGCTTTACACCCACTAGCTTTGATTTCTCCTCACTCCTTTCTTAAGCTTCCACTTATTTATACACACATTCTTTTCTTTCCTTAGACTCTTGACCTCTTTTCCTGTGCCTGCCCTGCTCTGCCTTGCCTTCTCTCACCAGAAAGAGAGGTAGAAGCCACTGAGGTTGTAGGCCATTTTTCAATCTGAAAATGTTAAATGAGTAGCGCGATAAAATCTCACGCCTTACTGTTCCATTCTGCCCAGGGACCACATGCACGTAATTTTTATTACAGTGTATTATTATAGTTGTTCTATTTTATTATTAGTTATTGTTGTTAATCACTTACTGTACCTAATTTATAAATTAAACTTTATAATAGATATGTATGTATAGGTCAAAACACAGTATATATAGGGTCCAGTACTATCGTGGTTTCAGGCATCCAAGGGGGTCTTGGAACGTATCCCCCGTGGATAAGGGGCAGGACTACTCTATTTCTTTGCATTACTATCTGTCTTCTATTCTTGAAATCTTTACATTGCTTAGATTTATGATAACACACTTTGTTTTTTCTTTTATCTTTCTGATCCTTAGGTATAAGCAAACACCAAAATTAGCTTGTGGTCTTTTGTTCTTTGTGTCTCTATTTTATTCCTTAGAAATCTCATCAATTTTCATGGGTTCATCTACCATATCAACTCTGGTTTTGATACCAAATTATCTAGTCTGTAACTTTTTCAAATTCAATTTCAGTTGCATAACAGTGACTAAAAAACAAAACAAAACAAAACTATTATTCATTAAATGCTATTATAAACTCTTTACATGTATTAAATCACTTAATCCTTAAATAATCTCATAGTCAGATACTACTACTATCTCCATTTTACATTGCAAATTTAAATAACTTGTTGAAGGTCACAAAGGAAGAAAGCCCTGTTGATCTACTTCCAAAGGTCACAGTCTTTGAAAACCCTATGGAGCAGTTCTATTCAGACAAACATGGGATCACCATGAGTCAGAAATGACCCGAGGGCAACTGGTAGGTAGTAGGGCAAGGTCATGAAGTATTAAGTGTCAGAATCAGGATCCAAATCCAAGCAGTCTGCCCCAGGCCAAAGATCTAAACTACTATGTTATATGGCTCTAATTTCCATAATGGTACAGGTCAATAAATTTAACTCAATATATCTAAAAATCTCATCAGTTATCATTCACTCCAACTCTCCTACTTGACATTTATTTCAAATTGTGTTGTTTCTTCTTTCTAAGGAGCTCTGTAACCTTTCCATTCTTTCCCATTCTTTAGAGACTCTTAAGGTGACTTTTCCAGAATAAACCACAACTTCCCTACAAACCAATTGGCATGGAGGTGATTCTGACTTATGGTGACCCCATGTGTATCAGAGTAGAACTGTGCTCCATAGGGATTTTAATGCCTGGTTTTCAGAAGTAAATTGCCAGGCCTTTCTTCCAAGATGCCTCTGTGTAGACTGGAACCTCCAACCTTTCAGTAAGTAGGTTAGTAGCTAAGTGCATTAGCTGTTTGTACCATCCAAGGACTCACCCTGCAAGCTAATCTATTAATGCTTCACTTTCTCCCAACTTCTGTTTTCCCATTTTGCTCACAGTCTTTCCTCTCCTGCAAGGTTCATTTATCTATTTAAATCTTACCTGTCCTTAAACTCCTCTATAATACTTTCTCCAACTGCTCAAATGTTTTATCATTGCTACGTTCTCTGAATAACAATAGTGTTTCCTTTTTAAGGTCACTCATCAGGCATTTATTACACCTGGCTTGTATTATTTATCTCTTTACCTATCTAAGCTTTTGCATAGGGATCATTTTAGAAACTTCTTTGTAGTATCTAAAGTACTAGATGAGTGCCTTGTACTCAAAAACGTTTCTTGATTATATGCTGAATGTTAATATAGCATTTATCTCATGCTTTATTATGTTCTACTTTATATTTTCATGATAAATCTAATAGATTTATAACCTTTTTTTAGTTTGCAGAAGAAATTTAGCTAAATCCAATGGGAATTTTTGGCATATTTTTGTCTTTGGCCCTTTCTTGCTGACCCTGCTTTCTTCTTCTCCACTGACCGGTTTCAAAGCAGAATCCAACTTTTTTCTTGCATGGGTTGTATAAATACCTTTTAATACAACTAACACTTACTTAAGTTGATTTACACACTTATTATTTTATCCTTTGGTAATATTGATTTTCAACAAAACTTAAAATATTTATATGAAATTTCACTGATAGGCAAAAACACATGTTCTAGAAAATTATTTCTCTTTTTATATTTTAAAATTTGGTCCAGAAAATAATACCTCACACATCTACTGCTATTTTAAATGCTACACTTGGAATGATTATCCTCATCATTACTATAATCATCATTATCATTCACGAAGTATTTCATGACTAGGACAACTCACTAGCGGATCTATGGACTAGTGTGAATAATCAAAACTTGGGGACTGCATATTTGCAGGCTTCTGGGTAGATCAGAGTCTTCCAGCTGGTATTTCATCTACTATTCACTTTAGTAGCACATTGCTCAGACATTTTAGTATAATTTCACAAAATTTCTCTGCACATCACAAATTTCTTCTTTTTTTGGAAATGACAAATTACAAATGTATTGACAGAAAATTTTCATTTGCACTTGGCAGAGTAGCACAGAAATTATCTCAATGTATAATTTTGAAGTGCATATGTTGATTTTCTAAAAAGTAACTTAATTCGTTTATTTTTTTCAGCCTGTTAATTAAAAAAAATTTTTTTTAAACCAGGGAATAAATTAGTTGAAGTACAGATATTTTGCTTAGAATGCCACAAAGTGGAGTTGTATCTAGTAATACTTCTTGAAGTTGCCTGTAATACAAAGAAAAAGAAGTTTGGAATTTGTTATGAAGAAATAAAATATAACAGTATTAATATTTCATAAATCTACAATGCTATAAAGTTACATAGACTTGAAAATGTGCTTATCTGAAAGACGTAACACTTTCATGCTAGAATCAAAATCTTGTTGAGAAATGAGATGGCATAGTTTTATACACCATTAACATTCTCATAATACTAACTTACCTAGGGATGGGTCTACTCTTAGTAGAAAACTTAAGTTTCGAAAGTTTAGACCTTAGCTTTCTACCATTACATTTTCTTTTTGGGAAAAAGACAATAATTGTAGTTCATTTTAAGTAGTGGTTGTGTCCACTTATCAATTCTGAAAGTTTTCCTCATGAATTTTCTTTATAGAGAGTCTGAACTTCAAGGATCACATTGTCAACAATGACAAAAACTTACCTGTGAACAGAGACATTTCAAAGCCTTTTAAGCTTTGATATAATGACTCCAAAAGAGGTTTTATCTTCTTCTTCTTCTTTTTTTTTTTTTTTGCACTTAGGTGCCAAAATGCACCGTAGGTCATCATCAGCATGATGCTGTAAAAGTCTATGCTAGGCTTGAAAAATTCTAGTAAACGGAAATCAAAAGTGCTAACCAATATTGGGGATGAAGTCTCATCGTAATGAATACAATATGATGTGCTGCATGAGTATCAGAATACTGTTAGTGATTGCAATTCTGTGACTACATGGATGTTAATAATCATCAAGTATTAATTTGAACTCCAGTAAATGTCTAGCAGTTTGCCAAGTACTGTGAGGAATATGCATATATGTACATATATATCATGGTCTATGCTTTTAAACAATACACAGCTTTAGTTGACAAAATTTAAGAAGCAAAGGCCGTTAAACAACTAAAAGAATAGTTATAAGATTTAAACTTTCATTCTGACTCTCTCTGCATGATCCTGAGTGCATTATGGCATATTGTAATCTCTAAAATAACTTCTGATATTCTGTTGTTATTAAATGAAATAACCCATGGGTTGCTAACTGGAAACATAAGGAGAAATTCCAAGAGGGGAAGGAAGACATTAAATGCAAATAGCAAGGGATTTAATATTTTGGGGTAATTTAGTAACTTGTATTTACTATTAAAGAGCCTTGGTGGTGCGGTGGTTAAGAGATACAGCTGCTAACTAAAAGGTCGGCAGTTCGAATCCACCATCCACTCCTTGGAAATTCTATGGGGCAGTTCAACTCTGTCCTGTAGGGTTGCTATAAGTTGGAATCGACTCAACAGTAGCAGGTTATTTACTATTAAATGTTGATGGAATAGAAAAAGAATAAGGACTAGGGTAATTACTATCATTATTTATATTTCAAGTAGCTGAGATAGAAACTATCTACTCTGTTTCTTACGTCATTCTTTGTTTATTTATACCTTTAGCAAAAATTTATTGAGGACATACCATGAGTCTGAAACTGATCTAATGACTTCGTTTTTATAAATTGTATCATTTATAAAACTTAGATCATATTACTTACCATTCTTTATATACAACAGCCTTTCTTTTAAGAGAATCTATTCATAGAATGGTTTGGTCCTGTCTAGCTAATAAGGAACTCACTTTTAACTTCATTCTCGCTGTATTCTATATCAATAATATAGGATGAACCATGAAAATGGTTGCTTGCATTTTCTTAAGTCTGTTCTGAAGACAGTCCTGTGGATGGATGTGGCCTATTTTGCCCACCTTGAAAAAACATGAAGTTTCAGTAGCCCTAACCTTTGTTGTTATGGGGAATTGGGGAGTGGAGTAGAGATGATTTGCTTGATTTTAATGGGATCAACATTATAAATGTTGTGAGGATTAGAGATAATATACAGGAAATGTCTAGGACAGTTTCTAGCTCATAGCAAGCATATGATTACTAGTATCTATTATTACTAATACTTCAGAAAAGAGCTTTCTCATTCATTATAGGTTAATAATGAAAAGATTATCAATAGGGTCTCCTACTTTAAGGGATCCTGCCTATAATGCATGGGCTGAAGAATACATATCTTTGTGCTTAGAAGTCTGTGTTATTTAGTTATTTTTTTTGGTATTTACTTTGCAGAATATTTACGTTATTAAGACACAGTCCAAAGGCCATACACGTCTGGGCCACTTTAACATGTGTAACGCACTTTACTACGTACTACGGAAGTCCTTTTACTAATACACTAATTATTAAAAAAGTTATGGCACTTTTGAGCTTCACTGTATTTAACATATATATTTTGCTCAGTTTTCCTTCTTTAACAACAGAGTAGCATCATAACTCTGTCACAACAGAAGAGAGAAAACTCTCACTTTGCAACTCTTTCTAGTTTTCAACCCAAACTGATTTTATGGTAGGATTCCTCTTAGCTATGGTTAACACATTCCTATGTGTCTTTGAAAATTGCTAGGGAATTTGTTAAAACTTGGATGTAAAGTTTCTTTGCTCAACAGTTTTTTTCTTACAAATGCAGTACACTTAGAAGAAAAGTTTAACATTGGGATAGAATTGTGAAAGTAACTGAGATTATACTTGAAATACGATCACATTTACATAATATTTAGTGATCTTTAGGCATAAAAATATACTGTTTATTGGTACATTTGAAAGAAAACATGAAATATTGTCAGATTAAAATAAACAAAGCACATTCAGTTGAATAAACATTCCTTGAGGATTTGATATATACAAAGCACTGTGCTAAGTACTGTGGGAGTTACAAAGATAGACAAGATATGGAGTTTTATTCTAATTAGAAAGAAAACTATATTCACAGGTAATACAAGACAGTGTGAACAAATTGTGTTATGGGGATGCAGAAACCAAACAGATTAATTCTGGCTGGGAAGAGGGAGGAGATTTTATATGAAACAAGTGATTGATGCTTAAGCTAAATCTTAAAAGATTTTTGAAAATTATAGATCAGTATAAGGTAGGGAAACATTCTGTTCAGAACAGCATGAAGAGGAATAATTTAGTTTAGCCGGAGATTTACAAACTGGTTAATGGTATATTTTTCATTTTATTACTTTTTATACAAAATCATGATGGACTTATAGATTCAAAAGAAAATACATTGAAGTACTTAAATCTCTTCTTAGAGTAAAAAAATTGTTCATTATTTCACATTTTGAAATCCCTTTTGAGAATCTGATTTGTACTAATAATAGCAATAAATCAGAAGATTTGAAGAGGCTTCCTGGGATAGGAAGCAAGTACATCTGCTCCTCACTTATTGACTTTCTTGTTATCCGATATTTCACATTTACGACAATAATAAAAATTCTACTATCAGATTATTTTGCACATTAACAGCGTACGTCTGGCTGTAAAGAATGCCGAGGTATGAGGAGAAAATAAAGCTGTCTGTAGTGGTAAGGTTATTTGTCAGTTTGGCTAGGCCATAATTCTCAGTGGTTTAGCAGTTATTTAATGATGTAATTTGGCAGTTATGTAATGATGTATTCATTCTCCATTTTGTGAAATGATGTGGTCATCTCCATTTTTGCATCATGCCGATTTTCGCATAAAGACCTGGTCTTTGGAATCTAACCATGTTGATAAGTGAGGAGTGGGTGTATACTGAAATTCCAGAAACTAGACAAATTAATTCTTAGTACTTCACACATTCTAGTCCCAATGAAAAATAATGAATGCTTAATTTTCTAGAGATTTATATACCTTTGGAGAAATTCTTTTTCTTTAGGCCTTCTATGCTGAGACATAGAAGATTAATTCAAAAGTAAGGCATGAGGGGTTTCCTGGCTGGTGAAAGGTATCAGTGCATGTGGGAAGGTAGCATATCCCTTTTTGGGAAATGAAAACTCTGTGTCGGGAGCTGTGATGGTTAAGGTTGGGTGTCAATTTGGCTGGGCCATGATACTCAGTTGTTTGCCAGTTATAATGAGTTTGGCAGCTTTTTAATGATGTGATCACCTCCATAATGAAATTTGATATGTTATCACCTCCATGATGAGATCTGTTGTGAGCAGCCAATCAGCTGAAAGGGAGTTTCTCTGAGGGTGTGGCCTGCATCCACTATAGATGGACTCTGTGGCAAGGCTTGTTGGCTTTTGCTTGCTCTGGATCCTGCAGCTGGCTCCTGTTCATCTGACCTTTGGTTCTTGGGATTTGAGCTAGCAGATGACCTGCCTATCTTGGGTTTTGCTAGCCCCTGCAGCTATGTGGGTTGGGAAAAGCCTCCAGCCTGACCCATGGACTTGGGACTTTCCAATCTCTACAACAGCATGAGCCATTTCCTTGATATAAATCTCTCTCTCTCTCTCTCTCTCTCTCTCAACACTTTACTGGTTTTGCTTCTCTGGAAAACCTAGCCTAAGACATGTGGCACCGAGAGTGGTTCTAGAGAAACAAAATTGTAAGGACGAGTTTTTTAAATTGGTTATCAAGTCTGGTTAGTCTTAAAGATGTTGATGACTCTGCTTCTGGTAATAAAGATGGCACTGCTAATTCATGGCCTGAGGTGGTAATAAAAACACACAGAGTATCACCACCAATAGATTAGGTATTGGTGAGAAGTGAGGCTCTGGGTGATTGCATGTTAGATACCTTTCTACAATTTTATCATAATGGGAAGTACAAGGAAGCTGGTAGGTTCGTCCTACTTTCAATAGCCAATGTGGTGAAAGAAAGAGATGAGCTCAGGGCTTTCAAAAGTGAAAGTTCAAGCGCCACATGAACGACCTCAAAGTTTCCACTGGTGCCTAGAAAGACAGACTTGTTTTCTGTAGTAACAGTGCTGATATTGATAAAACCAAACCAACCCAGAGTCTTATCATAAGAGAGGCTGAATTACAGTGCCAACTGAATTCCCAACCTTGAGTGGTGTCTGAAGTTAAAGTGAGGTCATTGATTGGGAAGATATGGGGTCCTGAAACTTAGGATGGTGACATATGGGCAGATAATCAGGAAGCTGGGGACATTAAGCCCCAAAATTCTGTTGAATCACTCCTGCCAATAGAATCTTCCCTCTCACTCCCATCTGAAGAGATTACTCCATCTTTGTCTGCTAAGCCACCTACTCAGTAAAACCATTAGCCTTTTCACTTCCATCTGATGAGATTAACCCAGCTGTGTCTGAAGAGCCTTGGTCTGAGTCATTGCTTGGTGCATTGCCTGAGGCAGATGCCTCAGAAGATAATGCTTAACGTTCTCAAAACACATCCCCACCACCTATTTTGGCTTCTAGACCTATAACTAGACTTAAGTCCTAGCAAACCCAAAAAGTAAATTACAAAGTGTGACCCAGAAGGAGGTATGCTATACTCCAAAAGAACTGCCTGACTTTTCTAATGTGTACAAATAGAAACCTGGGATACATTTGTGGGAATAGCTACAAAAGGTGTGGGATAATGGTGCAAGGTACATAAAGATTAATTGGTCTGAGTTTATTGATACGGGCCCACTAAGCACAGACTCTCCTTTCAGTGTTTCAGCTCAAGAGGTTAGGAAAGGATCTAATACTTTATTTGGGTGGATCACCATACACGGTGACCTACACTAAATCAAGTTGAAGTATCAGACATGCCTTGGTATACCGTAGAAGAAGGTATCCAAAGGCTTAGGGAAATTAGCATGTTAGGGTGGATTTATTAGGTTGACCCACAGACCCACACATGGAGTGCCCAGAGGAAACATCTTTAACCACAACAGTGAGGAACAAATTTGTGAAGGGAGCCCCAGCATCTCTGAAGACTGCTGTGATTGCTATTGTATGTAAGTCAGATTTGATAGTGGGAACTGCCCTAACTGAATTAAGACACCTAACTACAATGGGGCTGATTGGACCCCTTGGTGGTAGGGGCCAAGTGGTGGCACTCAATCAACAGAGACAAGGTGGGTGTGGTTACCGTAATGGACAGCAGAGTCAAAACAGTAATTAGAGTGATCTGACTCTTATAGACTTATAATGTTGTCTACTTCATCATGGTGTCCCCCGAAGTGAAATAAATAGGAAATCTATGAAATATTTACTTGATCTGTACAAGAAGAAGAATTCTAGGTCAAGCGAACAGCAGTCTAACTGGAATCGCCAGAATAACAAGTAACAGACCATCCATCAATTCCCAGACTTGAGAGAGTTTAAAGGCCCATAACCCCTTGAATGAAGGGAAGGCTGAGTTCCCTTGAGGGAAGTCTCCACTACACTGCCAAAAACTTATACTGTTAATCTTTCTCCCAGCCTCCCATAAAGGGATCTATGGCCTTTTACGAGAGTGATGGTTCACTGGGGAAAAGGAAATAATCAAAATTTTCAGGGATTACTGGGTACTGCCTCTGACTGACACTAATTCCAGGAGACCCAAAACATCACTGTGGCCCACCAGTCTGAATGGGGGCATATGGAGGTCAGGTTATTAATGGAGTCTTAGCTCATGTCTATCTCACAGTAGGTCCAATGGACCCCTGAACACATCCTATAGTGATATCTCCAGTTCCAGAATGCATAATTGGAATTGATATGTTTAGCAATTGGCAGAACCCTGACATTGGATCCCTGACAAGTGGAGTAAAAGCTATTATGGTAGGAAAAGCCAAGTGGAAGCCATTAGAGCTGCCCCTATGTAGGAAAATAGTAAAACAACAGCAATACTGCATTCCTGGAAGGATTACAGTGATTACTGCCACCATCAAGGACTTGCAGGATGCAGGGGTGGTGATACCCACCACAGGCCCATTAAACTTGCCTATCTGGCATGTACAAAAAAACAGATGGATCCTGGAGAATGATAGTGAATTATTGAAAACTTAAATAGCTGGTGACTCCAATTACAGCTGCTGTTTCAGATGCGTCTCATTGCTTGAGCAAATTAATCCATCTTCTGGTTCCTGATTTGCAGCTATTGACCTGTCAAATGCCTTATTCTTTATAACTGTTTCAAAAGACCACCAGAAGCAGTTTGCCTTCAGCTGGCAAAGCCAGCAATACATCTTCACTGTCCTACCTCAAATATATATCAACTCTCCAGCCCTAGTCATAATTTAATCTGCAGGGAACTTGATTGCCTTTCCTTTCCACAAGACATCACGCTCACCAATTACATTGATGATATTATGTTGACTGGACCTAGTAAGGAAGAAGTGTCGATGACTCTGGACTTATTGGTAAAACATTTGTGTTCTAGAGGGTGAGAAATTAATCTGACAAAAATTCAGGCACTTTCTACCTCAGTGAAATTTCTATGGATCCAGGGGTTTGGGGCATGTTGAGATAGTCCTTTGAAAATGAAGGATAACTTATTGCATCTGGCCCCTCCCACAACTAAAAAGGAGAGATAAGGCCTAGTGGGCCTCCTTGCATTTTGGAGGCAACATATCCCTCATTTGGGTGTGTTACTCCAGCCTATTTATCAGGTGACTTGAAAAGTTACCAGTTTTGAGTGGGGCCCAGACTAAAAGAAGGCTCTGCATCAGTTTCAGGCTGTCCTGCAAGTGGCTATGCCACTTGGGCCATATGATTCTGTTGATCCAATGGTGCTTGAAGTGTCAGTGGCAGACAGAGATGCTGTTTGGAGCCTTTGGCAGGTTCTTATTGGTGAATCACAGCTTAAACCCTTAGGATTTTGGAGCAAAGCCCTGCCATACTCTGCAGATAACTACTCTTGTTTTGAGAAATAGCTTTTGGTTTTGCTACTGGGCCTTAGTAGAGACTGAATGCTTAACTACGGGCCATCAAGTCACCATGTGGCCTGAGCTGTCCATCTTGAACTGGTTGTTGTCTGACCTACAGAGTCATAAAGTTGGACATGCACAACAACACTCTGTCAGTAAATGTAAGTGGTGTATATGAGATCAGGCCGAAGCAGGACCTGAAAGCACAAGTAAGTTGCATGAGGAAGTGGCCCAAATGTTTATGGTCTCCACTCCTGTCACATTACCTTCCATCTTCCAGTATGCACCTATGGCCTCATGGGGAGTTCTTTATAATCAGTTGACTGAGGAAGAGAAAACTCCTGCGTGGTTTACAGATAGTTCTGTGTCTTATGCAGGTACCACTTGAAAGTGGACAGTGACTGTACTACAGCCTCTTTCTGGGACCTACCTGAAGGACAGTGGTGAAAGGAAATCTTCCCAATGGGCAAAACTTCAAGAACTGTGCTTGGTTGTTCACTATGCTTGGAAGGAGAAATGGCCAGGTGTGTGATTGTATACTGATTCATGGGCTGTGGCCAATGGTTTGGCTGGCTGGTCAGGAACTTAGAAAGTGAATGGTAGGAAAATTGGAGATAAGGAGGTATGGGGAAGAAGTATGTGGCTAGACCTCTCTGAGTGGGCCAAAGAAGTGAAGATGTTTGTGTCTCATGAATGCTCACCAAAAGGTGTCCTTAGCAGAGGAGGATTTTAACAATCAAGTGGATAGGATGATGCATTCTGTGGAAACCTGTCATCCTCTTTCCCTAGCCATTCCCATCATTGCCCAATGGGCTCATGAACAAAGTGGATATGGTGGCAGGGACGGAGGTTATCCATGGGCTCAGCAACATGGATATCCACTCACCGAGGCTGACTTGGCTACAGTCACTGCTGAGTGCCCAATCTGCCAGCAGCAGAGACCAACACTAAGTCCCTGATGTGGCACCATCCCTCTAGGTGATCAGCTAGCAAACTGGTGACAGTTTGATTATATTGGACTGCTTCAGTCATGGAAAGGGCAGTGTTTTGTTCTTACTGGAATAGACACTTACTTTGGATACCAGTTTGCCTTTCCTGAACGCAACGCTTCTGCCAAAACTACCATCCTTGAACTTAGAGAATGCCTTATCCACCGTCATGGTATCCCAGACAGCATCATCTTGGATCAAGGGACTCAGTTCACAGCAAATGAAGTGCAACAGCTGACCCTTGCTCATGGAATTTACTGGTCTTACCTTATTCCCCATTATCCTGAAGCAGCTGGCTTTCTAGAACCATAAAATGGCCTTTTAAAGACAGAATTACGGTGCCAGTTAGGTGGCAATACCTTGCAGGGATGGGGTAATGTTCTCCAGGAGGCTGTATATGCTCTAAACCAGCATCCAATATATGGTACTCTTTCTTCCATAGCCAGGATTCATGCGTCCAGGAATCAAGGGATGGAAATGGGAGTGGCACCACTCACTATTACCCCTAGTGACCCACTTGCAAAATTTTTGCTTCCTGTCCCCATGACAGTGTGCTCTGCAGGTTTAGAGGTCTTAATTCCAAAGGAAGGTATGCTTCCACCTGGAGACACATCACTGATTATACTGAACTGGAAGTTAAGAATGCCACTTGGCCACTTTGGGCTCTTTATGCTTCTGGATCAACAGGCAAAGAAGGGAGTTACCCTATTGGCTGGTGTGATTGATCCTGATTACTGAGAGGAAATCAGATTGATACTACATAATAGAGGTAAAGAAGAGTATTTCTGGAATTTGGGTGATCCCTTAGGGCATCTCTTAGTACTACCATGCCCTGTGATTAAACTCAATGAAAAACTACAGCAACCAAATTCCAACATGACTACTAATGGCCTAGGACCTTCAGGAATGAAGGAAGGTTTGTTTCACCCTACCAGGCAAAGAATCATGACAAGCTGAAGTGCTTGCTGAGGGCAAAGGGAATATGGAATGGGTAGTGGAAGAAGGTAGTTCTAAATACCAATTATAACCATGTGACCAGTTTCAGAAATGAGGACTATAATGTTTATGAGTATTTCTTCCTTGTATGTGCCCATCAAATATTTTTGTTTTCTTCACTTATGAAATAGAAGGTGTAAACAGGGCTAGTACGTTTTCAGTTGTATGCATGTTCATTGTATCATGTTAGATGCAAGTATGACTTTATAATTGTCTTTATTCACAAATTATGTATGGTTTAGAAAGAAGTGTACAGGTTCCAAGCTGACAAGGGGTGGAGTGTGATCGTTAAGGTTGTGTGTCAACTTGGCTGGGTCATGATTCTCAGTGATTTTGAAGTTATGATATAGTTTTGCAACTTTTTAATGATGTAATCACCTCCATAATGAGATCTGATATAATGCTGTTATGGATTGAATTGTGTCCCCCCAAAATGTGTGTCAACTTGGCTAGGCCATGATTCCCAGTATTGTGTGATTGTCCACCGTTTTGTCATCTGATGTGATTTTCTTATGTGTTGTAAATCCTACCTCTGTGATGTTAATGAGGCAGAATTAGAGGCAGTTATGTTAACGAGGCAGGACTCAATCTACAAGAATAGATTGTATCTTGAGTCAATCTCTTTTGAGATATAAAAGACAGAAGGGAGCAGAGAGACAGGGAGACCTCCTACCACCAAGAAAGTAGTGCTGGGGGCTTTGCGTGTCCTTTGGACCCGGAGTCCCTGCACTGAGACACTCCTAGATTAGGGAAAGATTGATGGCAAGGATTTGACCCCAGAGCCAACGGAGAGACAAAGCCTTCCTTTGGAGCTGGCATCCTGAATTCGGACTTCTAGCATCCTAATCTATGTGCAAATAAATTTCTGTTTGTTGAAGCCATCCACTTGTGGTATTTCTGTTATAGCAGCATTAAGACAAATGTTATCGTTTCCACGGTGAGATCTGTTGTGAGCAGCCAATCAGTTGAAAAGAAGTTTCCTTGGGGATGTGGACTGCATCCAGTACAGGTGGACTTTCTGGCAAGGCTCGAGGGCTTTTGCTCGCTCTGTATTCTGTAGCTGGCTCCCATGCATCTTACCTCTGATTATTGGGACTTGAACTAGCAGCTGATGGTGGGTTTGATCTTGGGTTTGTCAGCCCCTGCACCTACATGTGTAGGGAGAAGCCTCCAGCCTGACTCACAAATTTGGAACTTTCCAAACTCTACAACCACGTAAATCATTTCCTTGATATAAATCTCTTTCTGTCTCTCTCTCTCTCTCTCTCTCTCTATATATATATATAGAGAGAGAGAGAGAGAGACGCTTCACTGGTTCTGCTTCTCTGGAGTACCTAGCCTAAGACAGGAACCCCTTCAGATCTCATCCTAGGTGTCTCTTCATTTGTATCCTTTTTCCTATAATAAAACTGTACTCTTATAAGGAAATGAAGGCTCTGAGGAATTAAATAATTTCCCCAAATTCTTCACAATTAGAAAAGTGGTGGGATATAAGGAGGAAATTAGTGGTTACAAAGGGATCAGGATATCAGGTACTAATAAAATGTAATGGCTCATGGAATAAAGAATGCAGTAGCCTGAGAATTAACACATCATTAGGATGAGAGGGAAAGCTTTGTTTCAAACGAAGGGTCAAATCTATTTTAAACCACTTTTCAAAACCAATATAATTGTGCATATTTAAAAATACTAATAAAAAAGTAAGGCATGATACTCAAGATCTATTTTTTTTCATTTCATTATGTATCCCTCCTATTCTTTCCATCTTGATTTAGTTGCTTTAAAGATCTCATTTTTGCTTTTTTTTGGTCATGTTTTCCTTTTCTCAAATAATACTTCTTTTCTGCAATACCCCATGTAGCTACCATCTGCTTACCCATTTACTTTTTATACTGCTCCTGACGGAAGTTGTTCATCCATGGAATCATAAACTTTTAGAATTGAAAGAGATCTCATGAGCAATAACTCTGTATTAGTGTAAGATTTATTATCTTCAACTATTATACATTTTACATGACTGTCTTTTTCACTGGAAACCCTGGTGGCTTAGTGGTTAAGAGCTATGGCTGCTAACCAAAAGGTCAACAGTTCAAATCCACCAAGTGCTCCTTGGAAACCCTATGGGACAGTTCTACTCTGTCCTATAGGGTCACTATGAGTTGGAATCAACTCAAAGGCAACAGGTTGATTTTGGTCTCTTTTATTAAACTCTAAACTTATTGATGGTAGGGATTTAACCTTTATCTCTCAATTATCTTGCTCCTGAGTACTCAATTATTATTTGAGGACTGCAAAATGAGTATTTATTTCACGCATATCTCTTTATAATATCGTTTTCTACTTTGTTGCCCTATCATAAGCGTTCATAAAATTTAACCTTATCTCTTAAGCTACTCCAAGTTTTCTTTCTTTTATCATGTTTGCAGAATCGTAGTTTGTTTATCATTGCATGTGCACGCATATAGGTTGTGCTCTAAATCCCAAGCAATACTGAGACTGTTAGGATGAGGATTCTACTGTCCGATCCAATTGGGTTGAACACACAGACCCTTTACGAAGTGTCGCAAATTGAAAGCTTATTATTTATAGAAAGCAGACAGTAAACAATAGGAACAGATTACTCAAAGAAAGAAAATAGTAAACAACAGTAACAGATTTGAGGTATACCAGTGCCCTCCATCCCTATGCATTCTTCACTCAGCATTGTAGGAGAGAGACCCATTTATGTCTAAAAGGGGACTTACCCTTCCCAAAGAACTGATGTGTATTTTGTGTCACTGGGTGGGCACACTGTGGATCAGGTGTCATCAGGCCTCTCTCAGCAGATGTGTTGTCAACTCAGGTCAGGTATGTTGTGGCTGTGTTTGTTCTCTCTCCCTCTCTCTCTCCATGACTTTTCTTGGCTGGCTCTGCCCTGCCTGTGCTTTCTGGTCCAGCTCGCTCTCAACCAGCAGCTTAGTGGCAATCCTGGGCCACTTCCGGGGTCAGACCAGCATTACGACAACTGTTGAGGCAAAATTGTTTTACAGGCAACCTCTGTATGGAGTACGTCCAAGCCTCTGTGGGCAATCTCCCCTCAGGGTGTGTCAGGCTCGGCAGGCCCCCCTTATGCTTTGAATAGGCCTCCTTTTCATCTCAGGGCAGGCCCCCTTTGCCTCAGGACTGGCCTCCTTTTCACCTCAGGATAGGCCTCATTTTCAACTCAGGAACAAGTTCCCTTTATGCCAAGGGTTATAGCTCTCGGCACAGCTGGGGCATCCATAGGCAGCAAGGGTGTCCATACTGCCACTTGCTCTGTTCGGGCCTCTGCTGCCATCTGCTGTACGGGCCAACACTGCCCACCTCTCTTGTCCATTCTGTGGGCCCACCTTAGTCACTGCTGTCATCTGCTCTGTTGTTTTTCTTTGTCTTCAGTGTTACCAGCTCAGTGTTACCAGCTCAGTGTTACAGCCCTTTCTCTGGGGTCTAGGAGGTTCTCAGAGCAGTTACTCTAGGTCCAAAGGAGGTGCTCCTCTTCAGGCTTTTATTGATCAGGTGGTCCCCCAAAACCTCTGCGGAATTAGCCATTTATATAGGAAATCTCCTTGTCAGTTTCAAGGTGTGACAACTATTAGGATTGCAAACTGACCAATCACTGGCAATCTTAAACCACCGAATTCTCTTAGGTGGATTTCAAGCTGATTAGCCCATCACAGTCCAAACAATCACTAGGCAGATTGCGAAGTGACCAATCCTCTTAGGGGGATTGCAAACCGAGGGCCATAAGGCCACATAATGGAACCCATTGTACCACAAATCCTTATCAACTTTACACATATTTGTATAGTTCCTTAAAGTTTACAGTGGTTTCTATATTTTGCCTCATTAAATTCTCTCACCAATCCGTTGTTGTTAGGTGCAGTCCAGTCGTTCCGACTCATAGTGACCCTATATTCAACAGAACAAAAAACTGCCTGGTCCTGTGCCTTCCTCACAATCTTTGCTATGTTTGAGCCCATTGTTATAGCCACTGTCAGTCCATCTCATTGAGGGTCTTCTTCTTTTTTCTCTGACCTTCTACTCTACCAAGCATGACGTCCTTGGCCAGGGACTGGGCCCTCCTGATAACATGTCCAAAGTATATAAGATAAGTCTCGCCATCCTCACTTTTAAGGAGCATTCTGGTTGTACTTCTTCTAAGACAGATTCGCTTGTTCTTCCAATCCATTACCATCCCCATTTTCTGATAAAGAAATTAATATTAGGTTAAGTGACTTTCTCAAGTAAGCAGATTGTAAGACTTTAGTTCTTATACAGTAAGTGATTGTTGAACCAAATTAATTTCATAACTGCTACTTGCTTTCACATTGCTTTTCTCCTTTCCCTTCCTTTCCTACCAAATGCTACTGTATGCAAGACACCAGACAAACTCCTGGATATACAATGAATGTAAAACATGGTCTCTGCTTTCATGGGTCTGAAAACTTAGTTGGGGAGACACAAGAGTCATACATAAAAAATTTAAATAAAAACAAAAGTTATCTTTTTTTCTTAAATCTTACAGACAAGAAATAAGAAGAAATAAAAAAAAAAATGAAATATTTATCAGTCTGGGTAAGAACCCAGGAGTGGGATTGCTGGATTGTATGACAAGCTCATGTTTAGCTTTGTGATTGAGAAAATGTGGTATTGGTGAAGAAACAGACAAATAGATCAGTGGAACAGAATAGAGAACCCAAATTACCAAAACCAAACCCACTGCCAATGAGTCCATTCTGACTCATAGTGAACTTACAGGGCAGAGTAGAACTGCCCCATAAGGTTTCCAAGGCTGTAAATTTTACGGAAACAGAGTACTACATCTTTCTCCTGAGGAGCAGCTGGTGGGTTAGAACTTTTGACTTTTTGGTTAGCAGTCGAGTGCTTTAACCACTGGGCAACCAGGTCTCCTATAATGTACAATCATCAGGGAATATATCTATTTCCCGTACTCCTTCTCAAAGTTTCCTCATGCTCTCCCTGCCTGCCATCTCTGAATTTGTCCCCTCCATCTTTTTTCACTTCTCACGTAGCCCCCTCCTTAAGCTATGTTGAGTTGTTAAATTATCACCTCTGATGTGATTCCCCAGCAACTCAATTCCATATAGTCAATATTACTGATGAGATTATGCCTTCAAGCACTACTTCTGTTCTTTTCACGTTCTTCCTATCACTGTAATAGGAGTTTCAGAGGGAGAAGAAGTAAAGTGTATGGGCTAAGTTCACTATACTGAATTGGTATACTACTAATAATGGTGAATTTTTGGCATAAGGGTCTTTTAAATTTAGAGAGCTTGGCTATACAGAGTGAATCCTAGCCCTTGAATATTTCTGTTAAAAGGTAGAAGCCCATTGGCTACTATCAGAAATATTACTTCCATGGACCTGTTCTGTATGCTTTCATAGACTCCAGATCATTCTGCTGTATTGATCCTGATCCTTAGATCCTGAAGTTACCTTTAACTTTTCTGTCCCATTGGAGGATTATAAAGACATTGTTGAGCTGCTGTGCCATATTTGGCGATAATGATCACTAGTATATACTATTCAAATTTATTATTTATGTCAGTTAAAGGGTTTCCAAATATTCCTGTCATTGCAAAATTTAATTATAATTAAAATGAATAACTTTTAAATGGTGAAAATTGGCCACTGTATTGAGATATAGTAGAGAGTGGAAAAATTATTGGATTCTACTTTTAAATACTCATTTAAAATATATATAAATATTAGCTTTTGGCTTATGCTTTCCCTCTGATTCCAAACTAAGTATATTGCAACCGACTAACTGCAAATATATATTTTTTAAATTTTATTTATTTTTTATTGTTGTAGTTTAAATGAAGTTTACATTTCAAGTTAGTCTCCCACACAAAATTTATACATACATTGTTATGTGAGTCTGATTGCTCTCCCCATACTGTGACAGCACACTCCTCCTTTCCACCCCTGATTCCCCATGTCCATTCGACCAGCTCCTAACCCTCTCCACCTTCCCATCTCACCTTCGGACAGAAGCTGCCCGTTTAGTCTCTATTACCTACTTCCTTGAACAAGTAAACCCTCCTATTTTAGTTCTTATGTTATGTTACTCTAAACCCTCTATCCTTCCTTTATAAAACTGTAAGCCTTCCAGCTCACTAGTGTTTCATACTGTTTATGATGACCATCTATTTAGTTTCTACTAAATGGATCACTGTTTACATTATTAGGCATTTACATATGTTATCTAATTTATACTACACAATAACCATGTTAATAGACATTGTTACCTCTATTTCATAGAGGAGAAAACTAGAAAAGTTAAATGATTTGGCTAAGGCATGGTTCTTCAACCTCTGTTCTTCTGACATTTTGAGACAGATAATTCTTCATTGGGTGTCGGGGAGAGGCTGTTCTGTGCATTGTGGGATATTTATCAGCATCCCTGGCCTCTCCCTACTAGGTGCCAGTAGCACTCCTCCAGCTGTGAAAATAAAAAACATCTTCAGACATTGCCAAACGTCCCTGGCAGGCAAAATCATTCCAGGTTGAGAACCATTGGCTTAAAGTTGTAATTGCAGTAAGTGTCATAAGTGCGATTTGAATCCAGAAATGACTGACTTTAAAATTCATTTGAAGCACAGAGGAAGAAGTACCCCTCCTACTGTCTCAGATTAATCTGGCCATCTGTTTTAAGGGACTCAAACATCCAGAGAAATCAAATTGTAAAAAAAAAAAAAAAGAAGTTCTTAAAGATGATGTTTGAGCAAATGCAAAAGTAGACAGTAATAAGAATCCTCAACTAAGACGTAGATATACCAGCACAGACCTAACAACATAGGAAATGAGAAGAGTCCAACACACAGTATAGTAACAGCCTAGATCAGTATTACTCCCTAGGGCACCCTAGTAATTGGCTTCTTGCCTTGGTCATGAAAAGAAAATGGAGACTGAGTTTAGACCTTTATAAGTCATTATATATACACATATGCACAGGCAAGTTATTAAAAAAGGAAATAATCTATATTAGTATCTATTTTCTCCAATCCTATTCAAGGAAATGGAAGTCAATATTGTGTTTCTAAGAACATAAGCAATCCTTTCAAGCGGCAGTCATTTGAACAGAATAAGGGAATAATATATGGTTCAAAATTAGAAAAGGTGTGTGGTGGGGTAGTATCCTTTCATCTTTCTTATTCAGTCTGTCTGCTGAACAAATAATCTGAGAAATTGGACTATATGAAGAAGAACACTGCATCAGGATTGGAGAAAGACTAATTAACAACCTGTGATATGCAGATGACACAACCTTGCTTACGAATATTGAGTATACCATAGACTGCCAGAAAAATGAATGAATCTATCTTGGAGGAAATATAGCCAGAATGGTCCTTAGAAGCAATGATGGGTGAGACTTCATCTTGTTTACTTTGGAAACATCATCAGGAAAGACCAATCATTAGAAAAGTACATCATGTTTGGTAAAGAAGAGGTAAGGAAAAATGAGAGAAACCCTCCATGTGATGGATTGACACAGTGGTTGCAATGATGGGCTTAAATATATCAAAGATTATGATGATAGCACAGGACTGGGCAATGTTTCATTTTGTTATACAAAAGGTTGCCATGAGTGGGAGCAAACTCAGTGGAAACTAACAACAAAGCAGTGCTTACCTCCTCACCTCTAGGAGTGTTTTGGCCTCTCCAAGAGGGAGATAGAGACTACTGCTGGGTGTTGAAAGCAGGAAGAAGTTAGACTATGAATGAAGGAGAAAAATAGGAGTATGCATGTGGTTTTCCCAAATGTAAGACACCGTGCCTACTTAGAAGAGACACATGGATGGGGAGATTGCAGTGAGATGCACAATGGGCCGGAGAGGAGGGGCAAGGGTCTCTGTAAGAAATTACAGTTAAAGCTGGGCTGAGATCAGATTTCCTGCTGGCTGTGGTGGGCAGAGGTGGAGAGGGTAGACTTGGAGTAGATCTGCTTTGGAAAAAAAAAAAAAAAATCAGTGTGGCAATTTTTGTACCTTAGAATTTGTGGACAAATATTCACATTTACTACGTATCTGTAAATTATAATCTGATTCCAGGTTGTCATTCTAAATAAGTTATATGATCATTTTTATAAAGTCTTGAGCTTAAAAGCCTCTTTATTGTTAAATATATGCTCTACAGGAGACTATCTAACCATAACACACAAGGTTCTGGAACCTCTAGAGGGCAAAGCCAGCCAAGTGAGAAGCCTCTTTTTGAATGTTACTATAGCCATGCTCATTTTCTAAAATCATAATTTCCATGTATATTATTTAATATTGATTCAGAAAGTGGAATCACTCATTCAATAAATAAATAAAGCACTTGCTGTGAGCTAGACATAGTGTCAGAAGCTGGGATTCAATGCTGAGCAAACACAGATATAGTCTCTGTCCTCATGGAATTTAGACTGCGAGATTGGCTGGTAGACCCTAATAAATTAACCATACAAATAAAAGTCTAAGACGCATTTCATGAGGCTCTCCAGAAGGTCACGCATACCAGTAGCCCAAACCAGCGCCTATCTTGACAACGTATATATCCTTTTACTGGCTTCTCCTCCTTCTCTGTTTCACTCCTCTTGTCCTTCATTTCTGTTCCCTGAGATTGTTTCCCAAATAGACTACTTGCATCTAGAACTTTTTTCCTAGGCTCTGCTTCCAGGAAATTCCAGTGTTGATATCTCTCATTCAAGAGATAAGGAATTAGAGGCCCAGAGAGGTGAGGAAATTTGTCGAAGCTCACATGGTTAGCGCTAAAGCAAGACTAGAAACAATATGTCCCAATACTTTCTCAGTGCTTTTAGCACGCACAGTGATTTCTCTCCACATTATAATTTAGCTCAGCTTACCAATGTTATTTATGTGCTAAGTTATTTGGTTATTATTAGGGACTGTTAAAATATGACAAGGAGGCATATGCTAATAAAATGCGTGGGTTTCTGGAATGTCAGCAAAAAACTGTTTATGCCATGGTTTAAAAAATTATTTAAAGATTCTAGGTGTTTTGCCATCTGGAATGTCTACAAAAATATAAAAGCATATCTCAAATACACTTACACATATAATTGTGCTTCTGTAAGGTTTGCATAAGAAGCAGTATCATTAAAAAATTTCAGCACACTTCTACATTATTCAGTATTTCACAAAATTTGTAGGTCACTTTAAGACATGAAAATGCCATTGACTGGTGAAAATTAAATTACACCTAATAGTGCTCAAAAGTGTTGATCAAATGTATTGTGAAAAATAAAAAAAAGACTTAGAGGTAGTTCTTGAAAGCATTGATAATAAATCTGACAAACTAAAAGTAGACAGAAATACATTGCTGCATTGTGTGGTATTTACATTGGCCTGTCTGGAGCATTACATTTTCCAGAAATTGGAAAGAGCATGGTGTTCTTCTACATAGACAGATCTTCTATCACAATCCAGTTTGCACTTGCTCTTAACAAATTGTAAACTCAAGCCAAGTGGGAGTTGAAGCAGTAATCTGTGAACATTTGTGAAAATGCGTGTGAACGCAGTGAGTGAGTCATCCTAGAGTCTGCAGTACCTTGCTCAAGAACACAAGTATCAGCAGGGTTTCTGCATCTAGGAGTTCAAAGAAGCATTAAGCTTCAGCTTACCTATCTCACAAAACTCTATGCTTATGCCAGCATTGCCGGATCGGGGTTTATTTTCTATCAACTTGGAGATTATGTTCTAAGGGGAAAAGAAAAACAAGGATGGTTTTAGGAACAGACAATAGGATAATCAATTGTGGGGGGGTGGGGGCTAGATTGTGGTATGTTAGAAAGTGCTCACATTTTCTACCCAAGCAGCCCAAACAAGGAGCAATTAATTTTACGTTTCTTTCACAGTCTGAGAAAAGCTTTGCAAGTTCTAGGATTACATCAGTTGAAAGTTTAAGTGACGCTATTGGTTAGGTTGAAAACATGACTCAGAGTGGAGATTTTCTTGGAGGGGCTGGCTCATCCATTATCTCCAGACAACCTACCTTGTCCTTAAAACCCATACCCATTGCCAATGAGTTGATTCTGACTCATAGCGACCCTATAGCACAGAGTAGAACTGCCCCACATAGTTTCCAAGGAGTACCTGGTGGATTTGAACGGCTAACCTTTATGCCACCAGGATTTCCAATACCTTGTCCTTAAGACTCCTTTAATATGTGACAACAACACTTGCTAAGGCAGTCATCCTGGATAAACAACAGAGCATCGGAGTACTGGATAAGCTGCATCAATCCAGACTACCATGGATGTATCAGGACCCTCTCTCCGACACTAAGAATGGGAAAATTCTGTGTCACTACCTTTAACAAAATAACTCATTCTGAGTCTCTCTCATTTGAATGTTAACTATTGGGAGATATAAAGCATACAAATAATGACACATGGATGGGAAAAATAGATTTAGACAAAAGCTCTTAAGAAACAGGGACGGCCACACACACAAAACAAACTCAATGACATAGTTCTTCATAGACTAGAAATGCACCAACCAGCAACAGTGTAGTTCATGACTGGTAGATCATCTTGTGTTCTAACATAGACAAGCTTATGCACTGTATCTACAGTCAGTCGGCATGTTTTATTAATCTATTCCCATATTGAGGAGCATTTAGGTTTTTTTTCTTTCTCTTTTCAGTTTTTCACTATCGAAACAATGCTGCAATAAACATCTGTATATACATTTTCTTGTACATGTGTGCAAATATTCTCTGGAATAGATATATCTATAAGTAAGGTAAAGCATATTTTCAGCTCATAATAATACTGATCCCGAAGTGGATATATCCTTTCACATTACCATCAGTATTGTATGTGAGTACCTGTTTTCTTACAATTTGTGAACCCTGAGAATATCAAATGTTAAAAATGTTGCCAATCTCTTGTGACAAAAAGAAGCTTTTCATTGTTTTGGTATACATTTCTCTGATTACTGTAGAAGTCAATATTTGTTTTATTACTAACATTTATATTTTTCTCTTCTTTGAATTGCCCATTCATCTCTCTGGTTTTTCTATTCAGTTGTTTATCCTTTGTTTATCTGTAAGATTTCTCTATATCCTAGAGACAATTTGTTTTTGTTTTTGCTTTTACATGTGTTGAAAATATTTTCTTGCATATTAACTTCTTTTATCTTTCTCTTTTAACTTCTTTTAAAACAGTATCTATGTCCTCAAAAGTTTGAATTTTATTATAGGAATTTATAGATGTCCTTTATCATATTGAGAATGTTCCCTTGTATTATTAGTTTTCCAAGAGTTTGCTAAATCATGAGTGGATGTTGAATTTTGTCGAACGTTTATTTTGTATTTATTGAGACACTTGCATAGTTTTTTCTTTTATTATTCCATTGATGTAGTGATATATGATTTTCAAATATTAAACCGATCTTTGACTCCTGGGATAAATATCACTAGGTAATGATTTGTTATCCATATTGTATATTACTGAATTTTTTTTTGCTAAATTTTTTTAAGGAATGTTGTACCAATGTTCATGAGGGATATTGGTCTGTAGTTTCTTTTCTTGTAACTTCCTTGGTTTTAGTATCAGGGAAATGTTGTTGTTGTTAGGTGCTGGTGAGTTGTTTCTTATTTATAGCAACCCTATATACAATAGAAAGAAACACCGCCCTGTCCTACTCCATCCTCACGATTGTTGCTATGCTTGAGCCCATCTTTGCAGTCCCTATGTCAATCCATCTCATTGAGGGTCTTCCTCTCTTTCCCTGACACTGTACTTTACCAAGCATAATGTCCTTTTCTAGGACTGGTCCCTTCTGATAATATGCCCAAAGTACATGAGACAAAGTCTTGCCATCCTTGATTCTAAGGCGCATTCTGGCTATACTTCTTCCAAAACAGATTTGTTCGCTCTTTTGGCAGTCCATGGTATGTTCAATAGTCTTCAACACAGTAATTCAGAATCATCAATTCTTCTTTAGTCTTCCTTACTCATTGTCCAGCTTTTGCATGCATATCAGGCAACCGAAAATGCCATGGCTTGGGTCAGGCCCACCTTAGTCCTCCAAGTGACATCTTTGCTTTTTAACACTTTAGAGAGGTCTTTTGCAGCAGATTTGCCCAATACAATACATCGTTTTATTTCTTGACAGCTGAGTGGATCCAAGTAAAATGAAATCCTTGACTTCAATATTTTCTCTATCATGATGTTGCTTATTTGTCATGTTGTGAGGATTTTTGTTTCCTTTATGTTGAGGTGGGAGTCCTGGTGGTGCAGTGGTTAAGAGCTCGGCTGCTAACCAAAAGGTAGGCAGTTCGAATCCACCAGCTGCTCCTTGGAAACCCTATGGGGCAATTCTACTCTGTCCTATAAGGTCGCTATGAGTCGTAATTAACTCGTTCACAAGGTTTTTTTTTTTTTTTTTAATGTTGAGGTGTAATCCATACCGAAGGCTATAGGCATTGATCTTCATCAGTAAGTGCTTCTAGTCCTCTTTGCTTTCAGCAGACAGGGTTGTGTCATCTGCATATTGAGGGTTGTTAATGAGTATTCCTCCCATCTTGATGCTGTGTTCTTCTTCAAATAGTCCAGCTTCTAGGATTATTTGCTCAGGATACAGATTGAATAAGTATGGTGAAAGGATATAACTCTGACACACACCTTTCCTTATTTTAAACCATGAAGTATCCCTTTGTTCTGTTTGAATGACTGCCTCTTGGTCTATGTACAGGTTCTTCATGAGCACAATTAAGTGTTCTTGAATTCCCATTCTCCACAATGTTATCCATAATTTGTTATGATCCACACAGTCAAACGCCTTTGTATAGTCAGTAAAACACAGATAAACATCTTTTTTGGTATTTTCTGCTTTCGGCCAAGATTCATCTGACATCAGCAATGACATCCTTTGTTCCATGTCCTCTTCTGAATCTGAACTGCATTTCTGGCAGTTCCCTGTCAATGTACTACTGCAAGCACTTTTGAATGATCTTCAGCAAAATTTTACTTGTGTGTTATATTAATGATATAGTTTGATAATTTCCACATTCTGTTCAATCACCTTTCTTTAGAATGGGCACAAATATGGATCTCTTCCAGTCTGTTGGCCAGGTAGCTGTCTTCCAAGTTTCTTGGCATAGACAAGTGAGCACCTCCAGCACCACATCCATTTGTTGGAACAACTCAGTTGGTATTCTGTCAGTTCCTGGAGCCTTGTTTTTTGCCAGTGCCTTCAGTGCAGCTTTGACTTCTTCCTTCAGTACCATCAGTTCTTGATCATATGTTACCATTGGTTGAACGTCAACCAATTCTCTTTGATAAAGTGACTCTGTGTATTCCTCTCACCTGCTTTTGATGCTTCCTGAGTCATTCAATATTTTGCCCATAGAATCCTTCATTATTGCAGCTTGAGGCTTGACTGTTCTCTGCAGTTCTTTCGGCTTGAGAAATGCCAAGTGTGTTCTTCCCTTTTTCTAACTCCAGGTCTTTGCAGGTTTCATTATACTTTACTTTGTCTTCTCGAGCTACCCTTTGAAATCTTCTGTTCATCACTTTTACTTCATCATTTCTACCACCCCCTTTAGCTACTCTACTTTCAAGGGTAAGTTTCAGAGTCTCTTCTGATATCCACTTTGATCTTTTCTTTCTTTCCTGTCTCCTTAATGACCTCTTGCTTTCTTCATATATGATGTTCTTGATGTCATCTCAAAACTCATCTGGTTTTTGGTCATTAATGTGCAATGCATAAAATCTATTCTTGAAGTGGTCTCTAAATTCAGATGAGATATACTCAAGGTTGTATTTTGGCTCTTGTGGATTTAATTTCTTCAGCTTCAACTTGAACTTGCATATGAGCAATTGATGGTCTGTTCTACAGTTGGCCCCTGACCTTGTTCTGACTGATGATATTGAGCTTCTTCATAGTTTCTTTCCACAGATGTAGTCTATTTGATTCCTCTGTTTTCCATCCAGTTAGGTCCAAGTGTAGAGTAGCCATTTATGTTGTTGAAGAAAGGTATTTGCAGTGAATAAGTCGTTGGTCTTGCAAAATTGTATCATGCAATCTCTAGAGTCGTTTCTCTCACCAAAGCCATATTTTCCTTCTTCCAATCCTTCTTCTTTGTTTCCAACCTTCACATTGCAATCACCTGTAATTATCAGTGCATCTCGATTGTATGTTTAATCAATTTCAGACACAAGAGTTAGTAAAAATCTTCAATTTCCTCATCTTTGTCATTAGTAATTGGTGTGTAAATTTGAATAATAGTCATATTAACTGTTGTTCCTTGTTGACATATGGATATTATCCTGTCACTGACAGCGTTGTACTTCAGGATCGATTTTGAAATGTTCCTTTTTATGATGAGTGTGACACCATTCCTCTTCAATTTGCCACTCCAGGCACAGTATACCATGTGATTGTCTGATTGAAAATGCCTGATACCAGTCCATTTCAGCTCATTAATGATTAGCATATCAATCTTTAGGTGGTCAGTTTCGTTTTTGACAACTTCCAATTTTCCTAGATTCATACTTTGTACATTCTATGTTCTGATTATTAATGGATGTCTTAAGCTGTTTGTTCTCATTTTGAGTCATGCCATATCAGCAAATGAAGGTCCTGAAAGCTTTACTCCATCCGTGTCATTAAGGTATACTTTACTTTGAGGAGGCAGCTCTTCCCCAGTTTTATTTTGAGTGCCTTCCAACCTAAGGGGCTCATCTTCTGGCAGTATATCAGACAATGTTCTCCTGCTATTCATAAGGTTTTCACTGGCCAGTTTTTTCAGAAGTAGACCGCCAGGTCTTTCTTTCTAGTTTGTCTTAGTCTGGAAGCTCTGCTGAGACCTGTCCACCATGGGTGACCCTGCTGGTATTTGAAATACCAGTGGCATAGCTTCCTACATCACAGCAACAAACAAGCCACCACAGTATGACAAACTGACAGAAGAGTGGTGAAGGGAAATATTAGCCTCATAAAATTATTTGGAAAGTGTTCCCTTCTCTTCTATTGTCTGAAAGAGTTTATGTAGAATTGGTACCATTTCTTTCTTTCATGTTTGGTGGATTTCACCAGTGAAGTTACATGTAATTGAAGTTTTCTTTGAGGGATTTTTTTAACCTAAGAATTTAACGTCTTTAATAGATATGGGGCTATTAGACTATTTATTTTTCAGTGAGGTTTTGTATTTTTTGTCAAAAATTTGTTAATTTAATCTACAAGTACATTTTATCTAAGTTGTTCATTCTGTTCTCTTGTATTCTTTTAATGTCTGTAGGATTTGCAGTGATTTCTTATCTTTCATACCTGATATTGATAATATGTACCTTCTCTCTTTTTTTCCTGATTTGTCTTGCTAGAGATTTATCAATTTTTAGTAATCTTTTCAACTAGCCAGACTTTACTTTCCTGGATTTTCTCTATTGTTTTTATGTTTTTTTAATTCAGTGATTACATGAATTATATAATCACATGTGTGGAAATATCTTTAGTTTATTTTCACACTGAAGTTCACTTATTCATAATTTTAAAGATATTGCTTCCATGATTTCTAATGCTGTTTGTTCCTGAGAAATATGATGCCATTCTGTATCTTACTTTTTGTGTGTGACATGTTTTCCCTGTCTTTTAAGGATCTTTTTAACTTTAAATGATCATCTCTCTATTTTTGGTGTTCTTAGGGTTGGCTAAGCCTTGAGTCCCTATTATTCTAAGGAAAATATTTTTGGTTGGTTTCCTAAGTATCACTCACTTTCAAAAAACTTCACTTTCCTTGAAATACAGAATGTAATGTAATAGCTTCTGACATCATCACTTGATTTTGTCCAACTTTTATTGTATTTTTCAGATATATTTTATAGTCTACGATTTGATTATAACTATTCCTGAATTACATTATGGATGACACTTTATTTCCAATTTACATTTTTGCAATTAACTTTTGCAGGATTCAGGAAAAAGAGTAGGGGAAGTACATGTATACTCTGACACATGTTAACAGGATTTTTCTCCTTTATTTATTACTCATTCCTAAATCATGATTTTGCACTTGATTAGTAGCTAATAAAGAGTTGCCCAGTGGTCTTACATGAGAAGACCCGTTTAAATTCTCATCCCACCAACAGAAAAATTTAAAGAGGATCTTTAAACCATCTAAGTTGTGAAAGAAACATTTTTTTTTCTTTCTAGAAGTATTCCAAGTACAGCCTACGTGCTATATAGCATTACACTTGTGATTGAGGACCAACTTTAAAATCTGTGAGTAATGGCTCATCCCGGCTTTCCAAAATACTTGGTTTTATTGCACTCAAATAGAATTTTAGTTCTACTGTATTTCTTTACATTCTAGTTATATCTGTATATTTCATTAATTCAACTAGAAGGTCAACTTCTTGGACCATATTTTATAGTCTTTAAAAACTTCTGTGGCCCCTAGCACAATGGCTTATGTAGAGTAAATGCTCGATTATTCTGTCAAATTAGTAGCTAATATATTGTAGAAACTTTTGCTCCAACTAAATATTTCTCTTAGCACCATCTCAGAAAATTGCTAGACAGAAATTGTAATTAAGTACAACTAAACCAAATAAATTAAAAAGTAGGACTAAAATGTTATTTTTCAAAAAAATTTGCTTTGGCAACATAGAAGAGCAGATGGATTGGAACCGACAGATTTGAACTGGACTGTGACACTAACTGAATGTACTTGTTGAAGTTACTTTGCCTTTCTGAACCTCAGGTACTAGGTAGGGATAATAATATTTACCTTGTTGGCTTCTTGTGAAGATTAATGAAATGATATCAAATATATGCTTAGTATGGTGACCGGCATATTCTTATTTGTTGGTTTCTTACTCACCTATCTACTTCCATCTTCAAGACTAGGATAAATCATTCCAGTGACTGCTGCCTTTGTTTTCTAGGCTAGAAATCTGCAATCATTTATTCATTAAATCAGCAACACTGTGGCATCAACAATGTACCAGGCACTGTAATAGGTCCTCAAGATATAAGTATGTGGGGCTCTGGGGGGCAAAGTCGGTGGTAGTTAAAGCCAATTAAATTACTTTGAAAATATAGTATAATAACTGTGATGCAAGTAGAAGTGGAATGCTTTGAGATGGGAGAAGGTAGAGACTACCTGGAAGTTTTTAGGAAATGTTTCCTGGAGGAAGTGATATTTGCTTGGGTGTTATTTGTCAGAAAGAGAGTAGGGCATTCCAGAAGGAAAAACTTTTCCCCAGAAAACAGTTGTGCATGCCTCTGGCATTTAGAGAGAAATGTGGAAAATTTAGCATGGCTGTAACTTATGTGGTGAGTGTAGGGAGGGAGTAAGGCTGGAGTGACATCAGAGCCTAGATTTTGAAGTGTCTGTGTGTCATGCTAAATAACTTGGACTTTATCTTAAGAATACTGGCTAGACAGAGGCAGTTCTAAAGCAGAGGAATAAATTCAGATTTTAATTTTACAAATGGGATGGAGTTTGGGGAAACTAGAGGTAGGAAAGTTAGTTTTGATGCTACTGACATAGTACGACTAACAGATGATGGAAGTGAGGTGGTGAGCATACATGTAATGTGGGAGTACAGAGGAAATGACTCACTTCATCTGCTGACTGAAGGGACATAATATACTTTTACATACATATTTTGTATAAGGTGTTTCCAGCATTCTTGTGGGCTTCTTCTAAGATACATATTGCACTTTTAACATTTACCAGCATTCATTCAATCATTTAACCAGACATTTCTGGTACACCAAACACATGCTTGGATCTGTACAAAGCAAGGGGAAAAATAAAGATTACATGAAAACAGAACTGAAGGTGGTGAGAGATACAGATATTTCTAGAGGAGGTTATGATTTACTGGGAAGGAGGTGTAAACTTTACTTATAATATGGTTATATTTTCTACTTCAAAGAGAGAAAAAGCACTAAATTAAGAGCCTTAATGAAAGTGCGTACTATGTGCCAGCACATCAAGGATTAACTAACTTAGTCTCCTCCATTTTATAGGTGAGGAAACTAAAGCAAAGAGATCTAAAGAAACTTTCCCAATGTCAATTGTTACAAAGGGACAAAGCTGAGATTTGAAGCCAGGTAGCTGGGCTCCATTTTATGTGTGTAACTAAGCACAATACTACCTTGTTAAGTAGGTGAGATTCTGTATATGGTGCACAGTAGACATTCAGTAGCTATGTATAGAATGAAAAAATGCCGTATCAAATAATTTAGACTGGACCTAGTGGAAGTACACTATTACAAGCTAGGAAGAGAAAGACAATAGAGTAATGTCTTCAAGAATCTGAGGGAAAATACCTTGCTACTTAAAAACCTATAACAAGCCAAAATTTTAAGCAAGGGTGAAGTTATAATAAAAAAAAATTCAGTTTCAAATACTCAGAAAATTTACCTTCCATGCATCCTTTATTAGAAAGCTACTGGAAAATAGGTTGTTGTTAGTTACCATTGAGTTGATTCTGACTCATGGTAACTCCAAGTGTGCAGAATAGAACTGTTCAATAGGATTTTCAAAAGCAGATCGCCAAGCCTGTCTTTCAAGGTGTCGCTGGGTGTGTTCGAACCACCAACCTATGTGCTAGTAGTTGAGCACTTGAACCATTTGCATAGATAGTATTCTTTCCCATACTTTTCTCCCTTCCTTCTCTTTCCTTATTCAACAGAGGCAGCACTGTAGATAGAGTTATATAGGCTTTAGAAACTGCTTAGGTTCAAACACTCACCAACTGCATGACTTCTCTAGACCAAGCTTTAAATCTACCCAGCAATCTTACTGACAAAATTAAATGAGATAATTTAAGTAAAATATCAGGCACAAAATTATAACTGCTATTATTGTTATTATCAGTAGTAGTAGTAGTAGTAATAGGAAGGTACCTAAGTGGCACAAACAGTTTGCACTGAACTGTTAACCTAAAGGTCGGCAGTTCAAACACACCCAGTAGTATCTCTAAAGATAGGCCTGGTGATCTGCTTCCATAAAGATTACAGCCAAAAAAACCCTATGGAGCAATTCTACTCTGTAACTCGTGGGGTCGTCATGAGTCAGGATGGACTCAATGGCAGCTAACAACAGTAGTGATAGTAGATTATTATCTGTAGCATTTTCACTTCAGGAGCTTCAAGGGCCACCTTGACCTTTAGATATCTTACTTTCATCTCAAAAGGCAAAGTTAGATTATATCTTTTTTTCTATTTATTTGTTAGTTTATCATCACAGCACTCATTGTCTAATCTGTGATAATAAGCAACAACTAATTTATTAATGTTCCAAAAGAAAAGTGAGTCTCCCAAATGTGGTTCTTAGAATACATCTATTTGTATGTTTGTCATGAAAACCTGCAGACACTTCTCCTACATCTTCTACATTTCTATCAGTTTAGGATGAAGAAAGGAGCCACTTTAATGTGGAACCAAATTCATCAAATCCTTCTTGTGCATATAATTCATATAAGGCCCTATCTTATTCCATCCCTAACCATCTCCTCTGCTTCCTAGTGTCCCCTTGGAAATTATGCTGTTGAGGGAAGTTATTACTTGTGCCTCTCAAGCCTTTTTTGCTTCAGTAGTCCTGATTTGACTAGTTATCCCACTTTTTCCTGTGGAAAGAAGTGGAAATGTACTTGCAATTGCTTGCCTTGACATGGGTGCAGTGTTGAATCAGAACAATTCAATTCATTCATATAACAAATAATAATGCTATTTTTGAGGTTTTATTTTGTTATTCTTTACTATTCTTTAAAGATTTTAGCTGTGAGATTTAAACACTTCATGGTGTTTTAGTCAGGGTTCTCTAGAGAAACAGAATCAGTAAGAGAGAGAGAGAGATTTTAAGGAATTGGCTTATGCGATTGTGGCAGGATGGCAAAGCCAAGGTCAGGTGACCGGATGTAGATTCCTGTAGTCCCAATATCTGTAGGTCATCTGCTTTAAGGCCAATTGATTTAGTCACATGTAATTACTTCATAACAGCATATTGATTAGTGTTCGAGCAAACAACTGGGCATATAGCGTAGCCAAGTGGACACATAAAATTAACTATTACACATAGTTTGAGAATTTAAGTTTTTTTTTTTTTTGGTTCTACTAGATCATCTTAATTATGCATGCAATGTTTTAGACTTATTATACTTTTGGCTGAAGCTGGTTCAATGGAAATAGATATAATTATTCAAACATTTATTTATAAAAAGCCAGAGTTGTATTTAATGTTATTTGATATACAAGCTCAAATTGAAAAACTTTCGTGAGCAAATTCAAAGGGGATTATTTAGTTGGTATATTAGATGGTTAATGTAAACACATGTGTGTTTATTTCTCAACTATTCAGAAACTCTTGAACATGTTTTGGTACGCTTTCAATTCCAGCTGAAAAGGCATTTCAGAACCTGCTTCCTAATACCTAATTCGTTTTTCTGGCTATGTATACAAAATGTCTTTTGAGAAAATTACTTTGCAGAAAAGTTGGTTTGATAGAGGTATTTGGAATAGCCACCTAGTCATTATAGGTTAAGTAATTGATTC
>NW_004444125.1:14891-18927 GCF_000243295.1 Trichechus manatus latirostris | reverse complement strand
AAGCACATCTCCAGGGCTGTCTTTCTAGGTGTCTCTGGGTGAGTTCAAACTGCCAACCTTTTGACTAGTAGTCAAGTGCTTAACAATTTGTGCCAGCATATAATAGATTTTAAATTATCATAGCACCTTGACAAACTGCAAAGATAATAAAATTCTGAAATTTCTTATACTCTAATAGCTGAAACACATATGTAAACTCAAATCAGTAATATAAAACAGAATGTGAAAAATGACTCCACCAGGAAAATGTTAACTTACGGCAGGAGTGAGGTGGTTAGGATTAGGATAGGGCATATTGAAAGGACTTGTATTTCTTGACCTCGGTAGTGTTCATCTTGTAATAATTCATTAAGCCAAACACTTGATTTTTGTAGTTTTCTGTATCTGTGTATAATTATACAACTAAAAAGATTATTAAAAATGATTGGAAAACAAATAAAATTCTAAAGCAACTAGAAGACAGGAGATAGCACTTCCAGCTATGCTGGTCAGAAAGGTCTTAGGGAGGAGGTGGCCTTTGAACTGAGATGAAATTGGTAGAATGAATAGGATTCTTATAAGGAGAGATGAGAGAGGGCCTCCTGGGTAGAGAGAGAAAAAAAAAAATAAAATCCCAGAAGTGGAAAAAGCTGGCTGTGTTTAGAGAATGGCAAGTAGTCCACATGTAATTACTTGCAATTACCTTTGAGGGAAGGGAGGAAAGCAAAGACTGGAAAGATAGATTGGTAGCATGGGGAACATAACTGACAATTTGTGATAAGTACTATATGTTCCTGGTTCACACTAAACCCGTTGCCATTGAGTTGATTCTGAAAATATTTTTTTAAAAAATAAGGTGGTATACAATTAATTTAATGCCTAGGTTGATCTGAATTTCCTTCTTGAGCAAATAGAGTTGTCATATATTTCAGCCCACTACTGATGCATAAGCAAGCACCTGCAGAAAAGAGAAAGGGAAAAAAAAAAAGTAAAATGCATCAGCAGGTATTTATGCATAGGACAGTGAAGACTGGAAAACTTTTAAAGGCAGGGTAAGTGGTGTATGTTAACTTCATTGGTAAAAAATTTTTTCTTAAATTTTGAAATGTTTATGTTGCATTATAAATCAGGAAGTGAGATAATGAGAAACTGGAGAAGAAAATCAGTGAACAATGAAAATTAAAACATCTGGGCAAAAGGAAGAACAAGAGAGATACATTTTGGTTAGAAGTTAGATAGACTAAGCTGGAAGTAAAGAAGAGTGAAATGGGAAGTAGTGAGTGATTGGATGAGTAAGAAAGTGCATATCACCTATGTGGAAAAGCAAGTACTGTCAAGTTAGACTTTAGGTTTTGAATCTTGGACATCCAATTACTGCTACTTTTCCTTGGGCAAGACATTTAATCTTCTTGAACCTTATGTTCAAGTTATAAGATTTAAATGAGACATTGGGTATAAAATAACCTGGCACTATGCCTGGTGCCTTGTAGTTCTCAATAAATAGTGGTAAGCTTCCATCCTCTCTTCTCCTGTCTTATGGGCCTCCCCTCCCCATAGTAGCATAAATGCTGAGCTTCCGTACCAAAGTCCAGTTAATAAAATGTGATAAATTTCATTTCACAAAGTCAGATAGAATTGGCTTGCTATATATTCGCCCTAGTGTTTGGATGTATTTTCATATTTGATCTGAGTAGAAACTAGATTCCATCTGGAGTTTATAAAACATCTTTTACTTGTCATTTTCAAACAGATTTTTTTTTTCATATGTGTCTACTAGATGGTTCTAAAGCTGTAAGGAGAAAAGAAATGGTGTGGAAGAACTCCAAGGTGCTATATAGATATCTCCATTGTAACAAACAATTTTTTATTATTAATATCACCAAATTTATTATCAAAATTACCTCAAGCAAATGGGCTTTTCATAAAGAAGCAATAGTATGGTTTTTATTAATATACTAAATTACCTCATCATTACTAACGCAATAAATTCAAATTTCTTAGTACGACATTTATGTCCCTCCATCACTGATCCTAAGCTCTCTTTCATTTTTATCATATAGATTTTTTCAACTTTATTCATTTGCAAGATATGTTTTATGTTTTCGTCTAATCTTCCCAACTTCCCATTATGCTAGGATACTCATCTATTAAATAGTGAGGCTAATGATTCAAACTTGGTCTTTGTGATTCAAAAATCCTTTTCTCTTTCTGCAACAGAATGTTCTCTTTTGTGCTCTATACTTTCCTGATACATAATCTGAACCTTCCCAGCTCCATTCTTTTGCTCATAATACTCCTGCCTGGAGTGCATTTTTCCTTACCTATTGTTCCATTGGAGCCCTGGTGGCACAGTGTTAAACAGTCAGCTGCTAACCAAAACGTCAGCAGTTCGAATCCACCAGTCACTCCTTGGAAACCCTGTGGGGAAGTTCTACTCTCCTAAAGGATCACTATGAGTCAGAATTGACTCAGTGGCAATGGGTTTGGTTTGGTTTTATTGATCCATTTACCTTTCATGGCCTGGCTCAAATGATACCTTTTCAAAGAAGCCTTCCTTCGTGCTTCCAGTTGGATTTTTGGTTACCTTTCCTGTATTTCCAAAGCACTATGGACATTCATTCTAGCACTCTAAGTTTGTTCTTTTAGAGTTAATTGCTATGGCAGAGATGAGATGTCCCTCTAACATCCATTTTATGCCTTTTCTTTAATAAAATGTAGAACTCCTAAGTTTTAGCTGTGTACATGACTGACTGAAATAAAGCAATATTCTCAGTGTCTTTTGTAGATAGGAATGGCTATGTGATTAAGTTCTGGTCATTGGAATATAAGTAGAAGTATCACATGCATCTTCTGGAAGGGATCCTTAATAGGAGGATGCTTGTCTTTCTTCATCCCTTCCTGCTGGCTGGAATGTGCTTTTTCATCTGTGGAACTTGGGCAACCATATTGGGCCATAAATTAGGATCTGAGAACGGAGGACCAGCAAGACAGAAGGAGTTCAGGTCCCTAATAACTTTAAAACTGTCTTATAAGTTCTAGTCTGCTACTAGATTTCTTTCATGTGTGAGAAAAACTTCTTTTTGTTTAAGCCATTGTTATTTTAGGGTTTCTATTATTTGCAGCTAAATGTAATTCTAATGATATAATTGTTATTATTTCTAGACAGCCTCTCTTCTCTCTCCACCTTGCCCTTCCATTTCAAGATTGTGAAATACTTGAGGGTAGGGGCTATACTTCATTCATTTTTCACATTTGTAAAAGCATATTTTAGATAATTAGGCATTCATTAATTTATTCAACAAATAAACTACCACAGATCAGGAACAGTGTTAGGTACTGGGCCTCTAGGGAGGAATAATTCAGACACGGTGCCTACCCCAATAGAACTAAAAATCTAATGGGGGGAAGGCAAACTCTGAATAAGCAATATGACTAGCAGACCTCAACATTTGCTCTACATTATATTTACCTGGGCAATTTAAAAAAACTACTGAGACATATATTACTCCACTACCCCCATCAATTAAACCAGAATGTCAGGGGATGGAATCTAGGCATACCTTTTTTAAATGCTTCCCAGGGTTTTAATGTGCGTTGAAGGTTGAGAACTATTGAATTAACCCAATAAGAAGGCATAGCAATGACTTTGACCTCATTACTAATAACCACCATATGAGAACTGTATTAGATTCCTGGGTCTGTTGTAACTCATTACTACAAACTGAGTGACTTAATACAACAGAAATTTATTGTCTCATTGCTCTGGAGGCCAGAAGTCCAAAATTAAAGTGTGGGCAGGGCCACATTCCTTCTGAAGTCTCCAGCAGAGAATCCTTCCTTGCCTCTTTCAGTTTCTGGTGGCTATTGGCATGCCTTGGCTTCTTTGGCTTGTGACCACATCACTCCAATCCCTGTCTGCAGTTTCACATCACCTCCTCCTCTTCTGTCTATCAATCTTCCCTGTGTGTCCCTTATAAGGACATTTGTCTTTGAATTTAGGGCTCACCTGGATAATCCAGGATGTCTCTTCATCTCAAGATACTCTACTTAATTACAT
>NW_004444125.1:9660-13667 GCF_000243295.1 Trichechus manatus latirostris | reverse complement strand
CATTTTACATTCCCACCAACAGTACATAAGAGTTCCAATCTTCCCACAACCTTGACAACATTTGTTATTTTCTGTGTTTTTGATTAGTGCCAGTAATACCAGGTGAGATGGTATCTCACTGTAGTTTTGATTTGCATCTCTCTAATAGCTAATGATTGTGAGCATTTCCTCATGTTGGTCAGCTGCCTGAATGTCTTTTTAGGTGAAATGTCTGTTTGTATCCTTTGCCCGTTTTTTAATTGGATTGTTTGTCTTTTTATTGTTGAGATGTTGAAGTTTCCTATACATTTTAGAAATTAGTCCCTTGTCAAATATGTCATAACCAAAATTTTTTTCCCAGTCAGGAGGTTCTCTTTTGATCCTTTTGGAGAAGCCTTTGAAGAGCATACCAAACCAAAAACCAAACCTGTTGTGGTCGAGTCGATTTCAACTCATAGCGACCCTATACGACAGAGTAGAACTGCTCCGTAGAGTTTCCAAGGAGTGCTTGGTGGATTTGAACTGCTGACCTTTTGGTTAGCAGCCGTAGAACTTACCCACTACACCACCAGGGTTTCCTGATGAGTATAAGTGTTTAATTTTTGGGAGGTCCAATTTATCTGGTTCATCTTGTGCTGTTTGTGCATTTTTAGTTTTGTTTGGGACTGTATTTACAGCCATATATTAGGGCCCTAGCATTGTCTCTATATTTTCCTCCATGATCTTTATAGCTTTAGGTTTTATATTTAGTTTTTCATTGATTTTTATGTTAGTTTTTGTGTACAGTGTGAGGTATGGCTCCTGTTTCCTTTTTCTACAGATAGATATCCAGTTTTGCCAGCACCATTTGTTAAAGAGACTGTTTCTTCTCCCATTTAATGGTCTTTGGCCTTTTGTTGAAGATCAGCTGACCATAGGTGGATAGATTTATGTCTGGGTTCTCAGTTCTGTTCCATTAGTCTATGTGTATGTTGTTGTACCAGTACCAGGCTCTTTTGACTACTGTGGTTATATAGTAAGTTCTGAGATCAGATAGTGTGAGGCCTCCTACTTTGTTCTTCTTCTTCGATATTACTTTACATATCCGAGGCCTGTTTCCTTTCCATATAAAGTTAGTGATTAGTCTTTCCAGCTTGGTAGAGAATGTTGTTGGAATTTGGATTGGGATTGCATTATATCTGTAGATCATTTTGGATCGTGTTTTGGATTGAATTGTGTTCCCAAAAATTGTGTATCAACTTGGCTAGGCCACGATTCCCAGTATTGTGTGGTTGTCCACCATTCTGTGATCTGATGTGATTATCCTATGTGTTGTAAATCCTAACCTCTATGATGTTAATGAGGCAGGAGTAAAAGCAGTTATGTTAATGAGGCAGGACTCAATCTACAGGATTAGGTTGTATCTTGAGTCAATCTCTTTCGAGACATAAAAGAGAAAACTGAGCAGAGAGGAGAGGGGCCTCATATCACCAAGAAGAAGCACCGGGGGCAGAGCTTACCCTTTGGACCCAGTGTCCCAACACTGAGAAGCTACTAGAGCAGAAGATTGATGACAAGTACCTTCCCCCAGAATGGACAGAGAGAGAAAACATTCCCCTGGAGCTAGTGCCCTGAATTCAGACTTCTAGTTTACTAGACTGTGAAAGAATAAATATCTGTTTGTTAAAGCCATCCACTTGTGGTATTTCTGTTATAGCAGCACTAGATAAATTAGACAGGTAGTATTGACATTTTCACAATGTTGAGTCTTCCAATCCATGAACATGGTATGTGTTTCCATTTATGTGGTCTTTTTTGGTTTCTTGCAGTAGTGTTTTGTAGTTTTCTTCATATAGGTCTTACCACCCTGATTAGATTTATTCCTAAGTATTTTATCTTATTGGGTGCCATTGTAAATGGTATTGTTTTCCTGATTTCCTTTTCAAAGTTCTCTCTGTATATAGAAATCCAACTGATTTTTGTATGTTGATCTTGTATCCTGCTACTTTGCTGAATCCTTCTATCAGTTCCAGTAGCTTTCTTGTGGAATCTTGGGATTTTCTAAGTATAGGATCATATTGTCTGAAAATAGGGATAGATTTACTTCTTCTTTACCAATTTGTATGCCCTTTATTTCCTTTTCTTGCCTTATTGCTTTAGCTAGGACTTCCAGTACAATGTTGAATAAGACTGTTGACAAAGGACATCCTTATCTCGTTCCCATTCTCAAGGGGAATGCTTTCAGTCTGTATCCATTGAGAATAATATTGGCTGTTGGTTTTGTATAAATGCCCTTTATTATGTTAAAGAATTTCTCTTCTATTTCTGTTTTGCTGAGAGTTTTTTTTTTTTAAATCAGGAATGGGTGTTGGACTTTATTAAACGTCTTTTCTCATCAACTGAGATGATCATGTGATTATTTTCTTTTGTTTTATTTATGTGGTAGATTACCTTGATTGATTTTCTAATGTTTAGTAAGTATTCCACTTTTGATGGAACATGTAGAAATATATTTCTTTTCAACTTATGACTGTTTTTAAATCTGAAAAAAAAAAAGGAAAGAAACATCATTGCTTAATATTTTTATCTTATAGCTTGAGAAAATGAGAGAACATTCTGTAGTTTCACAGTGTTTGGTCTGTTAATCATTAAGGCAAATTGACAAGGATCTGTGTTGTTGCTTTAATTTGTCACATTATGATTTCATATCAGTAATAATAAAATGTTTACTTCACATTATATGCACCCAAATATGCAACTACTTTGTAGATATGATACATTATCATTTTCATTTCTAATCTTAAATTCTAATGATGCTAATTTATATTTTGGAAAGAATATAAGAACAAGCTTTATGTAAGTTTTAATCCCAGTCAAGCACTTTCTAAAGAGGGGAAAATTGTATGCACCTTCTAGGACTGTCATGAAAATTAAGAGAGATTATGTATATAAAAGGAGCTGGCATACAGTTAGCACTCAATACATGCTACTTATGTTCTCTTTTTTTATTCACCTCTCCCAAAGACTGATTGAGAACATTGTCTATACTTGGATTACCAATACAGACAATTCTTTTTGCTCCTTAGATAAAGAAACCCTGATTATTTACATTAAAATCTATGATTAATTTAGAAAGTATATCTATACTAAGAAAATGTAATTCATTCTTTAATAAATGATTACTATTAAATGTCAAAAAGATTGTTAAAAATTCTTTTCACAATATGTTCTCAAGGAACTTACTGGTTACTATTATTATTTTATAAATAATTCTTGGGCATTCATAATAATGGTGAAAAAGTATGAAACTTTAGCTCAAGCATTTATCTACAGGAAAAATCACAGAAAAATGTATTTTACTAAGTTCACTTCTTTAGAAAATTTTTGTCTCTTAGAAAATTGTACACATTTTGGTGTATACAATAGATGAAGAGGCTTATTATTTTAGAGAAAGACTGTATGGGTGGAAACTAATAAAGAAAGTGTTAGGTCTCTAAAAGCATAAACACCCGCACATACCCAGCAATGTACAAAAACAAAATGAAAATAAAAGCTCAGTATCTAGTTAAAACTCATACTATCTAATTATGCTTTTAAAAGTGCACAATTAAAACATGCATACCGTTAGTAGTCTATGTTCTAAAAGTGAAATGTGTTTCAAATAGCAAGTAAATAAAAACTTGTTTAATCTGGACTATTTTACCCAAGACACTACGAAGTCAAAAACTTTTCAGTAATTAAAGTGCAATTCAATTAGATTTAAAATTTATGTATCTTTTATTAATAAAGACACTTGAAGCTAAGACCTCCCTTTGTATTAATTTATGAGAACTTTAGAATAGTTGGATACTTTTTCTTGCTCTATGTTTTACTGTGAGCACTCCACTGATTTAATGACAGTGCCACCTAGTGACTGGAGGTTTTTTTTTCTCTCTAAGGTTTGGACCTAGGACTGTATACGCCAGTGAGAATTTACCTAAGTGGCCCAAAAGCCCTAGGAGAGGACTGGCCATAATAAAAATGTAATATCTATATCTATATATTTATAT
>NW_004444125.1:3104-4495 GCF_000243295.1 Trichechus manatus latirostris | reverse complement strand
ATTATATAGTGTCCTTCTTTGTCTTTTATGGTGGATTTTGTTTTAAAGTCTATTTTATCTGAGATTAGTATTGCCACTCCTGCTCTTTTTTGGTAGCTGTGTGCTGGGTATATTTTTTTCATCCTTTAATTTTTTAATAAATTTATGTCTTTGTTTCTAAGGTGTGTCTCTTGTAGGCAGCATATTGATGGATTCTGTGTTTTTATCCATTTTGTCACTTTCCATCATGACATTGAATTTTTGAAGTGACCAGACCAATATGTATAAACTAAAGGTTAGTTTTAAAGGCTCAGCTGGATTCAATTAAACATTTTTGGCAAAGAGTTCATCACAAGTGTATTATCACATCAGGAGACATAAAATGTCACAATTAGTGATGCTAAGTTTGATCGCTTGGTTACGGTGGTAACTACCAGATTTCTATTGTATAAGTAAGTTTTCCCTTTTGTGATTAAAAGATACTCTGAAAGGTGAAACTTTATTGCCATGTGAGTAGCCTGCTCCCCATCAATCTCTTACTTACTGGTTTTAGCATCTACTAATGATCCTATACTGATTTAATTATTTCTTTTAATTTATATTTTAAAACTATCATTCCTTCGATGTTTATTACACATCGTTCTTCTCTAGAGTTGTCAATCACCAACTGGCAGTGAACTCTGAAACCAGAAAAACCAAACCCATTGCCTTAGCATTGATTCCAACTCATACCCACCTGATAGGACAAAGTAGAACTGCCCCATAGCGTTTCCAAGGAGCGGCTGGTAGATTCAAACTGCTGGCATTTCGGTTAGCAGATGAGCTCTTATCTACTAAAAAAGCAGTGTAAATGCTTAATTCTTTTCCATCAATAGCCAATTTTCAGAGTATAGAGTTAGAATAGTACCATATTTTTTCACAAATAACGTGTTCACGCAAAATAATGTGCCCAAACTATAACATGTGGCATACCTCGCTAACAAAAATAGCGAGAGGTTGGCTGCCTGGTTTGCAAAAAATGTATTAACTTGTGCATTCTTTGTGTAATGTAGATAGTTGCCTCCCATGATAGCAAATGAGTTTCCTCCCTCCCTCTCTTCCTTCCTTGCTTCCTTTCTTCTCGCTCTCTCATTTTCTTTATAAGTATCATAAAGCATTCGTGGATTTTTATTTATTTACTGTGTCATAATTAATGGCCAACCTATTGGAAAAGATCCATATTTGTTTCCATTCCAAAAAAGGTGACGCAACAGAATGCAGAAATTATCAAACAATATGATTAATATCACACGCAAGTAAAATTTTGCTGAAGACAATTTGAAGACGGTTGCATCAGTTCATCGATAGGGAACTGCCAGAAATTCAAGCCAAATTCAGAAGAGGACATGGATTGAGGGACGTCATTACTGATG
>NW_004444125.1:0-1912 GCF_000243295.1 Trichechus manatus latirostris | reverse complement strand
CTTTGATGACTAAGGTGCACCTGACCCAAGCCATAATGTTTTCAATCATCTTATAAGCATGTGGAAGCTGGACAGTGAATGAGGAAAACCAAATAAGAATTGATGCCTTTGATTTATCGTGTTGGCAAAGAACATTGAATATACCATAGACTTCCAGAAGAACGAACAAATCTGTCTTGGAAGAAGTACAGCCAGAGTGTTCCTTGAAAGCGAGGATGGCCAGACTTTGTCTCACATACTTTGGACATGTTATCAGAAGTGACTAGTTCGTGGAGAAGGACATCATGCTTGGTAATCTAGAGGGTCAGTGAAAAAGAAGAAGACCCTCAATGAGTTGGATTGACACAGTTGCTGCAATAATGGGCTCAAACACAGCAATGATTGTGAGGATGATGCAGGACCAAACAGTGTTTTGTTCTTTTGTACACAGGGTCACTATGAGCTATAATGGACTCGATGGCACCTAACAAACAACAATTAATTACAGCTATTAATTTTGATAGCCAGATTATCTTAAATATGACTAATGGGAGCACCTTTAAACTGGTACTTATATCCATTTGATACATTCATATCAGATTTTGAGCACTTCATTGCTTTGTTACGTCAGATGTCCCATGTTCACTTTCTACTTTCTCTGGCTCATACCTGGACTTAACTATTTCTCCAAGGAAAACTGGTTGCCCTCCTCAATTTTTAAAAACTATATGTAGATGGTCTTATATAGTATGTGTTCTTTTTTGTCTGAAGCAGAGCTGACTTCATGGGTATGTGGCTAGGGTAGTCAAGCTCCAAAGGCCTCATGCTTGCGGTTTAATGCTCTGTGGTTGATATCTTGAAATTCTTAATAATTTAATCTTTATGTTTTATAAGTGAAGTCCGATGGGACAATGAAGCATGTCAGGGTCTTGGAGCATTGGCTCATGCGTATCTCACCTCCTGTTCCCCACTCCTCTGCTCCCTGTTATCTTTGCCACACAGCCTCCCTCTCAGAATCCCTGCCCTTAGGCGCTGCTGCCCTCTGCCTCTGCCAGGGGCCTATGTCTGGACACATGGAGGGTCAGGGTCAGGTGTGCATGCCCTGCAGCACCTTGGGGCAGGACATGGTGGTGGCCCTCCCTGTCCTAGTCTGGCAGTACCATTGGTGCATCTGTTAAGCTGCCAGTCTGAGTCTGCATCTGTGTGTGGGTGAGCTTCTCATTCACCTCTGATCCTGGTACCAAGTATATCCAGCATAAAGATCCTTGGAGGTCATCTGTCTGTCATGGGTTGGGACCGTGAGCCCATGGGAAAGGGCGATGCCTGACTATACTCAGACCCTGATCCCAACTGGGGCACAGTGTGTAAGTTCAGAGGCTGGTAGAAGGAGGAACCCTAGACTGTCATGCCCAAGAGAACAGGAGCAAGCTCTACATTGTGGGACGGGGCCCCTGTGAACTTGTGAAGCTCTGTGCTGACCCTATGAGTGTCCCTTTGGCTGGGAACGCTCTCTCAGTAGGCTAAGTGACTTTGGGGGTCCTTTCTTCCTCCTTCCAACTTTCCTAAGTCTGGCTCGTGTTCTTTTCTAGCCAGCAAAAGGCAACCTCTGGGGATGAGACACCAAATACAAATTGCATGATGCAGTTGATTCTGCGTCTGAGTTAAAGGCTCTGAGAGTTGTAATTAAAACTGGCATTGCACAATATAAAGATGAAAAGTAAATTTGTGCTAATAATTTAAAATGTTAATTTTTCTTTACTTAGAATAACATCAAATAACAAATAAAAAACATGATAAGTTGTGAGAGACGCAGTGGAAGAAAGGGAAAATGTACCTTTTCTGGCACTTTTTTCCTGGTTTTTGAACAAGGGGTTTCACATTTTCATTTTGCACTGGGCCCTGCAAATTACATAGTCAGCCCTGGTCTGGAGTC
>NW_004444124.1:5057918-5059284 GCF_000243295.1 Trichechus manatus latirostris | reverse complement strand
GCATAATAAAGTTTATTAAGAAAATGTTCTGACCTTCGACAAAGGCCAGAAGTCCATCATATGGGGAGCAGACAGTCTTTTTCACAAATGGTGCTGGCAAAACTGGATGTCCATCTGCAAAAAAAATGAAATAGGACCCACACCTCACACCATATACAAAAACTAGTTCAAAATGGATCAAAAACCCAAATATAAATCCCAAAACTATAAGGATCATAGAAAAAAATATAGGATCAATGCTAGAGGCCCTAATACACAGCATTAACAAGATACAAACCATAACTAACAATACACAAACACCAGAAGATAAGCTAGATAACCGGGATCTCCTAAAAATTAAACACTTACGCTCATCAAAAGACTTCAACAAAACAGTAAAAAGACAACTTAACGACTGGGAAAAACTTTTGACTATGACAAATCTGACAAAGGTCTAATATCTAAAATCTACAAGAAAATCCAACACCTCTACAACAAAAAGACAAATAATCCAATTAAAAAGGGCAAAGGATATGAACAGACACTTCACCCAAGAAGACATTCAAGTGGTTAACAGACACAAGAGGAGATGCTTGTGATTGCTAGCTATTAGGGAAATGCAAATCAAAACCACAATGAGATACCATCTCACCCCGACATTGGAATACTATGCAGGGATAAAGAACAATGATGAATGTGCAAAGCATCTCACAACATGGATGAATCTGGAGGGCATTATGCCGAGTAAAATAAGTCAATCACAAAAGGGCAAATATTGTATGAAACCACTTTTATAAAAACTCATGAAAGGTTTAAACACAAAAAGAAACAATCTTTGATGGTTACAAGGAAGAGGAGGGGTAGGGAGGGAAAAGCACTAAATAGACAATAGATAAGTGGTAAGTTTGGTGAACGGCAAGACAGTACACCATATTGGGGAAGCCAGCACAACTTGACCAAGGCAAAGTCATGGAACCTCCATAGATACATCCAAACTCCCTGACAAAACAAATTAGTCGGCTGAGGGCTGGGTACCATGGTCTCGGGAGACACCTAACTCAATTGACATAGCATAGTTTATAAAGAAAATGTTCTACATCCTACTTTGGTGAGTAGCATCTGGTTTGTGAGTGGCCATCTAAGATACTCCACTGGTTTCACCTCATCTGGAGAAATGGAGAATGAAGAAAACCAAAGATACAAAGGAAAGACTAGTCCAAAGGACTAATGGACCACAGCTACCACAGCCTCCACCAGACTGAGTCCAGCACAACTAGATGGTGTCTGGCTACCACCACCCACTGCTTTGACAGGTATCACAATAGAGGGCCCTGGACAGAGCTGGAGAAAAATGTAGAACAAAATTCTAACTCACAAAAAAAGACCA
>NW_004444124.1:5055937-5057135 GCF_000243295.1 Trichechus manatus latirostris | reverse complement strand
GGTGGGGCCAAGAAGGCGGAGTAGTCAGACAGCTTCCTATATCCCTCTTACAACAAAGACCTGGAAAAACAAGTGATTTGATTGTATATGAATATCTAGGATTCCTGAACAAGGCAAAGTTGAGAAATCAGACTGAGTGGTGGGGGGAGAGGGAGACAGTTGTGAAGAAGTGAGAAGTCCCAGACTGTGGCTGAAGCCGCAGCTCTTCAGCCCCATCTGGCTCCGAGGTACACGGTGAAGCAGGCAAACAGTTGCACACGTGCTTGGGAGGCAATTTCCAAATGAAAGAGACCCGGTAGCTGAGATTCTACTTGGACACGCCGAACCAGTGAAAAGCAGCTCCCAAGTGGCTAAAGATAAGTACATGCGTGTGCCCTTTTGTGGGGATTTAAAAAAAAAAAAAAAAAAGCCCATTTGGGAAAAACCTCTCTCCCTTTTACCTCCTCCCTTCCCGCTCTGCACCGGGAGTCCGCTAGGCCAGAAGTAGATCCCAAAAGGCACCCTCACCCATTCTCCTGGTCTTGGAGAGGGAACAAATAAACTATTGGCTCTCCTAAGACAGGAACTCAGGGTTTGCACAGCTCCTTTTCTAGGCACAGGCATAATGGGTCCACAGACTTTGAGTGCCTTACACCCCTGTATAGACTTGTGGGGACCCATCTCAACAGCATTAGCCCTCACTACCACAGTAGAACAGGGTAAACATCTGAAGTCTAACTTCAACTGTTTCAGCTGTGAAGTGGCAGATTTGTGACCCTCAACACAGCCCTGCCCCATAAGCAGGCATGTTTACCGATCCTCTCCAGGGGCTTGTGGACTGGTGGTGTCACCTACGCCACCTAGTCACCAGCTACAGAAGTCCAAGAAAAGTGGTGTCCTCGAGTGTTTACAGTCAACAGAGTAGGGTGCTCATAGTCCGGCTGCAAAACTCACCTACCTACTCGCCCTAGGGAATAGGGACACAATTTCCTTTCAGACTCTCAGGGGCAGCCATCAGCCCCATGCCGGGCTCAGCATGTGATCCCCTACCACAGCCAGATACTGGTGCTTACATCAATCACCCATGCCTCTCTAAGACTGTAGGTGATAGCCTGCACCACACATTTGGTGACCGACTGCCCGGACACCTAAGCTGAACCCATATAGAAAAATTTAATGAACTCCTGTGTGCACATACTTAGTTACAGAACTAACCACC
>NW_004444124.1:5052037-5053524 GCF_000243295.1 Trichechus manatus latirostris | reverse complement strand
AGAAAGGGCCGTAATCAAAACAGTAACCCTACAACTGGAACAAGTAGAAAGAGAGCAGCAAAAGAAGCCCTCAGGCGCCAGAAGAAAGGAAATAATAAGAATTAGAGCAGAATTAAATGAAATAAAGAATAGAAAAACAATTGAAAGAGTTAACAAGTCCAAAAGCTGGTTCTTTGAAAAGATCAGCAAAATTGATAAACCATTGGCCAAACTGACAAAAAAAAAACAGGAGAGGAAGGAGATAACCCGTATAAGAAATGACATGGGTGATATCACAACAGACCCAACTGAAATTAAAAGAATCATAACAGATTACTATGAAAAATTGTACTCTAACAAATTTGAAAACCTAGAGAAAATAGACAAATTTCTGGAAACTCACTACCTACCTAAATTAACACAAACAGAGGTAGAACAACTAAATAAACCCATACCAAAAGAAGAGATGGAAAAGGTTATTAAAAAACTCCCAACAAAAAAAACCCCTGGCCCGGATGGCTTCACTGGAGAATTCTACCAAACTTTCAAAGAAGAGATAACACCACTTCTGCTAAAGGTATTTCAGAGCATAGAAAAGGACGGAATACTCCCAAACTCATTCTATGAAGCCAGCATAAGCCTGATGCCAAAACCAGGTAAAGACGCCACAAAAAAAGAAAATTACAGACCAATATCCCTCATGAACATTGACGCGAAAATCCTCAACAAAATTCTAGCCAATAGAATTCAACAACATATTGAAAAAATAATTCATCATGACCAAGTGGGATTTATACCAGTTATGCAGGGATGGTTCAACATTAGAAAAACAAGCAGTGTAATCCATCACATAAATAAAACAAAAGACAAGAACCACATGATCTTATCAATCGATGCAGAAAATGCATTTGACAAAGTTCAACAGCCATTCATGATAAAAACTATCAACAAAATAGGAATAGAAGGGAAATTCCTCAATATCATTAAGGGCATTTATACAAAGCCAACAGCCAACATCATCCTAAATGGAGAGACTTTTAAAGCATTCCCCTTGAGAACAGGAACCAGACAAGGATGCCCTCTATCACCACTCCTATTCAACATTGTGCTGGAGGTCCTAGCCAGAACATTTAGGCTAGAAAAAGGCATCAAGATGGTTAGGGAAGAAGCCAAAGTATCTCTATTTGCAGGTGCTATGATCTTATACACAGAAAACCCCAAAGAATCCACAAGAAAACTACTGGAACTAATAGAAGATTTCAGAAAAGTTTCAGGATACAAGATAAACATACAAAAATCAGTTGGATTACGTTTCACCAACAAAGAGAACCTTGAAGAGGATATTACTAAATCAATACCATTTACAATAGCCCCCAAGAAGGTAAAATACTTAGGAATAAATCTAACCAGAGACGTAAAAGATCTATACAGAGAAAAACTACAACACACTACTGCAAGAAACTAAGAGACCTGCATAAGGGGAAAAATATACCTTGCTCATGGATAGG
>NW_004444124.1:5041901-5051065 GCF_000243295.1 Trichechus manatus latirostris | reverse complement strand
GAGACTGGAATACTTATACACTGTTGGTGGGAATGTAAAATGGTACAACCACTTTGGAAATCAATTTGGCGCTTCCTTAAAAAGCTAGAAATAGAAATACCATACCATCCAGCTATCTCTCTCCTTGGAATATATCCTAGAGAAATAACAACTGTCGCACTAATCGAGATACGCACACCCATGTTCATTGCAGCACTGTTCACAATAGCAAAGAGATGGAAACAACCTAGGTGTCCATCAACAGATGAATGGATAAACAACTGCTTAACCACTGTACCAACAAGGCTCCTTCTGACTAAGACAGGCAGGTAGAAAAATACATCTGTCTTTAAAGGGAGACAGGAAGATTACCCTGTTTCCGCAAATCGCAGATTTGAGCCGCCTGCCACAAAAGCCAATACTGAAATGGGTGAGGTGAGCAGCAAGAGGGTTTTATTATATATCCATATACAGGAGTCAGAGGGGAATGAGCTCCCCCAAAAGACCTGTCTCCCCGACTGGAGACTGCTGAAAGTTTTTTTATGGACAGGATTATAGTTTCTCTTCCGGTGGTCACGTTTCTCATGTCTCAGATGATCTACCTTCTTACTGGCAATCCTTGAAGGTTATCTGGCACCGTTAGTCAGGATTATCATGTCACAGATGACTTAATCCTAGTCCTTGAGGTTTATCAATTTGTTTTGCTACCCTCCAATGAGAAACTTTAGTCAGTCTTACTAGAATAGGAGGAGGGAGAAAGAATAACAAAAAAGAAAATAACGTGAGGAAAAGCAGGGGCTAGTGATGGTGGGAAGCAATGGTGGTAATTGAGCTTATACAGCCTGTTCCAGCCTTGTTTATCTCCATCTCAGCTCTGGGTAGAAAAAAAAAAATTGCTCCTGTATCATAGGGTCTTGGATTGAAATTTATTCTGGACATATCTGCAAAGTCAAGGGAATCTTAAAGAAATGAAATCTCCAAATGATAACAACCCTTAGTACAGGAAAAAAGAAAGCATATATTTGCTCTGGAGAAAAACTTCATCTCATGCCTGTCAGGATTCCCCCTGATTGTTGTTGCTGTGTGCCATCGAGTCGATTCTGACTCACAGCAACGTCATAAGACAGAGTAGAACTGCCCCGTATGGTTATCTAGGCTGTAATCTTTATGGAAGTAGATCGCCAGGTCTTTTCTCCAGTGGAGTACTGGTGGGTTCAAACTGCTGACCTTTCGGTTAGCAGCTGAGCACTTAACCATTGTACCACCAAGGCTCCTTTCCCCCTAATTAAGGTAAGCCTAATATAAGCCCTCCCCGCTCACCAATTACCAAACACATGAGGAAACAAAACATCTGTCTGAGAATAAACACTAGTCAATACATTTAATCACCCATGGGTTTCAAATATTGGAATTATCAGATATATAACATAAAATAACCATGTATAAAAATGTTAGGTTAAACAGTAGATTAGTCACAAATAAACAGAATTAGGGAACTGAAAGATAGATCTGAAAAAATAAGGAATAAAATGGAAAGGATGAAGATAGGTCAAGAGGCATGGAAAATAGGGTAAAAAGGCCTATGGTGTTTTCTATTGAATTTCCAGAATGAGAAAATGAGGGCACACCATATCTCAAAAAAGACAATAGCTGGGAACTTCTCAGAATTTATGAAAGATATTAATACTAAGACTTAATAAGTATCACATATCTCAAGCAAAATAAATCAAAGAAAACCCCTACCCAGACACAGCATGGTAAAACTTCCTAACATGAAAGAAAAATGTAAACAACAGACATAAAAAGAGCAGTAATTTAACTAACAACAGATTTCTCAGTCACAATGAAAACCAGAACACAGTGGAATAGTATCATCGATGTATTGCAAAAAAGATAACTATAAATCTAGATCTCTCTTTAAATTATTAGAATAAAATAAAGATATTAGACAAAAAAAAAAAGGTTTTCTATAAACAGACATTACTAAAGGACTACCTAAACCTTGTATTTCTTGAAGAAGGGTAATGATTACAGAAGAAAGGTCTAAAATGCAAGAGGAAATTGAGAGCAGGGAAAATGGTAAACATGCGGGTAAATCTAAACAAACAATTACTTTATAAAACAATAACAATACAGTCTAATTCATAGGGTTAAAAACAGAACCAAAATGCTGGATGAAAGTAACATGTAAATTAGAAAGTATAATCTGAATTAAAACAGTAAGAGCTCTTTTTTCCCCAAGGAGGAAGATAAAGTTAATGATTACCTTCATTATGAAATATATGCATTTGAGTGTCTAAGTAAGTATTAAAATAATAGAAATCGAGTGTATAACTACCAAATTAGTGGAGGGGAAAAATCAAGTGAGGGAAAAATGCAATCATCTAAGCGAAAATAAGAATATAGGGGGGAAAAAACCAGTAAAAAACAAATACAAGGCACACAATATGATGGTGAAGAAAAATTTTAATATATCTGTATTCACAGAAATATAATGGACAAAAATGCTAGTTAAAAGACAGAGTCAAACAAGATTTTAAAATAATTAAATTTAGCTACTTGATGTTTACAAGAGATATATCTAAAACATAAAAATACAGGAAGTTTAAGGATAAAAGGATGGAAAAAGATTGTCTTAGTTATCTAGTGCTGCTATAACAGAAATACCATAAGTGGATGGCTTTAACAAAAAGAAATTTATTTTCTCACATTCTAAGAGGCTAGATGTCTGAGTTCAGGGTGATGGCTGTAGGGGAAGGCTTTCTCTCTCTGTTGGATCTGGGGGAAGGTCCTTGTCTCTTCAACTTCTGTTTCCTGGTTCCTTGGAGATCTCCATGTCGTGAGGCCTGGCATCTATATTCCCTCACCCCTGCTTGCTCCTTTTATATCTTGTAAGAGATTGGCTCAAAACACACCCTACACTAACCCTGCCTCATTATATCAGACAACTCATTCCAAATGGGATTATAGTCACAGGCATACAGGTTAGGATTTACAACACATATTTTGGGGGGATAGAATTCAATCCATAGCAAAGATATGTCATGCAAATTCTCTTAAAAAAGTAGAATGCCTATATTAACATCAAACAAAAATAGACAATAAGGCCAAAGCCATTATTAGGGACATAGAAGGTTTCCATGTAATGATAAAAGTTTTAATTCAATATAAAGTTATACCAATTCCAAAATTATATGTATCTAATAAACAGCTTTGAGCTATGTAAAGCAAACATTGAATTACGAAAATTACATTGGCAAATCTACCGTCAGAGTGACAGATTTCAACACGCAGTTCTTAGTAAATAGTAGGTCAAACATAAGTATTTGAGTATTCACTTTATTATTTCTGAAAAGTATGTGTGAAATTGTTTGTTAGGAGAGTAACCCAAAAACCCAAAACCACTGTCGTCGAGTCAGCAATAAAAAACATTTGATACCTAAGCAAACAAACAAACAAACAAAACCTATAGATGCCTACCTCCCAGGCACGGTGTTCTGCTTGAAGATGATAGCCAAGTGAATGTGAGCTGAACTTTGGAGTTGTACCTTTGGAGCCCAGGTGGGGGTGCCGTGGGGCCGTGATGGCGCTGAACCACTAAGAGCCTGACCCTCCCAGCAAACAAATGTCCATGAGGCTGTGCAGGACGTGAGCTCAACAGTGACCCCATGTGGCAGCATCAGAAGCACCAGTACTAGTGGACAGATCAGGCTTTCATTCTCTCACCTCCTGAGGTTTGGTGCCAAAACCCTAAGAGAATCCCCAGGGGTCTTGTGCAGATTAGGGTAGAAGTGTGGAGCCCAGCTAATGAGGACATCTAGCAGCCCATGGGATTAACTGGAGAAAAGTGAGAGGTTTTGTACTAAGGCGGTGAGGCAGGACTGGCTGGCTTTAAAGTGCCACCACTCAACGTGTGGACTGTGGCCCGAAGCAAGGCTTTTCCCATGGCTGCTGCCTCCTCCTCCGGGGTGAGAACTCCTCTCCTGGACGAAGGGCACGCCAGACAGAGGCCTCAGGCTGTGGACCATCTAGAGCTACCAGGGAATCCTCCTTTTTGCAACATGCAGATTAGAGTCACAAAATCTCCTTCAGGGGAAAAAATTAATAAAGCCCCCTTTCCAAGACTTGGCAAGTAAGAAACATGGTCTTTGGGGGTTAAGATCAAAACCTTTAACAATGCCTTTGCTGGGTTCTCAATTCCTAGTCTTGGTAGAATGACCTGAAACAGCTTATTTTCGTACTGTATGCCTACTTTTTCATTAGGGGATGAACAGATCATTCAAAATCAAGAATTTATCATTTTAACTTTAGGTGCTCTGATTCAAACATCAGCATTTGGCTTTTATTACCACCCTATCACCACACGTATCTGTCACTTTGTTGTACTGTGGTGGCTTCCGTGTTGCTGTGATGCTGGAAGCTATGCCTCTGGGATTTGAAATACCAGCAGAGTCACTCATGGTAGACAAGTTGTAGTGGAGCTTCCAGACTAAGACAGACTAGGAATAAAGGCTGACAATCTACTTCTTAAAGTTAGCCAATTTAAACCCTATGGATCACAACAGAACATTGTCTGATGTAGTGCTGGAAGATGTGCACTCAAAATACACAATGGTTGCAACAATGGACTTAAGCGTACCGAGGACTGTGAAGATGACACAGGACTGGGCAGCTTTTCATTCTGTTGTATGTGAGGTCACCATGAGTTGGCGCCAACTTGGCGGCAGCTAACAACAACCATCTTCTCTGGCATGGAAGCTGTTTGCCGTTTTGCCCTCCAAACAAATGCAGAGTCTTCCAGAGACTCTGAGATGAAGGCAATGAGGAGACCAATGCCTGGGAGACAGCTGGTTTTGGGTTTCTTTCTGTTACTTGTATCTCCACCCGAAGCGAGATGGATCTCAGGCTTCAAGGATCTAGGTTTGTTCTTTCTGCTTTGGGTTAAGTATCAAATAACTATGGGCTTGGAGGAGAAAAAAAACAAAACAAAAAACAAACTATATCTCCATTCTTATGATCAGATTGATGTGTCAGGACATGAACATGGCTGAGAGCAAAAGTTGATGCCCCTGTGGATTGAGCGGACAATGTTGTGTTCCATTGTATTTCCCCATTCTGTATATTGGTAAAATCATGTGAAAGTAAACCTTATAAATTGCCACTTAAAACAGTGTAAAATTATCACTGTTTTAAAATAGTCATGCACTAAAAATCCTATTATTTCTCAGCTCTGAATGCTGTGAGGCATTTAAGTATTTGCAAATAGTTTTCTCTTCCTCAAATTATGGCCACAAGGAATTTATTTTCCCAGAAATATTTTGTTCTCCTGATTTAGGTAAGAAAGTGCTGATCATCTATGCGCACCAAGACCCCAATCTTTCAGTAGATCCTTGAAGACAGAGGCCAAGGATGAGCTGAACAGGCAGGGCTGCACGGTCCCCATGTCAGATTTACACAGATATAGAACTTATTTATCCTTACATGGATTTTGAACCAAGGGCCATGAGGAAAGATATCACTGGTGAGTTACAGGATCAATCTTTAATCTCTTCCTTAAAGATTTCCTTTCTTTCTTTATAAGAAATCATCCAACTCTGACCATATATTGAATGGCAGAGCAATCACCAGGAATGGAGGCTTAGGGAAAGGAACCAGTGATATCCCATTAATGTTTACAGACAAATGTGCCCTATGGGCCATGACCCAAAAGAACTAACTCATCAACCAAGTGGGCCAGAGATGGGTTTCCAACATTACTAGAATGTAACAATCCCATTGGCCGAACAATTTCTATTGGTCCTGTTTTCTTTATCAAAGATTCTCTCAATGTCTTATATTGATTTCTATGTAGAGTAAGTGCACAAAAAAATTTTGATGATTGTTATCTGACATCATTAGCTAATAGGAAACAAGTACCTGCCTAAAGCAATCATGCTGATGGGCTTTCTCATCAATGCATTTATCTTGTGCACCACTGATATCTCCCTCTCTCTTTTTCACAAACAATAGTAGGTGAAAAAAGAAGCAAAAACAGTTTTAAAAAGTTATGACACCAGGACAGATTCTAATTGCCCCCACCCCAAGACCAGTGAGTATTTGTAAACCCTTACACAATCACATGGTTTCCTCTGCACGCACTACAAGCACATACTGTTTTTCTGTTGTTGCTGGTGTTTTTATAGTCACTGATTTTGTCAAATTTACTGGTGTTTTAGTTATAATATTGTAATTGGGTAATAATGACCAGAGTGCATTAGAGGTTTCAAAAAAGTAAATTAGCATAGAGTTTTAGCCTTGTAACTAACTAACTAACCCATTGCCCGTTGAGTTGATTCCGACTCATAGCGACCCTATGGGGCAGAGTAGAACTGCCCTGTAGGGTTTCCAAGGAGTGGCTGGTGGAGTTGAACTGCCAACCTTCTGGTTACTAGCTGAGCTCTTATCAACTGTGCCACCAGGGCTCCTTTAGCTTGTAGGTACCATATATTGATACATGTAAGCTGGGCTTACGAAAGTTTTCTGTTATTGTAACTAACTACAGGGATATTTTTATAAACAATAATAAATTTCTGCTCAAACACTTATCACATTGTGTACTGATTACTGGTTGTAAGGTTGTTCTGGCTGAAATCTTTGTTTTCCAGGGTTGACTGAACAGGTGTAGCTGGCTGAGTAGGTAGACCCTTCTTCTGTGCGCATCATGGGAATGGGGACTGGGACTTGAAACCCCACCGTGCCTGACACATACTGGTGCCTCAATAAATGTGTGTTGAATTGTAGAGGCAAGATTGTTCTATCCCTGTCTAATGGAGATGATCTCTAACTGGCTTAGGCTGCCCACTGGGCTTTGGGAGTAAGAATCCCTAGGTATGGCATGTTTCCCCCAGGGGCTCTCTGCAACCCCAGATCTTTAATGATGAGTTGGATGCACATGAAGGGTATAAGAAGAGGTCTCTGGCCAGAGATATCATTGAGGAGGAGAAGGTTCAGGAAGCTGATCTAGTGATATTTCAGGTTCTTTTTTCTCCTATTAAATATATTTAACATTTATTAATTTAAAATAGACCAGGTATCTTCAGATTGTAGTGTTCACACTATTGAAAGTACCACATATATACTTAGTAAAGTTCATCAAGAAATGGTACTCATGAACCATTTGAAGAAATCAGATCACCATAGACAGGCTCACAAGAATCACAAGTTTTAAATTCCAAGTCTCCAAATAGCTAGATCTGGCTAGGGGGCCTTTCTCCAGTGCTGGATCTCAGGAGACGCAGTCCTCATGTCAATCCTGCTCCTTTTGAGGGCCCCAGAGTGCAGACCTGGTGTTGACAATACAAGATGTTTGTCCTGATAATTGTCACATGCTCCTTTTTTTTGTTTGTTTGTTTTTAACATGGTTTGCAAATTGCCCAAGGGAGCCAACACCTTCCCAATATATTGACTGTAATCCCGTGGCTCTAATAGCTGTGACTCGGTGAAGCCACTTGTTTCAGTACACTTGAGTATTATGTGTGTATGTCGGCAGAAAAGTGGATGAGCTTTCCAGTGCCCTCTGGAATCTAACAGGAACACAGAGTAAAGCTTGTAGGTCTGGACAGTTTGACTTGCTCCTAATACTGAAGAGCCATGCTGTGCTCGTGCCTCCCCGTGATGGCAGATGCTGGAGTGACCATGGGTCCAAGTGTAGTAGCCACCTGTGGAAGTCAGGTGCAGCTCATTAAGGGGTTCAGAATCCTCCTCTAACTCTGGGATGGATGGGTAAATGTTTGTTTGCCTCCTGACTCCACTCTCAGACAGTTCCTAGATACCTAACCAACAAGGTGAGCTCATTTTCCCACTGGATACTAGTAGTAGCAACGGCTATGTGCCATACACTGTGCTACCTACTTTCTGTTAAGTGTGTTCTTTCATCCCCACAACAAGGCTGTGAAGTATTATCAGTAGTGTTCTTTTCAGAGAGCTGAGGAAATGGAGGCATGCTAGAGCAAGATAATTGCCTACTGAATGAGTTATGGAGCTAGGATTAAACCCCAGGTCTGCCAGACTTCAGAGCCCAAGATCTTAACCTCTGTGATATACTCCCTCCCACACTGAATGTTGAGTTCGGTATACATTAAAATCCACATTAACTGCAGACATCGAAAAGCTAATCCTCAAATTCATAGGGAATTTCCAAGAATAAAGTAGGAGGATTCACACACTTCCCAACTTCAAAATGCACTATAATACTACAGTGATACTAGTATATGATAGACATATAGACCAATGGAATAGAGTTGAGAGTCCAGAAATAAATGCATACATCTATGACCAACTGATTTTCGACAAGGGGGCCAAGTCCATCCAATGGAAAAATAGTCTCTTCAACAAATGGTGCTTGCATAACTGGATCTCCACATGCAAAAGAATGAATGTGGATCCATACCTCAGATAATATAAAAAAATTAACTCAGAATGGATCAATGACTTACACATAAGAACATAAACCATACAACTCTTAGAAGAAAACAGGGGTAAAGCTTCAGGACCTAGTTTTGTCAAATCTATTGTCAAATGAAATCTTAGATGTGACACCAAAAGCACGAGCAACAAAAGACAAAACAGACAACTTGGACTTCATCAAAATTAAAAACTTGTTTTTCAAAGAACTTTATCAAGAAAGTGAAGAGAACACTGAGCAAATGGGAGAAAATATCTGGGAACTATATCTCTGATAAGGGTGCAATATCCAGAATATATAAAGAACTCACACAACTCAACAACAAAAAGACAAACAACTCAGTTAAAAAACGGGCAAAGTACTTGAGTAAACATTTATCCAAAGAAGATGTACAAATGATCAATAAGTGCTTGAAAAGATGTTCAGCGTCAGTCATTCGGGAAATGCAAATCAAAACCACGATGAGATGCCACTTCACACCCACTAGGATGGCTAATATCTGAAGAAAAAAAAAAGGAAACTGGCAAGTGTTATTGAGGATATGGGAGAAATTGGAACCTTCATCTATTGCTGATATGAATGTAAAATGGTGCAGCTGCTGTGGAAAACAGTTTGGTGATGCCTCAAAAAGTTAAAAATAGAATTACCATTAAAAAAAAAAAGCCCTCGTTGCTGTCGAGTCGATTGTGACTCATAGCGACCGTATAGGACAGAGTAGAACTGCCCCATAGGGTTTCCAAGG
>NW_004444124.1:5039876-5041801 GCF_000243295.1 Trichechus manatus latirostris | reverse complement strand
GGCTGGTGGGTTCGAACGGCCGACCTTTTGGTTAGCAGCCTAGTGCTTAACCACTGCACCACCAGGGCTCCTAGAATTACCAGATCTGGCAATTCCACCTGTAGGTATATACCCCAAAGAATTGAAAGCAGGGTCTCAAACAGATATTTGTACACCAGTGTTCACTGCAGCATTTTTCACAATAGCCAAGAGGTGGAAACAACCTAGTGTCTATCAACACATGAGTGGATAAACAAAATGTGGTATATTAATATGATGGAATATTCAGCCACAAAGAGAAATGAAGTTCTGATACATGCTATGACATGGATGAACCTTGAAAACATTATGCTGAGTGAAATAAGTCAGAAACAAAAGGACAAATATTGAATGATCCCACTTATATGAAATATCTAGAATGGGCAAATGCATAGAGACAAATTTATTAGTGGTTTCCAGGGGCTGGAGGGAGGAGAGAATGGGCAGTTATCACTTAAGGGAAACTGAGTTTCTGTCTGGGGTGATGAAAGGTTTTTGGAATAGATAGTGGTGATGGTTGTACAACATCTTGAATGTGATGAATGTCACTAAATTTTATACTTTAAATGGTTAAAATTGCAAATATTTTGATATATATATTTTACCACATTGAATTTTTTTTTTAAATCCACATGAACATGGCCTGCCCTTTTGGTCACGAGTGCAATGCATGGCCTCCTCAGTATTGAAGCCACAGGTTCATCAGTGGAGGTGTCTGTAAATTCTTTCATCATATGCTATACAATAAGTAACTAGAAAACGGTATAATTACATCCTGGTCATAGGTTTTTAGTTGTAGTTGGGAAAATTACGGAAAAATACATTTACTCCATCTTCCTGGAAGTAGAATTATGATTTTTAAAACAGTTTCTAAAAGGTCACAGCTGGTGTTTAGAAAAACTACTAATTTTTGTAGGTTTATCCGGTGTCTCATTACCTCCTGAATTAACTAATTGTACTGATAGTTTTAACGCACAAGACCTGAACACCCCTTGTCCTGGTCAGTGGGGCTGCCTTCCCACCTTGTGAGGCTCAGTTATGCCAGAGGGCCTGCACCTGCCTTTCTTAGGATGACTCCACGACACAAAGATGGTCCAAGGACACCCGTTAAGTGATTCTCACCAGAAAGAAGGAGAGGATTTGATCTCTCTGGAGACATTCTAGTTCTGACAGAAATGCCCTCAGCACTTTTCCCACTGCCCCCAGGATCTCCTGGGCTGAGAAGAGGAGGTAGCCTGTTCCCAGCCTGGGAGCACAGGGGTTGAGGACATCTCCCAGCGAGGCCACATTCCCACCTCTGAAAACAGCAATAGCAGGCAGACAGACACATGGACGCTGCACCCTGAGACAGTGAGGGGTCACATGTGTAACATAAGTCTAAGAGGGAAAGTCCCAGCAACCAACAGGGGCTACAAAATTTGTAAGGAACACCATTGATGGACACAGAGGACACCTTCCTTCTTCTCTGTTGCTTGAATCGGGCCATCCTAGAGCATCAGACATCAAGGTGACCAGTTTGAGGAGGGGCCTTGGGGAGGCCACAAGGGCAAGTCGGCTTCCAGAAGAAGTGGCATAAACCAGAAAGTGCTGGAAAAGAGACAATTACCCCAAACACCTTCCCAACCTGGGACTTTTCCAAAAATTCAATGGATGTCCTTCGCTTTGAACCACCTCCTGCTTGTCCTCCTCCTCCTGCCCCTTCCCCTTTCCCCTCCCGTTTTTCTTTTTTTCTTTTTTTTTTATATTTTATTGTACTTCAGGTGAAGGCTTACAGAACAAATAGTTTCTCATGAAACAGTAGCACACATGTTGTTTTCTGACGTTGGTTAACAACCCCACAACATATTAACCCTCTAACTTCTCAACCTTTTTTATTTGGTGAAAATACACATAGCCAAAGATACACC
>NW_004444124.1:5010770-5038835 GCF_000243295.1 Trichechus manatus latirostris | reverse complement strand
CGGGCGGGCGGCAGCACCAGTGATTGGGTGGAGGGGCGGGGCGGTACGCGAGGCAGGGCGAAGTAGGCGGTGTCGTAAAGTTCTGCGCCCCTGCTGGCTCTCCGGTCAGCTAGGATTGGGCGTATGCGCTTTTGGGTTTCGTCCAGTTTGTGACTGGCGCGAGCTCCACTACTCTGCCCCTACCGCAAGGTGAGAGTTCTCTCCGCAGCCGAGCAGGAGGTTAGAGGAGACTGTACCGGGCGCAGAGGCTGAACGTATGGTCTCTGTGGTGCCTGAGGCCCGGGACGTGGACCATTTTGAAACATCCTGGTACTTTGACTTTCACTGCCCATCATACGTGCTAGGCACAGTCCTCAGTGCTTAGCACGCAGCGTCCGCTTCATCTGCCCGATGCTTGGAAGTCGGAGCTGTAGTGTCCGCACGTCACCAGTGAGGAGACGGGGCAGCGCCGCGACGTGTGTTGCCCAAGATCTGTTTCGGAATGGGGTGCCCCTATCAGACGTGGGCGGTCCCCCAGGGACTGTGTCCTTCCTACACGTAGAACAGGCCACCGTGGTTCAGGCCAGTCTTTCTCAAGGAGTTTGTGGCAATCTGTAACAAAATCTAAAAAATACCAGCTCCTTTTTAAAATTTTATTTATTTTTATTTTTGATGGCAATATACACAACCAAACAGGCATCTGTTCACAATTTCTACATGTACAGTTCAGTGATATTGGTTACACACTTCACATTATGTCACCATCCTCACTCTGTCTACCTATGTTGTTACATCACAATTAATTTACACTCTCTGCCCCTTAAAGTTCTCATCTGTGCTTTAGATTAACTATTGTCAGTTTGAACTCACATAGATAATTCTTTATAAGAACACAATGCTCAAGGCAAACATTTTTTATTAGTTGAGCTAAACTATAGTTTAAAGATGGATCATGGGATAGTGTCCACTGAAAGTTTAAAAATTATTTTGGGGCAATAGATTTGGGGTTTCCCCCAGTCTCAGTGGGTTCAGTAAGTTTGACTTCCATGTGAATTTGAAATTCTGTTCCACTTTTCCTCCTTTTGATCAGGATCCATCTGATCAAAACGTTCAGCTGGGCACCATCCATTTCTTCTGGTCTCATGGTAGAGAAGGAAGGGGGCAATTAAACCTGCAGTCCATTTCTTTCTCTGATTCCTGGTCTTCTTTTTCCTGTACTATTTCAGGTGAATAGAGACCAATGTTGTATCTTAGGTGATCGCTTGCAAGCTTTAAGACCCTAGGCAGTACTCACCGAGCTAGGAAATAGAACGGAAACTCTAAAAACAACTACAGGCCAATTGACTGAATAGACCGATGAAGCCTTGACTCTAAACCTTCAAACCAAGAAAATTAATACCTTGAAATATTTAGCTGTACCTAAATAATATCAACAGGTGCAGCCTTTCTATTTATTTTTCGGCTGCTGTTGTAGTTGTAAAATTGTATAAAACACATTATTTGCCATCTCATCCTTTTTTTTCTGGTGTACAGCTTAGTGATAACAGCTACATTAGTCAAGCTGTGTAACCGTTATCCTTAGTCGATGCCAATTTTTCCATCACCATAGACAAAAGCTCACTACTTCCCAGAGAGTGAATTCATTTCTCCCTCCCCCTCCCGCCCATGGTAACCAGTTGTAACCGCTGGTCTCTGTATATGTGAGACCATACAATATTTGTTCTTTTTGATTGATTTATAAAAATAAATAGCAGCTCCTTTAACCTTTAATCACCATGAGAAATATTAGCCAAAGAAATACATGGAAGGGAAAATGTATTTAATAATATATGCTTCCGTCAGTGTAATTTATAGTGTTTTCAAAGGTGGAAATCCCCTGCGTGCCCAGAACAGGGAGGGAAAGGGCCCCCAGGCTTGCAGACAGCGGTGCAGAGCAGGGAGAGTCATCCTGCCCTTAGAGCAACAGGCAGACATCCACTTGGAGGCAGCATGTGAAGTAAGGTGAACACCTGGTAAACCAGCGCTGATAGGATGAAATAGCGATACATCAGAAATATCAGCAGATTTGACGTGGTAGATGTAGTTTAATAACCATGTGGTTCTTTCTTCTGTGAAAGTGGATAAGTGCCTTGTTTCTAGCAAAGCAGGAAAACTGTCAGCCTTGGAGAAGGGAGCTAAGGGAGGGAGAATAAGGGCGAAGGGAGAGCCCTGACTGGGAGTCAGGACACCTGGGCTTGAGTCTTTTCTGTTATTTTAGTGTCTGACGTCCTGGGCCTCAGTTTCTTACTCTGTGCAACTAGAGGAATTGGACTAGATGGGGAGTCCCCAGTTAGAATGCTTCGTGTGGTCAGGCTGGTGATCTGGACATGTCAGCTGGGTGAGCAGGACAGTGGAGGCTGGGGGTCTGGGGAGGCTGAAGAACGCACGCCATGCCTGCGGCATTACAACGAAAGCATTTGGTCCAAACTAAGATGGCCTTGGGCCCTCACTTTGGTGCTGTCAGGATAAGATGCTCCCCAGTCTGCAGTGACACTCGTGCTCTTTTAAAGCTAAACAGGCCATGCCACTCCTGCTGAAGATGCCCCAGTGGCTCTCTGGGAGGCTAGGATGAAATGCCTGCCCCTGCCCTGTGAGCCCAGCTTGGTGGACCCCATACCTCCTCTCTGACTGCATCTCCCACCACCAAACTTTTTTTCAACCACAGTCCAACCATGCACTTGCAATTTCTTGACCTCCCCAGGCCCCCTCCCACCTCAGGGCCCTCGCAGTTGCTGTCCTTCTGCCTCGGCCTCTGTCCCCCCAGGTCTTTGCATGGCCAGCTCCATATTGTCACTCATACCCCTGCTCAGAGACGCTTTGGGCCAGCCTACTACAGTAGCAATCACAACCCTGCCATTTTATCCATCCGTGCACTGTTTTCTATTCCTTTTTAAAATTTTATTTATTTTGTTGTTGTTGAGAATATACACAGCAATACATATAGCAATTCAACAGTGTCTGCATGTACAATTCAGTGACATTAAGTAAATTCTTCAACTTATGCAACCATTCTCACCCTCTGTCTTAGGCTGTATTCTCTAGAGAAGCTAAACCAGTAAAACGTATAAATATATATAGAGAGAAATTTATATTAAAGAAATGACTTATGTGGTTGCAGAGGCTGGAACATTCCAAGTCTGTGGGTCAGGCTGGAGGCTTCTTGTGATTCACATAGTTGCAGGGGCTGGTGAACCCAAGATCAGTGGGTCGGAGAGCAGGGCTCTAGCTCACAGGCTGCGAAGACCAACAAATCCCAGGATCGGCGGGGAAGATCGCAGATAAGCTGCTAGCTCAAGTCCCAAGAACTGAAAGTCCGATGAACAGGAGCCAGCTGCAAGATCCAGAGTGAGCAAAAACGCATGAGCCTTGCCATAAAGTCCACCTACATTGGATGCAGGCCACACCCGCAAGGAAGCTCCCTTTCTACTGACTGGCTACTTATTCACAGCAGATCCCATCATAGAGGTGATCATACTATATCAAATCTCATCATGGAGGTGATCACATCATTATACAATTGCCAAACTGCATCATAACTGCCAAACCACTGAGAATTATGGCCCAGCCAAGTTAACACACAATTCAAGTGCCTTCCACCTCAGTGAAATTTCTGGGTGTTCGGTGATATGGGGGCATGTCGAGATAGTCCATCTAAAGTGAAGAAGAAGTTATTGCATCTGGCCCCTCCCACAAGTAAAAAGAGGCACAATGCCTTGTGGGTCTCTTTGGATTTTGGAGGCAATGTCTCCCTCATTTGGGTGTGCTACTCCAGCCTACTTATCAGGTGACTTGAAAATCTGCTATTTTTGAATGGAAACTACATCTGGAACAGCAGCTGCAGTTAGAGTCACCACATGGTTAAGTTTTCAGTAATCCACTATCATTCTCCAAGATGCATCTGTGTTTGGCCAAATAGACGAATTGAATGGGGATGTGGTGGAAATCACCACCTCTACATCCTTCAAGTCCTTGATGGTGGCATTAACCTCTGCAGTCTCTCCAGGAATGTGGTATTGCTTTTGGTTTACCATTTTCCTAGGTATGGGCAGTTCTGATATCTTCCACTTGGCTTTTCCTACCATAATAGTCCTTACTCCACTTGTCAGGGATCCTATGTGGGGGTTCTGCTAGTTGCTGAGTGTATGTATTACAATTATACATTCTGGAACTTGGGTAATCACTACAGGATGGTTTCAGGGACCCATTGGACCTACTGTGAGATGGACATAAGCTAAGACTCCATTAATAACCTGACCTCCATATGCCCCCACTCTAACTGGTGGGCCATAGTGATGTTTTGAGTCATCTGAAATTACTGTCAGTTCAGAGCCAGTACCCAGTAATCCTCAAAAAATCTGATTATTTCCTTTACCCCAATGAACAGTCACTCTTGTAAAAGGCCATAGGTCCCTCTGAGGAAGGCTGGGAGAAAGATTAACAGTATAAATTTTTGACAGTGTAGTGGGGTCCTTCCTCAAGGAGACCTGGCCTCCCCTTCATTCCGTGGGTATGGGTCTGTAAACTCGCTCAAGTCTGGGAATTGATTGAGGGGCTGTGACTCCCTATTCTGGCAAATCAAGTTATACTGCTGTTCACTTGACCTAGAATTCTTCTGCTTGTACAGGTCAAGTGAATATTTAGTAGATTTCCTATCTATTATGGTTAAGGTTGTATGTCAACTTGGCTGGTCCATGATTCTCAGTGGTTTGGCAGTTACAATGTAATTTGGCAGTCATATAATTATGTAATCACTGCCATAATGAGATCTGATATAATGTAATCATCTCCCTGATGGGATCTGCTATAAGTACCCAGTCATTTGAAAGGGAGTTTCCTTGAGGGTGTGGCCTGCATCCAATATAGGTGGATTTCATGGCAAGGCTCTCGGGCATTTGCTCACTCTGGATCCTGCAGCTGGCTCCTGTTCCTCTGATCTCCCTTTCTTGGGACTTGTGCTAGCAGCTTACCTGCTGATCTTTAGATTCATCAGCCTCCACAGCCTGTGATCCAGTGGCCTGACAGCTTACCTGTTGATCTTGGTTTCGCCAGTTCCTGCAGCTATGTAAGTCAGGAGAAGGCTCCAGCCTGACTGGCGGACTTGGGACCTTCCAGCCTCTACAACCACAGGAGCCATATTCCTGATATAATTCTCTCTCTTTCTCTACATATATATATGTATATATATAGACACTTCACTGGTTTTGCTTCTAGAGAGAACCCATAAGACATTTGGTACCGAGAGTGGTTCTTGAGAAACAACATTGTAAGGATGAGTTTTCTAAATTGGTTCTCAAGTCTGGTTAGTCTTAAAGACGTTGATTATTCTGCTTCCAGTAGTAAAGAGGGCACTGCTAATCCATAATGTGAGGTGGCAATACAAATACACAAAATATCACCACCAGTAGATCAGGTATTTGAGAATCGAGGTTCTGGGTGATCTCATGTTTGGCACCTTTATACAATTTTTTCATAATGAGAAGTATAAGGAAGCTGGTTAGTTGTTCCTACTCTGCCTAGACAAAGTGGTGAAAGAAAGAGATGAGCTCAGGGCTTCAGAATCAAAGCTCGAGCACCACATAAATGACCTCAACGTTTCCACTTCTGCCTTGAAAGAAAGCCCCATCTCTTGTAGTAACAGAGGTTATATTGCCGAACCCAGAGTCTTATCATAAAAATGACTGAATTACAATGCCAACTGAATTCCCAACCTCGAGTGGTGTCCAAAGTTAAAGTGAGGACATTGATTGGGAGGAAATGGGTGTCCAGGAATGAAGGGGTGGAAACGGGAGTGGTACCACTCACTATTACACCTACTGACGCACTCCCAGAATTTTTGCGCGACCCTATGCTCTGCGGGTCTAGAGGTCTTTGTTCCAAAGGGAGGAATGCTCCCACCAAGAGACACAACACTGATTCCGTTGAACTGGAAGTTATAAATGCCACCCAGCCACTTTCAGCTCTCATGCCTCTGGATCAACAGGCAAAGAGGGGAGTTACTGCATTGGCTGGTGTGATTGATCTGATTACCAAGAGGAAATCGGATTGATATTACATAATGGAGGTAAAGAAGAGTATGTCTGGAATACAGGAAACCTCTTAGGACATCTCTTAGTGCTACCATGCTGTGTAATTAAAGTCAATGGAAAACTACAGCAATCCAATTCCAACATGACTACTAATGGCCCAGACCTTTCAGGAATTAAGGTTTGGGGAACCTCACCAGGCAAAGAACCATGACCAGCTGAGGTGCTTGCTGAGGGCAAAGCAAACACAGAATGGGTGATGGAAGAAGGTAGTTCTAAACACCAGTTGCAACCATGTGACCAGTTGCAGAAATGAAGACTGTTGTTGTTGTGAGTGTTCCTTCATTATATGTGTGCATCAAATATTTTTGTTTTCTTCACTTACAAAATATAAGATGTAAATGGGGCTAGTGTGTTTTCGATCGTACTAATGTTAATTGTATCACGTTAGGTGCAAGTATGACTTTGTAATTGTCTTTATTTAGAGATTGTGTATGGTTTAAGGAGATGTGTACATGTGCTAGCTTGACAAGGGGTGGACTGTGATATTTAAGGTTGTGTGTCAACTTGGCTGGGCCATGAGTTGCAGTGGTTTTTCCATTGTGTAATGATGTAGTTATCCTCCATTTTTTGATATAATGTAGTCACCTCCATGATGTGACCTGATGTGATCAGCCAATCAGTTATAATGGGAGTTTCCTCAAGGGCGTGGCCCACATCCAATATATATGGACATTCTGGCAAAGCTGGTTGGCTATTGTTTGCTCTGGATCCTGCATCTGGCTCATCATCATCTGACCTCTGGTTCTCCGGACTTCAGCCAGTGGCCTGCCATATTGCCTGCTAATCCTGGGATTCATCAGCCTCCACAGCCTGTGAGCCAGCAGCCTGCTCTCTGACCTGCTGATCTTGAGTTCATCAGCTCCTGCAGCTACATGAGCTAGGAGCAGCCTCCAGCCTGATGCCTGATCCACAGACATGGGATTTTGCAGCCTTTACAACTGTGTGAGCTGTTTCCTTGAGATAAATCTCTCTCTCTTTAACTCTCTCTCTCTCTCTCTCTCTCTTCCCTTTGAGGAAGGCTAGGAGTAAGATTAACAGTACAAAGTTTTGCCATTGTAGTGGGGTACTTCCTCAAGGGGACCCAGCATCCCCTTCATTCAAGGGGTTATGGGTCTGTAAACTTGCTCAAGTCTGGGAATTCATTGAGGGGCCATGACTGTATTCTGGTGATTCGAGTTAGTCTGCTTCTTCCTTTCCTATTTGGGTACCTTTTATTTCTCTTTCTTGACTTATTGTTCTGACTAGGACTTCCAGTACAATGTTAAGTAAAAATGGTGATAATGGGCATCCTTGTCTCATTCCTGTTCTCAAAGGGAAGTCTGCCTTTCTCCATTGAGTATAATGTTGGCTGTTAGTTTTGCATATTTGCCCTTGATTATATTGAGAAATTTCCTTTGTATTCCTATTTTCCTGAGAGTTTTTGTCAGAAAGGATGTTGAATTTTATTGAATACCTTTTCTGCATCAATAGATATGGTCATGTAGTTCTTTTCCTTTGTTTTACTTATGTGGTGGATTACATTGATTGATTTTCTAATGTTGAACCACCCGTGTAATCCTTATATGAATCCCACTTGATCATGGTGTATGATTTTTTGGATATATTGCTTAAGTCTGTTGGCTAGAATTTTGTTGAAATTTTTTACATCTATACTCATAAGGAATATTTGTCTGTAATTTTATTTATTTTTAATGTCTTTGCCTGGTTTAGGTATCATGGTTATGCTGGCTTCTTATAAAGAGTTCAGTAGTGTTCCTTCCTCTTCTATGTTTTTGAAGAGATTGAGTAAGACTGGTGTCAGCTCTTCTCTGAATGTATGGTAGAATTCCCCATTGTAGCCATCTGGTCCTGGGTTTTTTATTGTTGTTGGCAATTTTTTTTGATGACATCTTCAATCTCTTCTTTTGTAATGGGTGTCTTTAAATGTTCTACCTCTGTTTGTGTTAGTTTGGGTAGGTAGTGCGTTTCTAGAAATCTGTCCATTTCATCTAGGTTTTCAAACTTGTTAGAATATAATTTTTCGTAGTAATTAGTTATGATCCTCTTTAGCTCTGTTGATCAGTTGTAATGTCACCAATTTCATTTCTTAATCTGATTATTGCCTCTTCTGTTTTTTTTTTCTTTTGTCAGTCTAGCCAGTGGTTTGTCTATTTTATTGATCGTTTCAAAGAACTGACTTCTAGTTTTGTTGATTCTTTCTATTGTTTTTCTGTTTCATTCATTTTTGCTCTGATCTTTATTATTTCCTTTTCTCTGGTAGCTTTTGGCTTCTTTTGCTATTCCTTTTTCATTTGTTCAAGTTGTCAGTTTAAGTTAATAATTTTGGATCTTTCTTCTTTTTTAATGCAGACATTTATTGCTATGAATTTCCCTCTGAGTACTGCTTTTGCTGTGTTCCAAAGGTTTTGATATGTTGTGGTTTCATTTTCATTTGAGTCTAGAAATTTTTTATTTCCATTTCTTCTATGACCCAATAGTTTTGCAGTAGTATATTAGTTTACAAGTATTTTTTCCCCTTATTTTTCCTGTTGTTGATTTTTAATTTCATATCATTATGGTCAGAGAAAATGCTTTGTATGATTTCAGTCTTTTTAAATTTGTTGAGACTTGTTTTGTGTCTTAGCTTATGGTCTGTTCTCAAAAATGATTCATGTGTGCTGGAGAAGAATGTGTGTTGTTCTGATTCTGGGTGGAGTGTTTATATATGTCTTTTAGGTCCAATTGATATATTGACTTATTTTATTTAAGTTTTCAATGTGCTTTGTATTCTTCTTTTTCTTTTTCTTTTTTTTAATTGTTTAGTTTTTTTTAAATTATACTTTAGATGCAGGTTTACAGAACAAATAGTTTCTCACTAAACAGTACACATATTGTTTTATGACAATGGTTAACAACCCCACAACATGTCAACACTGTCCCTTCTCGACCTTGGTTTCCCTATTACCAGCTTTCCTGTCTCCTCCTGCCTTCTAGTCCTTGTCCCTGGACTGTTGTGCTCCATTAGTCTCATTTGTTTTATGGGTCTGTCTAATCTTTGGCTGAAGGGTGAACCTTGGGAGTGACTCCATTACTGAACTAAAAGGGTGTCTGGAGGCCATACTCTCGGGGTTTCTCCAGTCTCTGTCAGGCCAGTAGGTCTGGTCTTTTTTTGAGAGTTAGAATTTTTTCTACATTTTTCTCAAGCTCTGTCCAGGACCCTCTGTTGTGATCCCGGTCAGAGCAGTCAGTGGTGGTAGCCGGGCACCATCTAGTTGTACTGGACTCTGTCTGGTGGAGGCCATGGTAGTTGTGGTCCATTAGTCCTTTGGACTAATCTTTACCTTGTATCTTGTTTCTTCATTATCCCTTGCTCTCGAAGGGGTGAGACCAGTGGAATATCTTAGATGGCTGCTCACAGGCTTTTAAGACCCCAGACACTACTCACCAAGGTAGAATGTAGAAAATTTTCTTTATCAACTGTGTTATGCCAATTGAGCTAGATGTTACCCAAGACCATGGTCCCACAGCCCTCTGCCCACTAATTCAGTCCCTCAGGGAGTATGGATGTGTCTGTGGAGCTTCCATGACATTTCCTTGTACAAGTTGTGCTGGCTTCCCCAGTATTATGTACTGTATTACCCTTCACCAAAGTTACCACTTATCTATTGTCTATTTAGTGTTCCCCCCCACCCCTCCCATCCCTTGTAACCAACAAAGATTGTTTCTTTTTGTGTGTAAACCTTTTGTAGTTTTTATAGTAATGGTCTCATACAATATTTGTCCTTTTGTGACTTATTTCACTAAACATAATGTCCTCCAGTTTCATCCATGTTACGAGATGCTTCACAGATTCATCATTGTTCTTTATCATTGCATAATACTCCATTCTGTTTAAGTACCATAGTTTGTTTATCTTTATTCTTCTTTTTAGATATTCTTTCTATAATTGAAAGTGGTATGTTGAAGTCCCATACTATTATTGTGGAGTCGTCTATTTCTTCTTTCATATTAGTCAATATTTGTTTCATGTATTTTGGTGCATTGTTGTCAGGTGGATATATAATTATGTCTTCTTGCTAGATTGACCCTTTTATTATTATGTAATGTCCTTCTTTATCTGTTATAATAGATTTTTATTTAAATTCTATTTTATCTGATATCAGTATGGACACCCCTATCGTTTTTGCTTACTAGCTGGGTGGAATGTTTTTCTCCATCCTTTTATTTTCAGTCTGTTCGTGTCATTATGTCTAAAATGTGTTTCTTGTAGACAGCAAAAAGATAGATTATGTTTTTTTTATCCACTCTGCCACTCTCTGCCTTTTGCATGGAGTATTTAAACTGTTTATAAATAAGGTTGTTACTGAAAACAAATTATCTACCTCACTCATTAGTTATTTGTTTTTTGGTTGTTTCATATTTTCTTTGTTTTTTTATTCTGATTTTTCTGTTTTTGTTTCTATTTGGGTGCTTTCTTGTGATCAGCCTTTTTGTTATCCCCCTTCTTTTCTTCTGAATGTTTATTCTTGGTGGTTTCTTAGTGGTTACCACATATATTACATTACACAACTTATGACTGCAACAATGTTTATATGTGAACAACAGTTAACTTACTACTTTAACATAATAAATCTATTCCTGATATGCTCCTCCTCTATTTCTGTTGATGTGTGTCCATTAACATCAATATACAACCTATTTTCGATAAATTTGCTTTGTGCTTATTTCTTACAAACTTTATGTTGTATTGTTTGTGAGATTTAATTATTGAGTTTATTCCCTGAAGATGTCATATACTTGGTCCTTATGGTAGCACATGTTGTTGCATTTTTTTGGAGATCTCTCTCTCCTCTATCTGTCTACCTGTCTATCTATCTATCTATTTTCTGTATATAGATATGAGTATTTATTTAATGCTCTTGCCTTTCATTTGGAGTACTCCCTTGAGTAATACTTGCAAAGCCAATCTGGTATGGCAATTTCCCAGAGCTTCTGTTTGGAGTTGCCTTGATTTCCCCCACATTTTTTAATGACAGCTTTGCTGAGTGTCTTCGTTATGTAGTGCTGCTATAACAGAAATACCACAAGTGGATGGCTTTAATAAAGGGAAATTTATTCTCTAACAGTCTAGTAGGCTAGAAATTCAGGGTGTCGGCTCCAGGAGAAGGCTTTCTGTCTCTGTCAGCTCTGGGGGAAGGTCCTTGTCATCAGTTTTCCCCTGGTCTAGGAGCTTCTCAGTGCAGGGACCCGGGGTCCAAAAGACGTGCTATTCTCCTGACTCTTGTTTCTTGGTGGTATGAAGTCCCCATGTCTCACTGTTCACTTCTCTCTTTTATATCTCAAAAGAGATTAACTTAAAACACAACCTAATCTTGTAGATTGAGACCTGCCTTATTAACTTAACTGCCTCTAATCCATCTCATTAACATCATAAAGATAGGATTTACAACACATAGGAAAATCACATCAGATGACAAAATGGTGGACAATCACACAATACTGGGAATCATGACCTAGCCAAGTTGACAGATATTTTGGGGGGACACAGTTCAATCCATGACACTGGGTAAAGAGTTCTTCGTTGGCAATTGTTTTTGTTCAGTATATGTCACTCCATTGTCTTCTGGCCTCTAGAGTTTCTGGGGAGAAATCCACACTGATTCTTATGAAAGACCCTTGGTATTTTATATAGCGTTTTTCCCTTGTTGCTTTCAGAATTCTCTCCTTGTCTTTGGTTTTCAAGAATTTTATTAGGATATGGCATGGAGTTGATCTTTTTGTGTCTTTTCTGATTTGGGTTCATGTAGCTTCCTGTATTTGCAGACTTGGTTCTCTGTCAGGTCTCGGAAATTTTCTCTGATTATCTCTTGGAAAATTGCTTCTATACCTTTAGTGTTTTCTTGGTGCTCTGGGATTCCAGATTCCAATAATTCTCATATTAGATTTCTTAATTGAATTTCGTATTTCCTTTTGGGTTTGTTTGCTTTTCTTTGCTCTTTTCTCTGTTTCTCTTGAGATTTGATAAGTTCAGTTATTTTATCCTCTAGTTCGTTTATTCTGTCTTTTGTCTGTTTGACTCTGTTGTTGAGTGTTTCTCTTGCTTTTTATTCCCCTGATGTTTTCAATTTCCTTGTTGAGTCTCTCACTTTGTTTCTCCATTTGTTTCCTCATCTCCACTAGTTTATTTTTGTGTGTGCTTTTTGCTCTTTTTAACCATATTTAGATCCATAGTCTGAGAATTATCAATTCTTTGCATTAGTTCTGGCCTCCACAGGAGAAATTTCCTCTTCTTCATGTTTTGCTTTTGATTGGTCCTTCTTCTCTTGTGATTTTATGTGTTTTACTATTTTTTGTTGAACTTTCACCATTTTGTTACCTTATTTTTATCATTATTTTTCTTTAAATTTTGTATTCTTATTTCCTCACACTGTCACCAATACTGTTATGCACTTCTTTTGATAATTGCTAGTCTGACAGCTAAAAAAATGGCCTCCCAGTGTAGTTATAGTTTGCCCTTCTCTCATTTTAAGTGAAGTTGAGTATCTCTACATATATTTAAGAAGCATTTATATTTTCTTTCCTGTGAATGATCTGTTCATATCCCTTGCTCAATTTTTATTAGGTTGTTTTTTTCATTGATTTTTAAGACCTCTTTATATATTACAAATTAGCCTATAGAGTAGGATATGAACTGCAAATACTCTTTGCCAATTTTTCCCAGAATAAGCTGGCAATATAAGAAGGTTTTATTATTGTGTCCATTTTACTGATGAGTAAACTGAGACAGAGTTGAAGAAGCTTGACCTATTCTATTCGTGTGATGCCTCTTATTTCTCTAGGATATATTCCTAGGAGTGGGATTGCTGAGTCATATGGTATTTCTATTTCTAGATTTTTAAGGAAGGGTCATATCATTTTCCAAAGTGGTTGTACCATTTTACATTCCAATCAGCAGTACATAAGAGTTCCAATCTCCCTGCAACCTCTCCAACATTTGTTATTTTCTGTTGTTTTTTTTTTTTTAATTTGTGCTAGTAATGTCAGGGTGAGATGGTATCTCATTGTAGATTTGATTTGCAATTCTCTAATGGCTAGTGGTCGCAAGCATTTCCTCATGTGTCAGTTAACCACCTGAATATCTTCTTTGGTGAAGTGTCTGTTCATTTCCTTTGTCAATTTTTTAAATGGATTATTTGTCTTTTTGTTGTAGAAGTGTTGGATTTTCTTATAGATTTTAGAGATTAGACCTTTTTCAGATATGTCATAGCCAAAACTTTTTTCCCAGTCTGCAGTTTCTCTTTTTACTCTTTTGATGAAATCTTTTGATGAGCATAAGTGTTTAATTTTTAGAAGATTCCAGTTATCTAGTTTATTTTCTGGTGTTTGTGTATTGTTAGTTATGGTTTGTATCCTATTTATGCCCTATATTAGTGCCCCTAGTGTTGACCCTGTTTTTTCTTCCATGATCTTCATAGTTTTTGGTTTTATATTTAGGTCTTTGGTACATTTGAATTAGTTTTTGTGTATGGTGTTAGGTATGGGTCCTATTTCATTTTTTTTACAGATGGACATCCAGTTCTTCCAGCACAGTTTGTAAAATTGACTGTCTTTCTCCCCATTTAATAGACTTTGGGCCTTTGTCAAAGATCAGGTGACTGTAGGTGGATGGATTTACATTTGGGTTTTTGATTCTGTTCTATTTGTCAATGTGTCTGTCGTTGTACCAGTACCAGGCTGTTTTGGCTACTATAGCTGTGTAGTAGGTTCTGAGGTCAGGTAGTGTGAGACCTCCTACTTTGTTCTTCTTCAATATGCTTTACTTATCTGGGGCCTCTTTCCTTTCCATGTAAAGTTTTTATCGGGAATGGGTGTTGAACTTTATCAAATGCCTTTCTGTGTTGATTGAGATGATCATGTGATTCTTTTGTGTTATTAATGTGGTAGATTACATTCATTGATTTTCTAATGTTGATCCATCCTTGCATACTTGGTATGAATCCCACTTGGTCGGGGTATATTTTTTTTTTTATATGATGCTGAATTCTTTTGGCTAGAATTTTGTTGAGAATTTTTGCATCTATATTCATGAGAGATATTGGTCTCTAATTTTCTTGTTTTTGTGATGTCTTTGCCTGGTTTTGGTATCAAGGTTATGCTGGCAGCTTGGATTTGTCTTCAGTGTTGCTGATTCTGTCTTCCATTGTTTCAAATTTGCTCCTAAAACCAGCTATTGCCTTGTCAATTTCTGAAATTTTGTGTATCTTTTGGATTTCTAATTACTGTTTTTTAAATGATTTGTAAGTATTTATTTATTTAGACAATTTTGTTCTTGTAGTATTTTCCTGAATTCTTCTATTGCTTTGTGTTTTCCTTGATTTTGGCAATGTTTTGGTTGGTTTTGTCTATGTTTTCCAAGATTTTGTCTATTTTTTCCTTAATTTTGTCTTTTTTTTTTCTTTGATCTCTTTCCTAATCTCTTGAAAAGCCTTGAATATTAGACTTTTGAATTCCCTATCAGGTAATTCCAGTGGCTTTTCCTCTGCCAGAAGGTTATCTGGTGCTTTATTTTAATCATTTACTGGAGCCATCTTGTCCCTTTTTTTTTTTTTTTTTAATGTTTTGATATTGTCTGCTGTCTCTGAGACACTCAGGTTTTTATTATTATTATTATTAATTGATTGTAGGTTTGTTTGTTTTGTCCTTTTGTTTGCTTCGTTGGTTTGGTTTGGTTACATATGGCCGTGCAGTCTTGGTGTGCTTTATTCCTTGCTCATCTATGGGCATGATAATTCTCACCACTTTGTCTGGGTGAGCAGAGCTGGTCGCTCAGCTATGGTGCAGCAGGGCCAGTCTAGCACTGGGGGAATGGGTGGAGATGGGACATTTTTCTGCATGAACTGGGCCCAGGGCCAGGGGGGATACTCAGGGGCTGGTTCTGCTCAGGGTTGTGCTGTGTGGCAGGGTGGGGTTACAGCCAGCAGAGAGATGTCCAGGGTCCAGGCTGGTTCTGCCCAGGGCTGCGGAGCTGTCAGGGTGGGGCCAGAGCTGGTGGGGAGTGGTCTGGGATCTGGGCCAGTTCTGATTCGGGCTGTAGAATGCAGCAAGGTGGGGCCAGAGATGGTGGGGAAATGTCTAGGTCCCACAGGTGGGGGAGTGTAGAGGAGAGAGGTGGGGTGGAGGGAGTGAAGGCAGAGGAAGAGGGAACTAGATGGAGGAGGGCAATAGGGTAGGTTGGTACTGTGGTCCCCAGCAGTCACCGCTGCCTGGATCGGTGGTTCTTGTCACTATTCACCAGAAGGGTGGGGGTTGTAGGAGCATGCTCCTATGGTTACCACGTGAGAGAGTCTGGGCTCTTTCTTGAGCTGCAGCCAGCAAATGTGGTCTTACTTAGCCCTGGGTGTGTCAGCACCATACCTCTATCTCCTTTTGGGAATTGCCTTTCTGCGTTCTTCATACAATGTTGTTGGCTTTATTCCAAGATGGTCATGCTGTGTCATCTGTTTCGCCAGGAACCTTCACTCCGTATCTCTAATCCTTCACCATTTTCTAACAGTTTCTTCTTCTCGGTGGCTTCCAATCTAATACTTTATCTTTTCGTTTAGCGTTCAGAGTTCCAGGATTGACATCTGTATCTATTTTACTTGGTTTTTCAGGTCTTTGTTGCAGCACATCTTGCTAGTCTGCCATCTTGGCTCCATCTCCAAAACATACTTCTAAATGCATTGCTGAGATAATAAGAAACTAAGGGTAAAAGACCAGACTTACTGTTCTGACATAAACTGGAGAAACCTCGAGAGTATGGCCTCCAGACACCGTTTTAACTCAGTATTGAAATCACTCCTGAGGTTCACCCTTTAGCCAAACATTAGACAGGTCTATAAAACAAACAATAATACACGTAGTTGAACCATATATACAAGACTAAATGGGCACACCAGCCCAGGGTCAAGGATGAGAAGGCAGAAGGGGACAGGAAAGCTGGATGAATGGAAATGGGGAATGTAAGGTCAAGAAGGGGAGAGTGTTGACACATCACAGGGTTGGCAACCAATGTCACAAAACAATATGTGTAATAATTGTTTAATAAGAAACTAATTTGCTCTGTAAACCTTCACTTAAAGCACAATAAAAAAAAATAGAAAAGAAGAAAAAAAATTATTCCCTCCAGATCCTGAGAGATAAGCATTATTATTATTCCCATTTTACAAAAAAAAAAAAAAAAAATACAGCTTAGCAAATGTCTTAGTCATCTAGTGCTGCTACAACAGAGATACCACAAATGGATGGCTTTAACAAAGAAAAATTTATTTTTTCACAGTAAAGCAGGCTCAAAGTCCAAATACAGGGCGTCAGCTCCAGGGGAAGGCTTTCTCTCTGTCAGCTTTCTCATCAGTGTTCCCCTGGACTAGGAGCTTCTACACTCAGGGACCCCAGGTCCAAATGACACAGTGTGCTCCTGGCATTGCTTTCTTAGTGGTATAAGGTCCCCATGACCTTCTTCTCACTTTTCTCTTTTATATCTCAAGAGATTGCCTCAGGACACAATCCAGTCTTGTAGACTGAGTCCTGCCTCACTAACACAACTGCCGCCCATCGCTCCTCATTAACATCATAGAGGCAGGATTTACAACATATAGGAAAATCATACAATACCGGGAATCATGGCCCAACTAAATTGATACACACATTTTTGGGGGGACATAATTCAATCCATGACAGCAAAGTTAAGTAACTTACCAGATCACCAGTATAAATTTTAGCAGTATGACAGCAGATCAGGAGCTATTCATTGCTAAGCTATGCTGTTATTGTTACTCTATTGTCTGATAGTGTGGTAAATGACAGAGCAAATTGCAGAACAATGTATATAGTATAATCTCATTTTTGTAATGAAAAATATATGTACTTTATATATTGAAAAAAAAAAAGAAACTAAGGGGAAATATCCAAGAATATTCCTTCTGTCTCCCACATCACCCCATAACAGTGAAAACCCAAGCTAGTTGCTGATAGCAGAGTGGTAAGCAAATGTGGAACCTTAGACTGCCTCGGGATCAAATGCTGATTCCAATAACCCAGCGAAAGGGAGAGAGAGACCAGTCCGTAAGTCTGTGCAATGCGGGCAGCTGAATTGAGCTGTATAAAGGGGCCTCGCCCTTATGAAAAGGCAGGTATAAAAATGCTTCTGCCCTTAAAGAGAGACAGAAAGATAACCTGTCTATCTCCATCTCAGCTCCGGGTAGGAAAAACAAATCTCTTGTACCATAGGTTCTTGGGTTGGAATCTATTCTATTTACTTCTGCAAAGTCAGGGGACACCCAAAGAAATTAAGTGACTCAAATGATAGTAACCCTTGGTACAGGAAAAACTAAGCATAAATTTTCTCTGGAGAAAAACTTCATCTTATGCCTGTCAGGATTCACACTGATTAACGTAAGCCCTCCTCCCCTGAATTACCAAGCACATGAAGAACACAATATCATGACAGAGAATAAATGAAACCAAAGCAATTATCACCCATAGGTTTGAAGTATTGAAATTATCAGATACAAAACACAAAATAACTGTATAAAGTGTTTAAAGAAATAAAGATGGAATCAAACACTGAGCAACTACAAGAGCCATTCAAAAGTGACCCAACAGATTTGAAAATTAACCAAATAGAACTTCTAGAATTGAAATATATAAACATTGAAATTAATACTCAGTGAATAAAAACTTAATGGACAGTAGATTACACACAAATGAAGAAGGAACTAGTGAACTGAAAGATCTGAATAAAGGAATTAAATGGAAAGATCAAAGATAGGCTAAGAGATGTGGAGAATAGAGTAACAAGGCCTGTGATATTTCTTAGTGGACTTTCAGAATGAGAAAATGGGGGAGCACCAAATTTCAAAAAAAAAAAAGCTAGGAACTTCTCAGAATTTATGAAGGATATTAGTACTAAGACTTAGTAAGTACCACATATCTCAAGCAAGATAAATCAAAGAAGACCCACACACAAAGAATAGTGAAACTGCCCAAAACAAAGGAAAATGGAAAGAACATACAGATCACCTAGAAAAGAACAACAATTTTGTTTACAACAGATTTCTCAATAGCAAAAATGGAAACCAGAGATAATGGAATGGTATCATCAGTGTGTTATCATCAAAAGATCATCAAAAAGTAGAATTATAAATCTAGACCTCTTTTTGAATTATTAAAGTAAAATGACATTTCACAAAATAAAAAATATCATTTTCTATAAACAGATATTACTAAAGGATTTTCTAAAAGTTGCATTTCCTGACAAAGGGTAAGGATTCCACAAAGAAAGTTGGAAATGCAAGAGGAAATTAAGAATATGGAAAATGGCAAACATGAATAAATCTAAACAAGCAAGGCCTATATATATATATATATATGAACAATAACAATACAATCTAATTCATAGAGTTAAAAAACAGAACCAAAATGCTTGAGAAAAGTAACATATAAATTAGAAAATATAATGTCAATTAAAACTTCAGAAGTCCTTTTTCCCCCCTTCAAGGAGGAAGATAAAGTTAATGACTGAGTTCAGAATTTTAAATGACATATGTGCATTTAGGTTTCTAAGGTAAGTATTAAAATAATGGAAATTGAGCATATAATTACCTAATTTTTAGAGTGGGAAAATAGAGTGAGGGGAAAATGAATCATCCAAAAGAATATGCTGTTGTTATCGGGTGCTGTCAAGTTGATTCTGACTCATAGCGACTCCATGTGACAGAGTAAAACTACCCTATAGGGTTATCTTGGCTGTAATCCTTATGGAAGCAAATCACCAGGTCTTTTTTCTGCAGAGCTGCAGGGTGGGTTCAAACTGCCGACTTTTTGGTTAGCAGCCAAGAGCTTAAGAGTTGCACTACCACGGCTCCTTTAAAGAATATAAGATTAGAGGAAAAGAAAGAAAGAATAAAAACAGGACAAATAGAAGGCACACAATATGATGGTGGGGAAATTTTTTAATATATCTGTTTTCACAAAAAATGTAAATGGAGAAAAATGCCAGTTAAAATACAGAGGCAAATGAAATTTTAAAAAAATTAAATTTAGCTACCTGATATTTACAAGAGATATACTTAAAACATAAAAATATAGAAAGGTTAAGGTAAAAGGATGGGAAAAGATATACTCTGCAAATAGTATCTAAAAAAGGTAGAATACCTGTATTAATATCAAACAAAATAGACAATAAGGCAAAAGTCATTATTAGGGATAAAGGTTTCTATGTAAATATAAAAGATTTAATTTGATATGAAGTTATACCAATTCCAAAATGATATGTATGTAATGAACAGCTTTAAGGCATGTAAAGAAAACATTGAATTACAAAAATAAAATCAAGAAATCCACTATCACAGTGGGAGATTTTAGTACACATCTCTTAGGTCAAACATAAGAAAAGAATAAAGATTTGAACAACATAATTGGTTTAATAGGTATATAAAAATCACGGTACCCATCAGTAGGAGAATTCATATTTTTCTCAAGCACTTATGGGAAAATTATTAGAATTCTGACCCCAATAAATTTCATAGAATTTATAACAAGCAGGAAACATTCTCTGACCAAAATGTAATAAAGTAAAAAATCATAAAGATAACTGAAAAATACATAATTTGAAATTTGAAGACCCTCTTTTCAATGACTCATAGATCAAAGTTGAAATTATAATGGAAATTTTGACAAGTACTTAGAACAGAATGATAACTAAAATGCTACATTACCAAAATTTGTGTGATACAGCTCTAACGATAATTTGAAGCATATTTATATTCTTGAATGCTCACTAGCAAAGATAAAAAACTGAAAAAGAATAAGCTAAATGTCCAGTTTAAGAGGTGGTAAAAAAAAAAAAAAAAAAAAAAAACCATACACACACATATATACAAATACAAAGCGTTTCATAGAAAAAGTCGAACACCTGGCCAACGAAAGTAAGACAAGATGTTCGACTTAATTATTAAAGAGAAATGCAAGTTAAGAGTACAATGTGTTACCATTTTACATCCACCAGTCTATCAAAAATCTAGAAGTTTAGATAGTACTAAGTGTTGGTGAGAATATAGGTCAGCAGGGAAACATATACTGCAGGTGGGTAAATCAGAAAAACTTTGGAAAATTTACTGTGTGAAATTGAATGTCTACACACCTTACTATCCAGTAAAAACATGATTACAGCTACATGTATCGATATGTATACATTTCAGATTCATAAAGTTGAGTGGAAGAAAAGAAAAACAGGTAAGTATACAAACACGCCAAACTAAACAATCATTTGAGGGTACATACTCATGTGGTAAAATTTTAACAAAATATCCTGAATTGTAATGTGATAAGAAGGGGCGGGCTGGTCCTTAAAGATATTGTTTTATTTCTTAAACTAGGTGATGAGTATTTGAGTGTTCATTTTATTATTCTTTAAATTTTGTATTTATATAAGATTAACACGCTTGAAATTGTTATAAGAAAGAGTAATAATCATAATAAAATGAATCTAGATACTTAAAAAAAAAATACAGATTCCAATCTCGCAAGCATGGTGTTCTGCTCAGAGATGATGGCCAAGTGAATGTGAGCTGAACTTTGGAGTTGTACCTTTGGAACCCAGGTGGGGGTGCCATGGGGCCGTGATGGCTCTGAACCACCAAGAGCCTGACTCTCCCAGCAAACAGATGTCCATGAGGCTGTGCAGGACGTGAACTCAACAGTGACTCCACGTGGCAGCATAAGAAGCAGCAGTACTAGTGGACAGATCAGGCTTTCATTCTCTCACCTCCTGAGGTTTAGAAGCTGTATTAGTTATATAGTGCTGCTATAACAGAAATAATGCAAGTGAATGGCTTTAACAAAGAGAAATTTATTCTCTTACAGTCTAGTAGGCTATAAGTCCAAATTCAAGGCATCAGCTCCAGGGGAAGATTTCTCTGTCAGCTCTGGAGGAAGGTCCTTGTGATGTATCAGTCTTCCCTTGGTCAGGGAGCATCTCAGCACAGGAACCTCAGGTCCAAAGGATGCACTCTGCTCCCAGCACTGCTTTTTTGGTGGTATGAGGTCCCCGTCTCTCTCTGCTCGATTCTCTGTTTTATATCTCAAAAGAGATGGGCTTGCCCTGTAAAACCAAATGGGACTAATGAGGTACAGTAGTCCAGTGACAAGGGCCAGAAGGCAGAAGGGGACAAGGAAGCTGGTGATAGGGAACCCAAGGTTGAGTAAGGATATCGTTGATGTGTTGTGAGATTGTTAACCATTGTCATAGGGCAACATGTGTAGTAACTGTTAAATGAGAAACTGTTTTGTTCTATAAGCCTTCATCTTAAGTGAGAATAGCAGCACAATTGGGAGAGCATAGTCAATGTCACTGAACTGTGCATGTAGAAATTTTTGAAATGGTGTATCTTTGGCTATGTGTATTTTCACCAAAAATAAAGGTTGAGAAGTTAGTGGGTTGACATGTTGTGGGGTTGTTAACCAATGTCATAAAACAATATGTGTACTACTGTTTCATGAGAAACTATTTGTTCTGTAAGCCTTCACCTAAGTATGATTAAAAAAAAGAAAAAGTCAAGCATTAAAAAAAAAAGAGAGAGATTGGCTTAAGACACTATCTAATCTTGTAGACCTCATCAGTATAACTGCTGCTAATCCAACTTTTTACATCATAGTGATAGAGTTTACAACACATAAGGAAATCACATCAGATTACAAAATGGTACACAATCATACAATACTGGGAATCATGACCCAGCCAAACTGATACACACATTTTTGGGGAAACATAGTTCAATCCATGACAGATGCCAAAACCCTAAGGAAATCCCCAATGGTCTTGTGCAAGTTAGAGTATAAGAGGAGAGCTCAGCTAATAAGGACACTTAGGGGCCTATGAGATTAACTGGGGAAAAATGAGAAGTTTTGCACCCTAAGCGGGTAAGGCAGGACTGGCTCTCTTTAAAGTACCACCACTTATGCATAGAAGAAAACATAGAGGTAAAGCTTTGGGACTTAGTTTTTGGCAATGAATTCTCAGATACGATACCAAAAACAGAAGCAACAAAAGACAAATTGGATTTCGTCAAAATTAAAAACTTTTGTGCTCCAAAGGATTTTATCAAGAAAGTGAAAACTATTAGAATGAGAGAAAATATTTAAGAACCAAATGTTCATTACATTTGACACTTTAAACTCGTTCTTGAGAATTTATCCTATGGAAATGATTAAAAGTCACTAATAAGTTAGAGATTTTTTTAAAAATGAAGAAAAGGAACCATAATATGGGTTTGATTAAGCAAATTATGTTATATCACATTGATGTAACAGTATAAACCTAATTTAAAAACAGAAAAATAAGTGTGATGTTATGTACAACATATAAAATCCTGTCATGAAGAGTGTTGCTCATAAGAAATAGATAAACCAGGACCACACAGTTGTTAACAACTGTGCAGGAGAAGATGGCAGAGTAGGAAGCTCAAGGAATTAATCCCTCAACCAAAACAACTACTGAGCTGGAAAGAATTGTCTGAAAAAACTGTTTTGAAAGTCTGGTGTCTAGTTGAACACTTGCAACATCCAGGAGAGCATTTGATGAAGAAAGAGGCTGACATTTAAGGAAATCTGTCAGGTCAGCCCGTTAACATAATTGATTACATTAACTGATTTTCAAATGTTGAACCAGCCTTGCACGCTAGGAATAAATCCAGCCTGGTTGCCGTGTATAATTCTTTTTATACGTCATTGGATTCAATTTGCTAATATTTTGTTGAGGATTTTTGCATTTGTTCATGAGAGATATTGGTCTGTAATTTTCATTTCTAGTGATGGCTTTGTCTGGTTTTGGTATTGGGGTAATGTTGGCCTCACAGAATGAATTAAAAAGTGTTTCCTTGGCTTCTATTTTACAGAAGTGATTGTAAAGAATCAGTATCATTTCTTCCTTAAATATTTGGTAGAATTCACCAATAAAATTATCTGGGCCTGGTGCTTTCTTTTTTGCAAGATTATTATTTTTCAATTTCTGTAACAGTTATAGGCCTATTCAGATGATCTACTCTTGTGTGAGTTTTGGTAGTTCGTGTCTTTCAAGGAATTGATCCATTTTTATCTAAGTTATCGAATTTGTGGGCATAGAGTTGTTCACAATATTCCTTTATTATCCTGTTAATGTCCATGGGATCAGTAGTGATGACTCCTCTTTGATTTCTGATGTTAGTAATTTGTGTCTTCTCTTTGTTTTTCTTTGTTAGCTTGGTTAGAGGTTTATCAATTTTACTGATCTTTTCAAAGAATCAGCTTTGGTTTTGTTAATTTTTTCTATTGATTTTCTGCTTTCAATTGATTGATTTCTGCTCTGATTTTGTATTATTTATTTTCTTCTGCTTACTTTGTGCTTAATTTTTTCTTGTCTCTCTAGTTTCCTAAAGTGGAAGCTTAGGTAATTGATTTTAGAGCTTTCTTTTTTTCAAATATATGCATTCAATTTTCCTCTAAGCACTGCTTTTGCTACATCCTACATATTTCAGTAAGTTGTATTTTCATTTACTTCAAAATAATTTTTAATTGCTCTTAAAACTTCTTTTTTGACCCTGTTGTTACTTAGAAGAATATTTTTAATCTCCAAATATTTTGAGATTTTCAACATATCTTTCTGTTATCGGTTTCTAGTTTAATTTCATTGTGATCTAAGAACATACTTTGTATCTTTTCTATTCTTTTAAATGTGTTAAGGTGTGTTTTATGGCCCAGAACGTGGTCTAACTTGGTGAATGTTTCATGTGAGCTTGAGTAGAACATGTGTTCTGCCATTTTTGGATGAAGTAGTCTATAAAATGTCAATTAGATCCTGTTCACTTCAACTGTATACTTACTGATTTTCTGCCTGCTGAATCTATCACTTACTGAAAAAACAGTGTTAAAGTCTCCCACTATAATAGTGGATTTGTCTGTTTCTCCTTGCAGTTCTATCAGTTTTTGCCTAATGTATTTTCATGCTCTGCTGTTACGTGAGTACACATTAAGGATTGTTATATCTTTATTATTATGTAAATACTTCTTTATCCCTGATTATTTTCCTTGTTCTGAAGTCTATTTGTCCGAAATTAACATAGCTACTCTAGCTTTCTTTGGATTAGTGTTGGATGGTGTCGCTTTCTCCATCCCTTTACTTTTAACCTGTGCCTTATATTTAATGTGGGTCTCATAAACAATATATAGTTGGCTTTTTCTTTTTTTTTTTTATCCAATCTGTCATTTAATTGGTGTATTTAGACCATTCACATTTAAAGTGATTATTGACGTAGTTGGATTAATATCTATATAATTTGTTTGCTATTCATTGCACTTCTTCTTTGTTTATTTAAAATTTTGTCCTTTTTCTGCCTTCTTAGATTTTAGTTGAGCATTTTATATGATTCTATTTTCTCTCCTTTCTTACTATATCAATTATACATCTTTTAAAAATATTTTTAGTGGTTGTCCTAGAGTTTGCGATATACATTACAACTAAACTAAGTCCACTTTCAATTAACATTATACCATTTCACAGGTAGTGCAGGTATCACATAGCAGATTATTCCCAATTCCTTTTCCGTATCCCTTATAATTGGGCTCAAGCATAACAACGAATTGTGGGCATGGCACAGGACTGGACAGTGTTTTGTTCTGTTGTACATAAGGTCACATGAGTCAGAACCAACTCGACAGCACCTAACAACAACAATCCCTTATAATATTGCTGTCATTCATTTCACCTATTCATATGCTACAGTTACCTAATACATAGTTACTATTATTATTTATCTACTGGCTCAATTAAGAATAAGAAAAATAAAATATTTTACCTTCATTTATTCCATCTTTGATGCTCTTCCTTTCTTTATGTAGATCCAAATTTCACACCTATGTCATTTTCCTTCCTCTGAAGAACTTTTTTTTAACATTTCTTGCAGGGAAGGTCTAACCATTAAAACAACCCAAACTTCTTGTTGTTGAGTCGATTGTGACTCATAGCGACTCGATAGAACAGAGTAGAACTGCCCCATAGGGTTTCCAAGGAGCGGCTGGTGGATTTGAACTGCTGACCTTTTGGTTAGCAGCCAAGCTCTTAACCACTGTGCCACCAGGGCTCCAGGGAAGGTCTACCGGTGAAGAATTACCTCCGTTTTTGTTTCTCTGAGAAAGTCTTAATTTCTCCTTCATTTTGGATGGAATATTTTACTGGATACAGAAGTCTAGGTTGGTGGGAATTTTTTTTCTTTTAACACTTTAAACATTTCACTCCACTCTCTTCTTGTTTGGTTTGTGCAGAGAATTTCAGCTGTAATTCTTATCCTTGTTCCTCTATAGGTAAGGTGCTTTTTTTCCCCTCTAGCTTCTTTCAAGAATTTTGTTTGTCTTTGCTTTCCTGCAATTTGAATACGCCTAGTTTTTTTGAATGCATCCTGTTTGGTGTTCTCTGAGCTTCCTGGATCTCTGGTGTGGTGTCTCTCATTAATTTTGGGAAATTTTCGGCTATTATATTTCTTCTGCCTCTTTCCCTCTTCTCCTTCTGCTATTCCAGTTATGTATTTGTTATACCTTTTGTAATTGTCCCACAAGGAGTCCTGCTGGTGCAGTGTTTAAGTACTTGGCTGCTAACCAAAAGGTCAGCAGTTCAAACCCATCAGCTTCTCCATGGGAGAAAGATGTGGCAGTCTGCTTCCATACAGATTTACAGCCTTGGAAATTCTATGGGGTAGTTCTGCTCTGTCTTATAAGGTTGTTATGAGTCAGAATCAACTTGATGGTAATGGGTAATTATCCCACAGTTTTTGCATATTCTGTTCTGGTTTTATCATTCTTTTTTCTCTTTGCATTTCAATTGGGAATATTTTTCCAGTATGTTCAGTTTGGCATATCTTCATGCTTACTGATTCTTTCCTTGGCTATATCCAGTCTACTGATGAGGCTAACAAAGGTATTCTTTGTTTCTGTTACACTGTTTTTGATTTCTAGAATTTCCTTTTTATTCTTTCTTAGATTTTCCATCTCTCTGCTTACATTACCTATCTGTTCATGCATGTTGTGTACTTTTTCCATTAAAATGCTTAACATATTAATCATGGTTATTTTAAATTCCCTATCTGATAATTCCAAAATTAGTGTCATATCTGAGTCTGATTCTGATGCTTGCTTTGGCTCTTCACAGTGTGTTTTTTATTTTATTTTTCTTTTCTCATGCCTTCTAATTTTTTGTTGAAAGCTGGACTTAATGTATTAGGACATAGGAATTGAGTAAATAAGCCTTTAGTGTGAGGTTTTATGTTAATTCGCCTAGGAGTCGGGCTGTGTTTAAAGTTTGCTGCAGCTGTAGGTGCCAGAGGCTTCGGTTTCCTCTAGTTTCATTGTCTTTTTTTTTTTTTTTAATTCCCCTGCTGCCTTTGGGTTTCCATAAGAACTCCTTCTTAAATAAGGTCTGTTGTGTTTTATGGCTTTTTCGGTTATAATTCACTATAATTATACCAGAGCCCTATTAACGTGGTAAGGTGTGGGGGAATGGAAGCATTTTATCAGATTATGATTAAATTCCAGTATATCAGTGGCCTGATGGTCCTTCCTCCAGGTAGATAAGGCTCTAGTAAAGTCATTTCCCTTGGTATGCAGGCCTTTGGTATGGAGAATGCTCTTGGCATATTTAAAAGTGATTACTTTTCCCCTCCTCTGCCAAAACCATGGCAAGATTGTTCTTGAATCTCCACCTTGAGAACCTAGTGGGGCTCCTCAAGGTAAAGCCCACAAAAGTGGGGCCCCCTAAGATTGAGGCTCAAGATGTTTCTCACTGTTAAGCTAATCCACACTCGGTCCACAATAATTCAACAAAATTGCCATTTAATATTCCTATCATTTTATGACTACCATGGGTTCTTCTCCTGATAAACTGACCTTGGCTGTGAGTTTCTGTATTTTCCTGACTATACAAATTTTGGAGGCGTGGTCTGCCCTATGATCTCAGTTCTCTGTTGGGTCTAACAAAAGTTGTTGATTTTCAGCTTGTTTACCTTTTTTCTTGTAAGTACAGGAGGGATGACTTCCAAGCACCTTACATTTTGGAGTTGAAACCAGATATGCCCATTGATTTTTCACAAAGGTACAAAAGCAATTCAATGAAGAAAGGATAGTCTTTACAGCAAATGGTTTTGCAACAATTGGACATCCATAGGCACAAAAAAGGAGGAGGGCAGAAAGGAACCTTGATCTAAACTAAACATCCATAGGCACAAAAAAGGAGAGGAGAAAAAGGAACTTTGATCTAAACCTTAAACACAAATTAACTCAAAATGAATCACAGATCTAAATGTAAACGTTGTTGTTGTTGTTAGGTGTTGTCGAGTCAGTTCCGACTCATAGCAACCCTATGTACTACAGAACAAAACACTGCCCGATCCTGCACCATCCTCACAATTGTTGTTATGCTTCAACCCCTTGTTGTAGCCACTGTGTCAATCTATCTCATCGAGGGTCTTCCTCTTTTTTGCTGATCCTGTACTTTACCAAGCATGATGTCCTCCAGGGACTGATCCTTGCTGATAACATGTCCAAAAAATGAAGACGTAGTCTCACCATCCTTACTTCTTAGAAGCATTCTGGTTGTATTTCTTCCAAGACAGATTTGTTTGTTCTTTTGGTAGTCCATGTATATTCAATATTCTTCACCAAAACCACAACTCAGTGGCATCAGTTCTTCTTTGATCTTCCTTATTCATTGTCCAGCTTTCACATGCATATGATGCAATTGAAAAATACTACAGCTTGGGTCAGGCGCACCTTAGTCTTCAAGGTGACATCTTTGCTTTTCAACACCTTAAAGAGGTCTTTTGTGACAGATTTGCCCAGTGCAATGCCTCGTTTTATTTCTTGACTGCTGCTTCCATGGGTGTTTATTGTGGATCCAAGTAAAATGAAATCCTTGACAACC
>NW_004444124.1:5003608-5010670 GCF_000243295.1 Trichechus manatus latirostris | reverse complement strand
AGCTTCTGTCCAGAGGTGAGATGGGAAGGCAGAGAGGGTTAGGAGCTGGTTGAATGGTCATGGGGAATCAGGGGCAGAAAAGAGAAGGGTGCTGTTGCAGAATGGGGTGAGCAATTAGGGTCTCATAACAATGTATGTAAAAAAAATTTTGTATGGGAGACTAACTTGAAATGTAAACTTCATTTAATTACAACAATAATAATAATAATAAAAAGAAGTAGACTGCCAGGTTCTTCTTCCTAGTCTGTCTTAGTCTGAAAGCTCGGCTGAAACCTGTCTGCCATAGGTGACCTTTCTGTTATCTGAATACGAGTGGCATAGCTTCAAGTATTACAGCAACACGCAAGCCCCCACAGCATGACAAACTGACAGACATGTTGGGTAAATGTGAACATAAACCTATCAAACCACTAGAGGAAAACAGAAGAAAATCTTGATGACTTGGAGTAAGCCAAATAGTTCTTAGACATGACAGCAAAAACCACAATCCATAAAAGAAAAAATTGATTTGGGAAGAACTGACATCTTAACAATATTCAGTCTTATAATTTGAAACAGGAAAAATCTGTTCCTTTATTTAGATCTTCCTTCACATCTCTTGGCAATATTTTGTAATACTTATTGTAGAGGTCCTCCATATTTTTTACTATATTTGTTCCCCTTTTTTAATTTTATTGTGCTTTAAGTGAAAATTTACAGTGCAAATTAGTTTCTCATTCAAAAATTTATACACAAATCGTTCTGTGACATTAGTCGCAATCGCTGCAATGTGTCAGCACTCTCTCCCTTTCCCTTTACACCTCTGGGTTCCTGTATCCACTTGTCCAGTTTTCCTTTCTCTTCCTGCCTTCTCTACTTTGCTTTAGGGCAGTTGTTACCCATTTGGTCTCATTTACTTGATTGAAATAAGAAGCACATTCTTCACATGTGTTATTGTTTGTTTTATAGGTCTGTCTAATCTTTGGCTGAAAGGTGGACTTCAGGAGTGGCTTCAGTTCTAAGGTAGCAGGGTGTCTGGGAGCCATAGTTTCATAGTTTCTGTCAGACCAGTAAGTCTGATCTTTTTTTGTGAGTTTGAATTTTGTTTTACATTTTTCTCCCGCTGTGTTTATGATCCCTGTTAGAGTGGTCAGCGGTGGTAGCTGGGCACCGTCTAGTTCTTCTGGACTCAGGCTTGGGGAGGCTATGGTAGTCCATTAGTCCTTTGGACTAATATTTTCCTTGTGTCTGGTTTTTCTTCATTGTCCTTTGCTCCAGACAATATGAGACCAATAGATGTTTCTTAGATGGCCACTCACAAGCTTTTAAGACCCCAGATACTACTCACCAAAGTAGGATGTGGTGAGTTTTACGCACAGAAAAAACATTCTCTGATTGTTGCGAGGGAGGGATCGAAAGGGGGAATCACTAACTAGATAATAAGCAAGTGTTAACTGTGGTGAAAGGAAAAACAACACAATACTGAGGAAGTCAGCACAAGTTGACCAAGGCAAAGCCATAGAAGCTTCCTAGACACATCCAAACACCTTGAGGGACCGAGTTGCTGGGGCTGAGGGATGGGGACCATGGTCTCAGGGGACATTAGGTCAACCGGCATGATCTTTACTGTTTTAGGTTTTATATTTGGGTATTTGATTCATTTTGAGTTAGTCTTTGTGTATGGTGTGAGGAATATGTCCTGTTTCATTTTTTTACAGATGGACATCCAGTTTTCCCAGCACCATTTGATAAAAAGACTGTCTTTCCCCATTTAATGGACTTTGGGCCTTTGGCAAAAATCAGTTGACCATAGATGAATGGATTTACATCTGGTTCTTGGTTCTGTTCCATCATTGTATGTGTCTGTCATTGTAGTTGTACCAGGTTGTTTTGACTACGGTGGCTGTATAATAGGTTCTGAGATAAGGTAGTGTGAGGCCTCCTACTTTGTTCTTTTTCTTCAATTATGCTTTACTTATCTGAGGCCTCTTTACTTTCCATATAAAGTTGTTTGTTTGTTTTTCCATTTTGTTAAAGAATGCTGTTGGTATTTGGATCAGGATTACATTATATCTGTAGATTGCTTTGAGTAGAATTGTCATTTTCACAATGTTGAGTCTTCCTGTCCATGAGCATCATCTGTTATTCCATTTGTGTAGGTCGCTTTTGGTTTCTTGCAGTAGTGTTTTGTATTGTTCTCTGTATAAGTCTTTTACGTCTCTGGTTAGACTTACTCCTAAGTATTTTATTTTTTTAGGGGATATTATAAATGGTATTGTTTTCCTGATTTCCTTTCCCAAGTTCTCATTTTTGGTGTATAGAAATCCAACTGATTTTTGTATGTTAATCTTTGTACCTGCTACTCTGCTGAATCTTTCTATTAGTTCCAGCAGTTTTCTTGTGGTATCTTTGGGGTTCTTTATGTATAGCATCATATCATTTATGAATAGGGATAATTTTACTTCTTCCTTTCCAATTTGGATGTGCTTTATTTCTTTTTCTTGCCTTATTTCTTTAGCAAGGACTTCCACCACAATGTTAAATAGCAGTGGTGATAAATGATGTCTTTATCTTGTTCCTGTTCTCAGGGGGGATGCTTTTAGCCTCTCTCCGTTGAGAATGATGTTGACTGTTGGTTTTGTATATAAGCCCTTTATTATGTTGAAGAATTTTCCTTCTATTCCTCTTTTATTAACAGTTTTTATCAGGAATGGATGTTGGACTTTATTAAATGCCTTTTTTGTGTCAATTGAGATGATAGTGTGATTCTTTTTTTTTCTATTTATGCGGTGAATTACATTGATTTTCTAATGTTGAACCATTCTTGCATTTCTGGTATGAATCCCACTTGATTGTGGTGTATTATTTTTTTGATATGACATTGAATTCTATTGGCCAGAATTTTGTTGAGAATTTTTGGATCTATATTTATGAGAGATATTTGTCTATAATTTTCTTTTTTTGTAGTGTCTTTGCCTGGCTTTGGTATCAGAGCTATGCTGGTTTCATAGAATGAATTTGGGAGTTTTCTTTCCTTTTCTATGCTCTGAAATTGTTTGAGTAGTACTGGTGTGAGTTCTTCTCTGAATGTTTGGTAGAATTCTCCAGTGAAGCCATCCAGGTCAGGACTTTTTTTTGTTGTTGTTGATAGTTTTTTTATTACCTCTTCAATTTCTTTTCTTGTCATGGTCCTTTCGGAGTTTCTATATCAGTTTGTGTTGTTTTAGGTAGGTAATGTGTTTCTAGAAATTTGTCTATTTCCTCTACGTTCTCAAAATTTGTTGGAGTACAATTTTTCATAGTAGTTTTTTATGATCCTTTTTATTTCAATGTCCCCTGTCTTATTTCTTATTTGTTTTTCTTTTGTCAGTTTGGCCAATGGTTTGTTGATTTTGTTGATCTTTTCAAAGAACCAACTTCTGGTTTTGTTGGTTCTTTCTATTGTTTTTCTGTTCTCTATTTCATTTAATTGTGCTCTAATCTTTATTATTTCCTTTCTTCTGGTGACTGTGGGCTTCTTTTGCTGTTCTCTTTCCATTTGTTTGAGTTGGAGGGCTCACATTTTTATTTTGGCCCATTCCTCTTTTTTTTTTTTTTTTTTTGATGTGTGCATTTATTGCTATTAATTGGCCTTCTTAAGCACTGCCTTTGCTGTGTTCCAAAGATTTTGGTATCATGTGTCTTCATTCTCAATTGTTTCTAGCAATTTTTTGATTCCCTCTTTCATTTCTTCTATTACCCAGTTATTTTTAAGGAAGGTGTTATTCAGTTTCCATGTATTTTTCCCCCATGGTTCTTCCTGTTATTTTTACTTTTATGGTGTGATCAGAGAGAATGCTTTGTATTATTTCAATGTTTTGGATTTTACTGAGAGTTGCTTTGTGGCCTGTCTTAGTTATCTAATGCTGCTGTAACAGAAATACCACAAGTGGATGACTTTAACAAAATGGAAATTTATTCTCTCACAGTCTAGCAGGCTAAAAGTCCAAATTCAGAGCACCTGATCCCAGGGAAGGCTTTTTCCCTCTGTTGGTTCTGTGGAAGCTCCCCTGGTCTGGGAGCTTCTTAGCACAGGAACTCTGGGTCCAAAGGACACACTTCACTCCTGGTGTTTCTTTCTTGGTGGTAGGAGATCCCTCTCCTCTCTGCACAATTCCCTCTTTTATATCTCAAAAGAGATTGACTCAATATACAACCTAATCCTGTAGATTGAGTCTTGCCTCATTAACATAACTGCCTCTAATTATGCCTCATTAACATCATAGAGGTTAAGATTTACAACATATAGGATAATCACATCAGATCACAAGATGATGTAGGCCTCCCAAAATTTATGTCCTTGCCACATGTAAAACACATCATATCATCTCAAAAGTCTTAAATCAACTCCAGTTGCAAATTCCATTTTCTGAAAAATTCCTACTCATCTGTGAAACTAGAATACAAAGTATCTGCTTCCAAAGTACAATGGTGGAACAGGCACAAGGTAGTCATTTCCATTACAAATGGGAGAAAATGGAGGGAAAGAAGGGTTAACAGCACCAAGCAAGTCAACAGAACACATTACATTAGCTGTCAAGGCTTGAAAATAATCCTTTGTTCTCTGAGATCATTCAAGCAATGGCCCTGCCCTCCAGACACTAGGTTTTGGCCACACTCTTTGGATTCCGGGTGGAGGCCCCTCAACCCCAACCCTGTTCTCTCACATTTGGGTGACCCCATTATCATAGTCTATCTGAGAGGCTATCCAATTCCCTTGGCCCTGGCAGACCCCATTCTTCTGCCCCTTGGGCAGGACAGTCCCACCTCCTCAGTTTTGGGTATTGGATCCAGCCCCATCCCCCTGGCACTGTTGAATGGCAGCCCCACACTCCAGAACAGAGCTGGTGAAGATCTGACTTTTTGAAAACTAGGAGGTAGTGGCACCGCCCTTTGTAACCTCAGAGGGCATGAGTCCACCCTTTGAGACCCCAGAGTTTGTGGCCCTACTCTTTGAGACTGAGGTAGCTCTGCTTTCTGTGTTCCTCTTCTCTTCAGCTTCTGCTTCCTGGTTCCTTGGCCCCTCAACCCCTTGAGCCCTTGGGCCACCCTGGTGTCTGCCCTGCTTGGGCAAGTGTTCCAAAGCTCTTTTGCTCTATTGATAAGTGCCTGGAGACACCCCACTTCGCCAGTAAACCTCAGCCAGAAAGCACTCAACTCTCTTGCTTTGTGGATCTGCAAGCCGAGCTCAACCGATTAGTACACTGAGGCATCCCAGTCCACCAGGAAGCCTTCTGCACAAGGGCACTCAGCTCTCTCGATCCGTAGGTCAGCCCCCATGCTGTCTCACACTGTTCTCCTGGTTCTATTGCTGCCATTTCTCTGTTGCTGCTTTTTGCCATCTGAGCCATCTCCAGTGTAACAACTTTCCACACTTCCTTCTGAGCCCGTACAAGAATTGTCTTTGATATCCATAATTCCACCAACAATCTCTTCCAGCTTCTACCGTATCACAGTTTCAAAACCACTTCCACATTTTAGGTATCTCTAAGAGCAGCACCCCACTCAGTACCAAATTCTGTCTTAGTTATCAACTGCTGATATAACAGAAATACCACAAGTGGATGGTTTTAACAAATGGAAATTCATTCTGCAACAGTCTAGGAGGCCAGAAGTCCAAATTCAGGGTGCCAGCTCCCAGAGAAGTCTTTCTCTCTCTGTCAGTTTTGGGGGAATGTCCTTGTTATCAATCTTCCCCTGGTCTAGGAGCTTATCAGCACAGGGACCCTGGGTCCAAAGGACACACTTCACTCCTGGCACTTCTTTCTTGGTGGTAGGAGATCCCTTCTCCTCTCTGCTCAATTCTCTCTTTTTATATCTCAAAAGAGATTGACTCAATATACAACCTAATCCTGTAGATTGAGTCCTGCGTCATTAACATAACTGCATCTAATCCTGCCTAATTAACATCATAGAGGTTAGGATTTACAACACATAGCATGATCACATCACATCACAAGATGGTGTACAACCACACAACACTGAGAATCATGGCCTAGCCCAGTTGATACACATTTTTGGTGGATACTTTTCAATCCATAACATGGCCTAAAATGTGGTCTATTCTGGAGAATGTTCCATGTAGTTTGAAAAGAATGTATACTTTTTTGCTATTGGCTGGAGTGTGTTAGATACGTCTATGAGGTCAAGTTTGTTGACTGTGACCTTTAGGTCTTCTGTATGTTTGTTGAGTTTCTTTCTAGATGTTCTGTCCTTTACTGAGAATGGTGTGTTGACATCTCCTACTATTATTATAGAACTATTTGTCTTTTCAGTACTGTTAGAGTTTGTTTTATGTATTTTGGAGCCCTATTGATGAGTGCACAACTATTTTAAGGTTATGTCTTCTTGGTGCATTGTCCGTTTAATCATTATATAATGTTCTTCCTTGTCTTTTATGGTGGATTTTGTCTTAAGTCTATTTTATTTGCTCTTTTTTTGGTTACTGTTTGCTTGATATATTTTTTCCATCCTTTGATTTTTAATATATTTATGTCTTTGTATCTAAAGTGTATCTCTTGTAGACAGCGTATTGATGGTGCATGTTTTTTTTTTTAATCCTTTCTGCCACTTGTTGTCTCTTTATGAGTGCATTTTTGCCATTTACATTCATTGTGATTATCAGTAGGTATAGGTTTACTGCTGTTATATTGTGTTTTTTTATTGTGCTTTAAGTGAAAGTTTACAATTCGAGTTAATTTCTCATAAAAAAAATTTATACACATATTGTTATGTGACCCTAGTTGCAATCTCTATAATGTTGTTACACTCTCCCTTTCCACTCAGGGTTTCCCGTGTCCATCCAACCAGTCCTTTTCTGCCTTCTCATCCTGCCTCCAGACAGGAGCTGCCCATTTGGTCTCATGTATCTGCTTAAACTAAGAAGCACACTCTTCACGAGTATTATTTTATGTCTTATAGTTCAGCTAATCTTTGTCTGAAGAGTAGGCTTCAGGAATGGTTTTAGTTCTGGGTTAACAGAGTGTCCAGGAGACCATGGCTTCGAAGGTTCCTCCAGTCTCAGTCAGACCATTAAGTCTGGTC
>NW_004444124.1:5001085-5003508 GCF_000243295.1 Trichechus manatus latirostris | reverse complement strand
TCTTCCTCCAATCCTGACGCCACATTCTTCTTCATATAGTCCAGCTTCTCTGATTATTTGCTCAACATATAGATTGACAGACACCTTTCCTGACTTTAAACCACGCAGTATCCCCTTGTTCTGTTCTAACAACTACCTTTTGATTTATGTACAGGTTCCTCATGAGCACAATTAAGCGTTCTGGAAATCCTATTCTTTGCAATGTTATCCATGATTTGTTATGATCCACACAGTCGAATGCCTTTGCATAGTCAATAAAACACAGGTAAACATCCTTCTGGTATTCTCTGCTTTCTGCCAGGATCCTTCTGACATCAGCAATGATATCCCTGGTTCCATGTCCCCTTTTGAATCCGGCCTGAATTTCTAGCAGTTCCCTGTCGATATACTGCTGCAGCCACTTTTGAATGATCTTCTGCAAAATTTTACTTGTGTGGGGTATTAATGATATTGTCCGATAATTTCCACATTCAGTTGTTCTGACTAATGATACTGAGCTTTTCCATTTCCTTTTCCAGAAATGTGGTTGATTTGATTTCTGTGTATTCCATCTGGCGAGGTCCACGTGTATAGTCACCATTTATGTTGGTGAAAAAAGGTATTTGCAATGAAGAAGTCGTTGGTCTTACAAAATTCTATCATGCAATCTCCAGCATTGTTTCCGTCACCAAGGTCATAGTTTCCAACTACCGATCCTTCTTCTTTGTTTCCAACTTTCACATTCCAATCACCAGTAATTATCCATGCATCCCGATTGCATGTTCTATCAATTTCAGGCTGTAGAAGCTGGTAAAAATTCTTCAGTTTCTTCATCTGTGGCCTTAGTGGTTGGTGCATGATTTTGAATGTTAGTCATATTAACTGGTCTTCCTTGTAGGCATATGGATATTCTCATATCACTGACAGCATTGTACTTCAGGATAGATCTTGAAATGTTCTTTTTTTCGATGAATGCAACACCACTCCTCTTCAGGTTGTCATTCCCAGCATAGCAGACCATATGATTGTCAGATTCAAAATGACCAATACCAGTCCATTTCAGCTCATTAATGCCTAGGATATCGATGTTTATGAGTTCCATTTCATTTTTTACGATTTCCAATTTTCCTAGATTCATACTTCGTACATTCCATGTTCCAATTATTAATGGACATTTGCAGCTGTTTCTTCTCATTTTGAGTCGTGCCCCATCAGCAAATGAGTGTCCCAAAAACTTGTCTCCCTCCACGTCATTAAGGTCGACTCTACTTTGAGGAGGCAGCTCTTCCCCACTCATCTTTTGAGTGCCTTCCAACCTGAGGGGCTCATCTTCCGGCACTATATCAGACAATGTTCTACTGCTATTCATAAGGGTTTCACTGGCTAATTCTTTTCAGAATTAGACTGCCGAAGATGGCAGCGTAGTCAGACACTTCCTATATCCCTCTTACAACAAAGACCTGGAAAAACAAGTGATTATATATGAATATCTAGGAGCCCAGGACAAGGCAAAGTTGAGGACTCAGACTGAGTGGCAACGGGAGAGGGAGACGGTTCAGAAGAAGCCAGCAGCATCAGAGCAGCGGCGGCAGGATGGCAACTCTTCAGCTGCACGGGCAACTCCTCAGCTGCAGTGAAGCAGGCAAACAGCTGTGCACGCACTCGGAAAGCAGTTTCCACATAGAGAGATATGGCAGCAGAGAGTCTGCTTGGATGCTCCAAACCAGTGAAAAACAGCTCCCAAGTGGCTAAAGATAAGAACACGTGTGCGGCCTTCTGTGGGGATTTAAAAAAAAAAAAAAGCCCATTTGGGGAAAACCTCTCCCCCTTTTACCTCCTCTCTCTGCGCTCTGCACCGGGAGTCAGCTGGGACGGAAGTAGATTCCAAAAGGCGCCCTGACCCATTCTCCTGGCCTTGGAGAGGGAACAAATAAGCTGCTGGCTCCCCTAGGCCAGGAACACAGGGTTTGCACAGCTTCTTTGCTAGGCACAGGCATAAGGGGTCTGCAGACTTTGAGTGTCTTACACCCCTGTATAGACTTGTGGGGACCCATCTCAACAGCATTAGCCCTCACTACCAGTACAACAGGGCAAATATCTGAAGTTTAACATCAACTGTTTCAGCTGTGAAGTGGCAGATCTGTAATCCTCGAAACAGCCCTGCCCCTTAAGTAGGCACTTTTATCGATCCGTAACAGGGGCTTGAAGACTGGTGGCATCACCTAAACCTCCTAGTCACCTGCTACAGGAGTCCAAGAAAAACTGGTGCCCTTGAGTCTTTACAGCCAACAGAGTGGGGTGCTCATAGCCCGGCTACAAAACTTACCTAACTACTCACCCTAGAGAATAGGGACATGCTTTCCTTTCAGACTCTAAGGGGCAGCCGTCAGCCCCCTGCCTGGCTCAACACGTGATCCCCTACCACAGCCAGAGTCCAGTGCCTG
>NW_004444124.1:4984818-4999271 GCF_000243295.1 Trichechus manatus latirostris | reverse complement strand
CCCCACTTTTCTCCTGTCAGGGACTCTCTGTTGTGTTCCCTGTCAGGGTGGTCATTAGTGGTAGCTGGGCACCATCTAGTTCTTCTGCTCTCAGGCTGATGAAGTCTCTGGTTTATGTGGCCCTTTTGTCTCTTGGGCTAATATTTTCCTTGTGTCTTTGGTGGTCTTCATTCTCCTTTGCTCCAGGTGGGTTGGGACCAATTGTTGCATTTTAGATGGCCGCTCACAAGTTTTTTAAGACCCTATATGCCACTCACCAAAGTGGGATGCAGAACAGTTCCTTAATAAACTTTGTCATGCCAGTTGACATAGATGTCCCCCGAAACCATGGTCCCCAGACCCCATCCCCTGCTGCTCTGTCCCTGGAAGTCTTTGGTTGTGTTCAGGAAACTTCTTAGCTTTTGGTTTAGTCCAGTTGTGCTGACTTCCCCTGTATTGTGTTTTGTCTTTCCCTGTGTTTTCTGTGTTTAAACCTTTTCTTGAGTTCTTGTACAACATTTGTCCTTTTGTGACTAATTTCTCTCAGCATGATGCCTTCCAGATTCATCCATGTTGCAAGATGTTCTGCAGATTCATCATTGTTCTTTATCGTTGCGTAGTATTCAATTGTGTGTATGTACCATAATTTGTTTATCCAATCGTCCATTGATGGGCACCTGGGTTGTTTCCATCTTTTTGCTATTGTGAACAGTGCTGCAATGAACATGGGTGTACATATATCTATTCGTGTGACGGCTCTTATTTCTCTAGGATATATTCCTAGGAGTGGGATTGCTGGACCGTATAGTACTTCTATTTCTAGCTTTTTAAGGAAGTGCCAAATCAATTTCCAAAGTAGTTATACCATTTTACATTCCCACCAACAGTGCATAAGTGTTCCAGTCTCTCCACAACTCACCAACGTTTATTATTTTGTGTTTTTTGGATTAGTGCTAGCCTTGTTGGGGTGAGATGGTATCTCAATGTAGTTTTGATTTGTGTTTGTCTAACGGCTGATGATCGTGAGCATTTCTTCATGTATCTGTTAGCCTCCTGAATGTCGTCTTTGGTGAAGTACCTGTTCATATCCTTTGACCATTTTTTAATTGGGTTATTTGTCTTTTCGTTATTGAGGTTTTGCAGTATCTTGTAGATTTTAGACATTAGACCCTGACTGGATATGTCATAGCCAAAAATTTTTTCCCAATCTGTAGGTTGTCTTTTTACTCTTTTGGTGAAGTCTTTTGATGAGCATAAGTGTTTGATTTTTAGGACCTCCAGTAATCTAGTTTCTCATCTTGTGTTTGTGCATTCTTAGTTATGGTTTGTATTCTGTTTATGCCATGTATTAGGGCTCCTAGCATTGTCCGTATTTTTTCTTCCATGATCTTTATCATTTTAGATTTTATACTTAGGTCTTCGATCCATTTTGAGTTAGTTTTTGTACATGGTATGAGGTATGGGTCTTGTTTCGTTTTTTTGCAGCTGGATATCCAGTTATGCCAGCACTATTTGTTAAAAAGACTTGTCTCTTCCCCCATTTAATGGACTTTGGGGCTTGTCAAACATCAGCTGCTCGTGTCATTGTTGTTGTTAGATGCTGTTGAGTCGGTTCTAACACATAGTGACCCTATGAAAACAGAACGAATACCGCCCAGTCCTGCGCCATCCTCACAATCGTTGCCATCCTTGAGCCCACTCTTGCAGCCAATGTGTCAACCCATCTCATTGAGGGTCTTCCTCTTTTTCACTGACCCTCTACTTTACCATGCATGATTTCCAGCTATTCATAAGTGGATGAATTTATGTCTGGATTCTCAATTCTGTTCCATTGGTCTATGTATCTGTTGTTGTACCAGTACTATGCTGTTTTGAATACCGTGGTGATAGAATAGGTTCTAAAATCAGGTAGTGTGAGGCCTCCCACTTTGTTCTTCTTCTTCAGTAATGCTTTAGTCATCCGGGGCCTCTTCCCTTTCCATATGAAATTGGTGATTTGTTTCTCCATCTCATTAAAAAATATCTTTGAAATTTGGGTCAGGATTGCATTGTGTCTGGAGATTGCTTTGGGTAGAATTGACATTTTCACTATGTTGAGTCTTCTTATCCATGAGCAAGGTATGTTTTTCCACTTATGTATGTCTTTTGGTTTCTTGCAGTAGTGTCTTGTAGTTTTCATTGTATAGGTCTTTTACATCTCTGGTTAGATTTATTCCTAAGTATTTTATCTTCTTGGGGACTATTGTAAATGGTATTGATTTGGTGATTTCCTCTTAGAAGTTCTCTTTGTTGGTGTAGAGGAATCCAACTGATTTTTGTATGTTTATTTTGTATCCTGATACTTTGCTGAAATCTTCTGTTAGTTCCAGTAGTTTTCTTGTGATCTTTGGGGCTTTCAGTGTATAAAATCATATCATCTGCAAATAAGGATACTTTTACTTCTTCCTTACCAATTTGGATGCCCTTAATTCTTTTTCTTGCCTTATTGCTCTGGCTAGGACCTCCACCACAATATTGAATAAGAGTGGTGATAAAGGGCATCCTTGTCTGGTTCCTGTTCTCAAGGGGAATGCTTTCAGACTCTCTCCTTTTAGGATGATGTTGGCTGGAGGCTTTGTATAAGTGCCCTTAATTATGTTGAGGAATTTCCCTTCTATTCTCATTTTGCTGAGAGTTTTTATTATGAATGGGTGTTGGACTTTGTCAAATGTCTTTTCTGCATCAATTGATAAGATCATGTGGTTCTTATCTTTTGTTTTATTTATGTGATGGATTACATTGATTTTCTAATGTTGAACCATCCTTGCATACCTGATATGACTCCCACTTGATCGTGGTGAATTATTTTTTTGATATGTCGTTGAATTCTATTGGCTAGAATTTGGTTGAGAATTTTTGCGTCTATATTTATGAGGGATATTGGTCTGGAATTTTCTTTTTTTGTGGTGTCTTTACCTAGTTTTGGTATCAGAGTTATGCTGGCTTCATAGAATGAGTTTGAGAGTATTCCATCCTTTTCTATGCTCTGAAATACCTTTAGTAGTAGCGGTGTAAACTCTTCTCTGAAAGTTTGGTAGAATTCTCCAGTGAAGTCGTCAGGGCCAGGGCTTTTTTTGTTGGGAGGTTTTTGTTTTTTTTTAATTTCCTCTTCAATCTCTTTTTTGTTATAGATTTATTTAATTTTTCTGCATCTGTTTGTGTTAGTTTAGGTAGGTAATGTGTTTCTAGAAATTTGTCCATTTACTCTAGGATTTCACATTTGTTGGAATACAATTTTTCATAGTATTCTGTTATGATTCTTTTAATTTCAGTTGGGTCTGTTGTGATATTGCCCATCTCATTTCTTGTTCAGATTATTTGCTTCCTGTCCTATTTTTCTTTTGTCAGTTTGGCCAATGGTTTATCGATTTTGTTGATTTTTTCAAAGAACCAGCTTTTGGTCTTGTTAACTCTTTCAATTGTTTTCTTACTCTCTATTTCATTTAACTCTTCTCTAATTTTTATTATTTGCTTTCTTCGGGTACCCATGGGCGTCTTTTGCTGCTCTCTTTCCATTTGTTCAAGTTGTAGGGTTAATGGTTTGATTTTTGCTCTTTCTTCTTTTTGGATGTGTGCATTTATTGCTATAAATTGATCTCTGAGCACTGCATTTGCTGTGTCCCAAAGGTTCTGGTAGGATGTGTTTTCATTCTCATTTGATTCTATGAATTTCTTTATTCTGTCCTTGCTTTTTCTATAACCCAGTAGTTTTTGAGCAAGGTGTTGTTCAGGTTCCATGTGTTTGATTTTTTTTTCCCATGCTTTTTCTGTTATTGATTTCTACTTTTATGGCTTTATGGTCAGAAAAGATACTTTGTAATATTTCAATGTTTTGGATTCTGTTAAGGCTTGCTTTGTGGCCTAATATGTGGTCTATTCTGGAGAATGTTCCATGTGTGTTGGAAAAGAAAGTATATTTGGCTGCTGTTGGGTGGAGTGTTCTGTATATGTCTATGAGATCAAGTTGGTTACTTGTGGCATTTATATCTTCTGTGTCTCTATTGAGCTTCTTTCTAGATGTCTGTCCTTCACCAAAAGTGGTGTGTTGAACTCTCCTACTATTATTGTAGATCTGTGTATTTCTCTTTTCAATGCTGTTAGAGTTTGTTTTATGTATTTTGGAAACCTGTCATTGGGTTAGTGAGTATTTATTATGGTTATGTCCTCCTGGCGTATTGACACTTTAATCATTATATAGTGTCCTTCCTTATCCTTTGTGGTGGATTTTGCTTTGAAGTCTGATTTGTCAGAGATTGAGATTGACAATCCTGCTCTTTTTTTATTGTGGGTTTTTTTTTCCCCCCAGTGTTTTTGCTTTGACTTATTTTTGTGACTTCCTCATCTGGGTTGACATCTGGTTGTTCCGTCCTGTGTTCTAGTCTTGGGTTGTTATCTGATATTATTGATTCTGTAACCAGAGGACTCCCTTTAGTATTTCTTGTAATTTTGGTTTTAATTTTACAAATTCCCTTAACTTCTGTTTATCTGGAAATGCCCTAATTTCACCATCATATTTTAGAGACAGTTTTGCTGGATATATAATTCTTGGCTGACATTTTTTTTTTCCTTCAAGTCTTTATATATGTCATCCCATTGCCTTCTTGCCTGCATGGTTTCTGCTAAGTAGTCAGAGCTTAGTCTTATTGATTCTCCTTTGTAGATGACTTTTCGTTTATCCATAGCAGCTCTTAAAATTCTCTCTTTATCTTTGGTTTTGGCAAGTTTGATTATAATATGTCTTGGTGATTTTCTTTTGGGATCTACTTTATGTGGGTAAGCCACTCTTCTATGTTTTCTTCTAGTATTATTTAATTAACATTTAAATCTTTCGTCTGTTTGGAGTCTGTCCTGACAAGGTAAGGTAAGTTATGGGTCCCACTACTCAATTATTGCAACATCACATAATGAATAATCCATCTTTTCCTCAGTAATTTAAGATGACTTCTTTATCATGTCCTAAAGCTAAAGTTATATATACAGATATGTTGTTGTTGTTGTTAGGTGCTGTCCAGTCAGTTCTGGCTCATAGTGACCCTATGTACAACAGAACAGATATATATATATTGTTAAGTTCCGTTGAGTCAGTTCCAACTCATAGTGACCCTATGTACAACAGAATGAAACACTGCCCGGTCCTGTGCCATCCTTACAATCCTTGTTATGCTTGAGCTTATTGTTGCAGCCATTATGTGAGTCCATCTTGTTGAGGGTCTTCCTCTTTTTCACTGACCCTCTACTTTACCAAGCATGATGTCCTTCTCCAGGGTCTGATCACTCCTGATAACATGTCCAAAGCATGTGAGACATAGTCTCGCCATCCTTGCTTCTAAGCAGCATTCTGGTTGTACTTCTTCCAAGAGATTTGTTTGTTCTTTTGACTGACCGGTATTTATAATTGTAAAAATGGCATGGCAATGGCATTATCTGACCTCCTCTAACTTCACGAGAGGGAAGGAGAATCACCAACATCAGCCCAAGGCAGATTTCTATGAGGTGGAGGTCAAACATACCTCTGCCCTCCAAACTTTTTACCAATTCTGACACCAGCTGTTCCTCCCATGGCACTCTCTACTTCTCTGCTGGGTTCACTAATTTGTTGCAGTGACCACACAGAACTCATAGAGCATACTCACAGTTATGGGCTTTATTAGGAAAGTAACAGGTTACAACTCAGGATCAGAATCAGGAAGGATGTACTCCCAGATCTTCTTTCTTAATGGTACCAAGTTCCCCCTTCTGCTCTGGGATTGGCTCTCTTTTAAGCCTAGTGGGATGGCAAAACTGACCAATCCCCTTCTTAGGATTCCAGACACTTTATTTGCATGGTCCCAGCCCCACAGGAGTTCCATGTACTTTATTTGCATTAGCAGCAAGCTGTCAAATCCCCTTGATGGGCCACAAGCACCTTATTTGCATAGTCCTACCCAATCAATGTGTGGGAGTCACAAAGATTATGGCTAGAAGGGCCATGTTAAGTATTTCACAGCACCGCATTAATCACTGTGTTTTATAATATATATTAGTATCTGGTAGGACTAGACCCCCACTCTCATAACTCTTTTATATTTTCCAGAGTTTTCCAGTCTCTAATTACACATTTATTTTTCGTATGAACTTTGGAATTAGTTTTTCTGGATTCAAAAATAACGTTAGCATTTTTATATTTGTAAATTACCTGAAGAAGAATTAACATCTTTATGATATTAAGACTACTGGCCCCAAAACACCCATTTGCACATTTTCTATTAAATTTATTCCTTGGTATTTTAGTATTTTTTTGGGGGGGTGATATTGGAAATTGGGTCTTTCCTTCCACTATATCATCTAGTCTTCTAATCTAGAGCTGTCAAATAAAAATATAATGCAAGTCATATGTTTAATTTTTAATTTTCTGGTAGCCATATTTAAAAAAGTAAAAAACAGGCAAGATAGTTTTAATAATATATTTTACTTAATCTAATATATCATGTATTATCATGTCAGAATGTAAGCAATATAAAAGATTATGAATGATCTATTTTACATTCTTTTTTTTCGTATTAAGTCTTCAAAATCCAGCCTGTATTTTATACCTACAGCACATCTCATTTCAGACTAGTCATATTTCAAGTGCTCAGTGGCAACATGTGGCTACCATATTGAACAATCTTAGTTCTAACTTGTTGTTTATAGACATGAAAGTTATTTATTTTCTGTATATTTTTACTCCACTATCTTACTAGGTTATCTTATGATTGTGGTATTTGCCAATTGCTTCTTTTGAGTTTTTCCTGTATACAACCATGGTACCTACAAATAATGATTATTTTACCTCCTCCTTTCTAATATTTAAACTTTTAATTTCTTTACCTTGTGTAATTATGGTGAGAACACTGCCAGTTCCTTTTTTTGTTACTCATCATTGAATAAATCAAGTTTTTATGGACCAACTATTTTCAGGTTCTGTGGTGTGAAGTGGGGGAAGGGTCCAGGTTAACATTTCAGGCTTCTAACCCAAACTCCCTCCTTCTCTGATGCATAGAAACTGATTGCTTCCTACAAATATGTGATTCTCTGTGTGGCCCCACAGTCTCTTCTCAGATCCACTTCAGGTTGAGGATGGCTTTCGTCACCAGCCCTGCTCATCTCAGTTCCAACATCAGTTGTTTTAATTAATGATATAATTATTGTTATTCAAGGTGAGTCACTTGGTTCTAGGAAGTGTATTTTTGCTGGCACTTTCTGGGATCTGCCACCACTGATCAACAAAGTCCACGGTTCTTCTTTTCACTTGTCCCCACACTGCTTCTGCCTGATATCACACATTCTGGAATCCAGGTTTCACTGAAAATGGAGTTCGCAAGTTTGTCTTTACATTTTCCTTGTTATTTTGTATATTTTCAGCAGTAAAAGGGGAAAGTTACTAACCTATGTAGCCATGTTCCTCCCTCTCACCCTATGCCCACCTCAACTGTTTTCATATTTCCAGGGCCCATTTCCTCTTGGAATTCTTTCTTGACTTCTCAAGGTGGCTCAGGTGCCCCTCATCTGTGCTCTTAGAGCATCCTGTGCTTCTAGCAAAGATATGGAAATTGTTTACTTACCTCTACCTGCCTTTACACTGCGAAATCCCTGACACAAGACCATATCATGGTAACAATTCGGTCCTCAGTACACATTGCCTAACCACTGCCCATGCTTAGTAAGTATATTTTGAATGACTAGAAGGTTGGCCATGAACTCCTTGCCTGACCTCATTACCTGGGCATTAGGCTTGATGTAGTTGGTTATCTTCTACTTAAACATGTGGAATTATAAAAATGGGATATGTTGAAAGGTTTGAAGACTTGAAGCCTCTCAAGCATAACATCTATATAAAATAGCCCAGTTAAGCTCTCAGCTTAAAATAGTTAATACTGTTACCAAACTTATTGAACAATAATTTATTCTGTGAGTTTTACTTACATAAAAAAAACACTCAAATTGTTTTTTGTCCTCACTATTCCTTTACAGGAACCCTGGTGGCACAGTGGTTAAGCTTTCAGCTGCTAACCAAGAGACTGGCAATATGATTCCACCAGCCACTCCTTGGAAACCCTATGAGGCAGTGCTACTCTGTCCTATAGGGTAGCTATGAGTTAGATCAAGGTCTATTTTTTTCCTACTTGTTTTTAGTAATTAACCAAAAGTAAAGGAGACCTTTCTGAAAAACATTCTTGGGACTCCAATTTTTCTGGCTGTACTGCTGCTTCGATGCAACCAGTGCGACTGAATTTGAGTACCACTTCCCCATTCAAGAAAAATAAAAGAGTTTTTTGTTAGTCTTATATGGAAGTCTGACTCAGTAAGAATGATTAGGTTTTAATTTCTTAGAAATTTCTATAATTCTTCAGGTTTTTCCTCTGAAAAAGAGAGACAGAATATATCGTACCAATTATAAATGGTATATTTAAGGTCCTTATAATCCTGAGATTTGATGATTTTATAACTATATTGAGTTAACTTTGGTGTTTTATCATTATATTTTGAAAAATAATAACACAAACCTTAGCAGTTAAAAGTTTGATATGCTTAATTTTTATACAGGAAAATATATATTAACTAGCTGTTGTATTTAATACTATTAAAAATGAAAGTGTTATCATGAGTTATAAATTTCTTAGAAAAACAGTATAGATCAAACCTACAAGAATTTTTACTTCTATATTAAGGTTCCAAGTTATACCTGACTAGTTAGTACATCCACCTCGTGTCTGTCAGTTTGTTGCATGGTGGTGGCTTATGTGTTGCTGTGATACTGGATGCTTTGCCACCAGTATTTCAAATACCAGCAGGATCGCTGTTGGTGGATAGGTTTCAGCTGAGCTTCCAGGCTAAGACAGACTAGGAAAAAGGACCTGGCAGTCTACTTCTGAAAAAATTGGCCAGTGAAAACTTTATGAATAGCAGTGGAACGTCGTATGATTATAGTGCCAGGATATGAGCCCCTCAGGTTGGAAGGCACTCAAAAGACAACCAGGGAAGAGCTGCATCCTCAGAGGAGAGTTGACCTTAATGATGCGAATGGAGTCCAGCTTTCAGGATCTTCATTTACTGATGTGGCATGTATCAAAACAATAAGAAAGAGCTGCAAACGTCCATTAATAATTGGAACATGGAATGTATGAAGTATGAATTTAGGACAATTGGAAATCATCAAAAATGAAATATTTTTGATTATTTGAAAATGATATCCTAGGCTTTAGTGAGCTGAAATGGACTGGTATTGGCCATTTTGAATCAGACAATCTTATGGTCTCCTATGCTGGGAATGACAAATTGAAGAGGAATGGCATTGCGTTCATCATCAAAAAGAACATTTCAAGGTCTTTCCTGAAGTATAACTCTGTAAGTGTTGGGATAATATCCATATTCCCACAAGGAAGACCAGTTAATACAACTATTATTTAAATTTATTTAGCAATCACTAAGGCCAAAGATGAAGAAATTGAAGATTTTTTTACCAACTTCTACAGTCCGAAGTTGATCAAACATGCAATCAAGATGTATTGATAGAGGCGGGGCCAAGATGGCAGAGTAGTCAGATGCTTCCTGTGGTCCCTCTTACAACAAAGACCTGAAAAAACAAGTGAATCAGTTATATATGACAATCTAGGAGCCCTGAAAATCAAAGGCAAAGTTGAGAAACTGGACTGAGTGGCAGGGGGAGGGAGAGATGGTTCAGAAGCAGCAAGGAGTTGCCAGATCTGACCCAGCAGAAGCCAGAACCCTTCAGGTGGGATTGGCTGGCGTGTGCAGTGAAGCAAGCAGTGGCACTTGGGAAGCATTTACCACATCTGGAGAACCCAGTGGCGGAGAGTCTACTTGGGCCTTCAGAGCCAGTGAAAAGCGGTGATCAACTGGCAAAAGATAAGTACATGCGTATGACCTACCATGTAGATCAAAAAATGCCCCCTTGGGGAAAAACCTCTCCCCCATTTACCTGCCTCTTCCCCACTCTGCACCAGGTCCTAGGCCAGGTTCAGTGATTGCTGACTCCCCTGGGCCAGAGTAGGATCTGTCATGAGCTCTGAGCCAATTTCCCAGCCTTGGAGAGGGAAAAAATTAACAAACAGGAAAAAATAATTTGCCAGCTCCCCTAAGCCAGGAACTCAAGGTAGGCACAGCTCCTTTGCCTTGTCACAGGCATAAGGATACACGGACTTTGAATGCCTTTCACCCTTGCATAGACCTGTATGGGCCCATTTCAACACATAGGCCCTCTTTACCACAGTACAACAGGGTATATACCTGAAATCTAATTTCAACTGTATCAGCTATATGGGGAAGTAGCAGGTTTGTGACATTTGACACTGCTCTGCCCACTAAGCGGTGTCCTCACCCTGCCTAAGGACTGGTGGCTCCACCTATGACACCCAGCTGCCCAGGATAGGGGTCCAAGAATAAGTGGTGCCTCCCAGTCCTTACAGTGAACAGCATTACGTACCCATAGTCCAGCTGCAAAATCTACCGACCTATGTGCTCTAGGGAACAGGGACACTCTTTCCTCCTAGACATGCAAGAGCAGCTGTCAGCCCCCTGCCTTGCTCAGTGTATGACCTCCCTACTGCAGCCAGATACCTGTGCCTACACCAATCACCCCTGCCCATGTAGGACTGTAGGGAAGAGCCTGCACCACACACTTGGTGACCGACTATGTGGACACCTGAGCTGAATCCATACAAGAAAACTAAACAGACTCCTGGGCTTACATACCTAGAAACAGATCTAACCACCTGGTGACAGGATATTAGAGCTTCAAAGGTGCCAATAATCAAACTAACTCACATAAGGAGCCTATTTGGGCATATCAAAACAAAACAAAACAAGAAGCTAAGACACAGTAAGCAAACAAAAAATAAAAAATATAACTTATTGATGGCTCAGAGACAACACTCAGTATCAACTCACATAAAAAGGCAAACCATCACGGCTTCAGCAAGTGACCAAAACATAGAATCAAGAAATTTTCTGGAGGAAGAGAACTTCTTGGAATTACTGGAGGAGAAATACAAAAGATTAATATACAGAACTCTTCAAGGGATCAGGAAGGAGGTCATGCAAAAGGCAGACCAAGCCAAGGAACACACAGACAAAGCAAAAGAGGAACTTAAGAAGATTATAGAAGAGTACAATGACAAATTTAACAGGCTACAAGAAACCATAGAGAGACAGCAAATAGAAATGCAGACTATTAATAATAAATTTTCAGAACTAGACAACTCCACAGTCATAGGAGCAGAATTGAAGTAATGGAAGTCAGAATTAGTGAGACTGAAGATAAAGCACTTGACACCAATATACTTGAGGAAAAATCTGATAAAATAATTTAAAAAAAAAAAAAAAGAAGAAACCCTAAGAATTATGTGGGACTCTATCAAGAAGAATAACCTGAGTGACTGGAGTATCAGAACGGGGGGATAACAGAAAATACAGAGAGAATTGTTGAAGCTTTGTTGGCAGAAAATGTCCCTGATTTCATGAAAGTTTAGAAGACATCGATCCAAGATGCTCATCGAACCCCACATAAGGTAGATCCCAAAAAAAAGTAACCAAGACATATTATAATCAAACTTGCCAAAACCAAAGGTAAAGAGAATGTTTTAAGAGGAGCTAGAGACACACGAAAAGTCATCTGCAAAGGAGAGTCAATAAGACTAAGCTTGGACTACTCAGCAGAAACCATACAGGCAAGAAGGCAATGGGATGATATATATAAAGCCCTGAAGGAAAAAAACTGCCAGCCAAGAATTATATATCCAGCAAAACTGTCTCTAAAATATGATGGTGAAATTAGGGCATTTCCAGATAAACAGAAGTTTAGGGAATTTGTAAAAACCAAACCAAAATTACAAGAAATACCAAAGGGAATCCTCTGATTAGAAAGCAATAACATCAGATAACAACCCAAGACTGGAACAGAGGACAGAGCCACCAGATATAAACCCAGATAGGGAAGTCACAAAAATAAGTCAAAGCTAAAACACTGAAAATAGGGAAACAGAGACATCAATATGTAAAAGATAACAACATTAAAACAAAAAAGAGGGAATAAAAAATATACTCATAGATCTTTCATATGGCGATGAAATAAAAGATTGGTTTAAACTTAGAAAAATAGCGGTAAATATTAAGGTAACCACAAAGGAAATTAACAATCTTCCACATCAAAATAAAAAAACAAGAAAAACATGAAGACTCAGCAAATACGAAATCAACAATGAAAAACATGAAAAGAAAATACGTAAAGAAAAATGACTCAGCACAGAAAATTAAGTGGAACAAAGAAACTGTCAATAACACACAAAAAAAGACATCAAAATGACAGCACTAAACCGATAGCTATCAATAATCATACTGAATGTAAATGGACTAATTGCACCAATAAAGAGACAGAGAGTGGCAGAATGGATTTAATAAACATTATCTGTCTATATGCCGCCTACAAGAGACGTACCTTAGACTTAAAGACACAAACTAAAACTCAAAGGATGGAAAAAAATATATCAAGCAAACAACAATCAAAAAAGAGCAGGAGTGGCAATATTAACCTGACAAAATAGACTTGAAAGTAAAATCCACCACAAAGTCTAAGGAAGGACATTATATAATGATTAAAGGCTCAATACACCAGGAGGACATAACCATAATAAATATTTACCCACCCAACGACAGGGCTCCAAAATACATAAAACAAACTCTAATAGCATTGACAAGAGATAGACAGCTCCACAATAATAGCAGGAGACTTTAACACACTGCTTTCAGTGTAGGACAGACATCTAGAAAGAGGTTCAATAAAGACATGGAAGATCTAAATGCCACAAGCAACCAACTCGATCTCATAGACATATACAGAACACTCAGCTCAACAGCAGCCAAGTATACTTTCTTTTCCAATGCACTTGGAACATTCTCCAAAATAGACGACAATATTAGGCCACAAAGCAAGCCTTAAAAGAATTCAAAATATCAAAATATTACAAAGCATCTTTCCTGACCATAAAGCCATAAAAGTAGAAATTAATAACAGAAAAAGCAAGGAAAAAAATCAAACACATGGAAATTGAATAACACCTTGCTTGAAAACTACTGGGTTACAGAAGAAATTAAGGATGGAATAAAGAAATTCACAGAATCAAATGAGAATTAAAACACATCCCACCAGAACCTTTGGGACACAGCAAAAGCAGTGCTCAGAGATCAATTTATAGCAATAAATGCACACATTCAGAAAGAAGAAAGGGCCAAAATCAAACCATTAACCCTACAACTCTAGCAAGTAGAAAGAGAGCAGCAAAAGAAGCCCTCTGGTGCCAGAAGAAAGGAAATGATAAGAATTAGAGACGAGTTAAATAAAATAGAGAATAGGAAAACAATTGAAAGAGTTAACAAGACCAAAATCTGGTTCTTTGAAAAGATAAAAAAAAATCAATAAACCATTGGCCAAACTGACAACAGAAAAACGGGAGAGGAAACAAATAACTCGAATAAGAAATGAGATGGGTGATATCACAACAGGCCCAACAGAAATTAAAAGAATCATAACAGAATATTATGAAAAATTATACTCTGACAAATTTGAAATCCTTGAGTAAATGGACAAATTTCTAGAAACACACTACCTACCTAAACTAACACAAACAGAGGTAGAACAACTAAATAAATCTATAACAAAAGAGATTGAAAAGGTAATTAAAAAACTCCCAACAAAAAAAAGCCCTGGCCCTGATGGCTTCACTGGAGAATTCTACCAAACTTTCAGAGAAGAGTTAACACCATTACTACTAAAGATATTTCAGAGCATAGAAAAGGATGGAATACTTCCAAACTCATTCTATGAAGCCACTTAACCCTGATACCAAAACCAGGTAAAGACAAAACAAAAAAAGAAAATTGCAGACCAATATCCCTCATGAACATAGACACAAAAATCCTCAACAAAATCCTAGCAAATAGAATTCAACAAAATATCAAATAAATAATTCACCATGATCAAGTGGGATTTATACCAGGAATGCAGGGATGGTTCAACATTAGAAAAATAATGTAATCCATCACATAAATAAAACAAAAGACAAGAACCAGGTGATCTTACCAATCGATGCAGAAGAGGCATTTGACAAAGTCCAACACCCATCATGATAAAAACTCTTAGCAAAATAGGAATAGAAGGGAAATTCCTCAACATAACAAAGGACATTTATACAAACCAACAGCCAACATTACTCTAAATGGAGAGAGTCTGAAAGCATCCCCCTTGAGAACGGGAACCAGACAAGAATACCCTTTATCAGCACTTGTATTCAACCTCGTGCTGGAGGTCCTAGCCAGAGCAATTAGGCTAGAAAAAGAAATAAATGGCATCCAAATTGGTAAGGAAGAAGTCAAAGTATCTCTATTTTCAGATGATATGA
>NW_004444124.1:4913828-4962902 GCF_000243295.1 Trichechus manatus latirostris | reverse complement strand
TGTTAACCAATGTCATAAAACAATATGTGTACTGACTGTTTAATGAGAAAATATTTGTTCTGCAAACCTTCACCTAAAGTACAATTTAAAAAATACTTAAAAAAAACAAAAACAAATACCTCTTTTCAACAACATAAACGGCGACTATACACATGGACCTAGCCGGATGAAATACACAGGAATCAAATCGACTACATCTGTGGAAAGAGACAATGGAAAAGCTCACCATCATCAGTCAGAACTAGGCCAGGGGCCGACTGGGGAACAGACCATCAGTTGCTTATATGCAAGTTCAAGCTGAAGTTGAAGAAAATTAGAACAAGTCCACAAGAGCCAAAGTATGACCTTGAGTATATCCCACCTGAATTTAGAGACCATCTCAAGAACAGATTTGACGCTTTGAACGGTAATGACTGAAGACCATATGAGTTGTGGAATGACATCAAGGACATCATACATGAAGAAAGCAAAAGGTCATTTAAAAGACAAGAAAGAAAGAAAAGGCCAAAATGGATGTCAGAAGAGACTCTGAAAGTTGTTCTTGAACATAGAGTAGGTTAAGCATAAGGAAAAAAAGTGATGAATTTAAAGAGCGGAACAGAACATTTCAAAGGGTGGCTCAAGAAGACACAGTAAAGTATTATAATGAAATGTGCAAAGTCTTGGAGATAGAAAACCCAAAGAGAAGAACACACTCAGCATTTCTCAAGCTGAAAGAACTGAAGAAAACGATCAAACTTTGAGTTGCAATATTGAAGAATTCGAAGGTGAAAGTATTAAATGACGCAGAAAGCATCAAAATAAGATGGGAGGAATACTCAGAGTCACCGTACCAAAAAGAATTGCTAACATATGATTAAGAACCGATGGTACTGAAGGAAGAAGTCCAAGCTGCACTGAAGGCATTGGCGAAAAAAAAGGCTCCAGGAATTGATGGAATACCAATTAAGATATTTCAACAAACGGATGCAGTGCTGGAAGTGCTCACTTGCCTATGCTAAGAAATTTGGAAGACAGCTACCTGGCCAACCAACTGGAAGAGAGTCACGTTTGTACCCATTCCAAAGACAAGCGACCCAACAGAATGCAGCAATTATCACACAATATCGTTAATATCACATACAAGTAAAATTTTGCGGAAGATCATTCAAAAGCAGTTTTACAGCAGTACATTGACAGAGAATTGCCAGAAATTCAAGCCGGATTCAGAAGAGGATGTGGAACCAGGGATATCATTGCTGATGTCAGATGGATCCTGACTGAAAGACCAGAAAGATGTTTACCTGTGTTTTATTGACTATGCAAAGGCATTCCACTGTGTGGATCATAACAAATTATGGATAACATTGCGAAGAATGGGAATTCCAGAACACTTAATTGTGCTCATGAGGAACCTGTACTTAGACCAAGAGGCAGTCGTTGTAACAGAACAAGGGAATACTGTGTGGTTGAAAGTCAGAAAAGCTGTGCATCAGGCTTGTATCATTTCACCATCCTTATTCAATCTGTATGTTTAGCAAATAATCCGAGAAGCTGGACTGTTTGAAGAAGAACTCAGTTTCAGGATTGGAGGAAGACTCATTAACAACCTGTGATATGCAGATGACTCAATCTTGTTTGCAGAAAGTGAAGAGGACTTGAAGCAGTTACTAATGAAGATCAAAGACCACAGCCTTCAGTATGAATTACACCTCAACATAAAGAAAGCAAAAATCCTCACAACTGGACCAACAAGCAACATCATGATAAACGGAGAAAAGATAGAAGTTTTCAAGGATTTCATTTTACGTGGATCCACAATCAATGCCCACAGAAGCAGCAGTCAAGAAATCAAACGATGTATTTTTTGCATTGGGCTAATCTGCTGCAGAAGACTTCTTTAAAGTGTTAAAACACAAAGATGTCACTTTAAGGACTAAAGTTCACCTGACTCAAGCCATGATGTTTTCATTCACCTCATATGTATGTGAAACTGGACAATGAACATGGAAGACTGAAGAAAAATTGATGCCTTTGACTTATGGTGTTGGCGAAGAATACTGAATATACCATGGACTGTCAGAAGGAGGAATAAATCTGTCTTGGAAGAAGTACAGCCAGGATGCTTATTAGTAGCAAGGATGGTGAGACTTTGCCTCACTTACTTTGGACATGTTATCAGGAGGGATCAGTCCCTGCAGAAGGACATCATGCTTGATGAAATAGAGGGTCAGCGAAAAAGAGGAAGACCCTCGATGAGATGGATTGACACAGTGGCTGCAGCAATGGCCTCAAGCATAACAACAATTGTGAGGATGGCACAGGACAGGGCAATGTTTTGTTCTGTTGTACATAGGGTCGCTATGAGTCGGAACTGATTGAATGGCACCAAAGAACAATAAGACAATAAGTTAGTACATATCTATTTTCCCCTTGATCAAATTCAATCCTGTAAGAAATACGAGTATTAAAGATATATGACATATTTGATTAGAACATTGGGACGAGCGTGTACGAAAGAAGGCAAGAGACATTATGTCCAGTAGGGCAGATTTAAATTAAATAATTAAAAAGATCACATCAAATTGAGATAAGACTATTGTTCAATTCCTGCTCAATTGTCACTTCTTTATAAAGTGGGAGTAACCTTCCATGTATTTAGAATCTGAAACATTTACCTAAGGGGCTAGCCTAGTAAATAAATTAACCAACTAAAATAAAAATAAGGTAGCATTAGTCACTATTAGTTAGTGACTAATCATTTAAACAAAAAAACAATTCTGACTCATAGCAACCCTGTAGGACAGAGTAGAACTGGCCCATAGGGTTTCCAAGGAGCACTTGGTGGATTTAACCCACCGACCTTTTGGTTAGCAGCCTGAGCTCTTAACCACTGCACCACCAGGGATCCGATTAATCAATTAGTGATTATTAATTAATTATTAACACTATAAATTATTCATGGTTGTTAATTAATTAGTAGTTACCTTTTTATGTATGGAAACCCTGATGGAGTAGTGGTTAAGAGCTATGGCTGCTAACCAAAAAGTCGGCAGTTGGAATTCACCGGGCGCTTCTTGGAAACTCTATGGAGCAGTTCTACTCTGTCCTGTAGTGTCACTATGAGTTGGAATTGACTCGATGGCAATGTTTTTTTTTCTTTTTTATGTGAGCTTGTGTTCCCACCTAGGTTACAAGTGTCTTAAATTCATCATATTCCATACTTTCTTTATTCCTTTGGTTAATTTTTTCAAAAAATATTTATTGAGCACCGACTGTAAGTCAAAGACTGCAGGTACAGTGGTGAGAGACTCCAGTCTGCTTCTGAGGAGTTTCTATACCTCCCAGCCTAACCATCATGCAGAAAGTACTCAGTAAATATGAATTGGTTGAAGTTGTACTGAAAATATGTTGAAAACCTAGTTAGTGTTGCCAAAATTAGCAAATAAAAATGCATTATGTACCCTGCAATATTTGGGACATATTTATACTAAAAAATATTCATTGTTTTTCTGAAATACAAATTTCACTGGACATCCTGTATTTCATCTTGTACCCTACTGGGGGTTTATTTCTCAGAAAATAAACCTTAACCTTCTACTTAGTACATACACAGACCATCTGAATGAACACTGATGATGTTTATCTCTGGGCCCCATCTTTTTAATCTCCATTAAAAAAAATTCTGTCTCTAGAAATTCTTTTCAAAGGAATATCCCTCTTCTCTGGTGTTAATCAGAGGGGAAAAAATTGTTTGAGAGTTGTGGGTCCAAACTGTTAGCTGCTAAAAGCAAGGACATTATGGGAAAACAGTATATGTTGTCTCAGAGTCTACAGTTTTAGAACGAGGTCTGAAATTGCAGAAATAATTATTTGTCAAAGTTTAGTTATTTTTTACTTCAAGACCCAATACCTTATACGGGCAGTCCCCAGGTTACGAACGTCCGACTTACGTACAACTCATAGTTATGAACCAACCCCCGTAAAGCCTATTATATTAAGAATTCAAGGTACACACAATGGTTCATAATAGCAAACAGGCACTACTTTGCGACATGCGTCAAAACATTATTATTATTATTACTGTATTTATTATTATGTTAAAGATGTTTTAATACCTGGAATTTTTTAAAATGTTTTTTATGCATAAAGGTACAGTATATACTAAGGCAAACATTGACTGACGTTAGATGCTAACTGTGGCTAACTGTTCTGACTTATGTACAGATTGGACTTAAAGACAGATTTGGGAACGGAACTCATTCTTAATTCGGGGACTGCCTGTACTTTGATTTTTGACTGTTAAACCAATATTGCATTTCTGAAATAAAAACTACTTTGTCATTATGTATTATCCTTTTAATATATCACTGGATTCAATTTGCTAATATCTAATTTAGGATTATTTGTGTCAATGTTCATAAAATATATTGGTCTGTAATTTTCTTTCTTGTACTCTCCTTGTCAGATTTTTATATCCACGTTAGCTGGCCAAATTAAAAAAAAATTTGGAGGTTCTCTCTTTTTCTATTCTCTAGAAGAATATTTGTGTGATTTCCATCATTTCATCTTTAAATTGTTGGAAAAATTGGAACCTTTTGGGTGTTGAGTTTTCTTTGTGGAAAGGTTTTAATTGATGGACTCAATTTCTTCAACAGCTATGGGACTGTTCAGAAGTTCTATTTCTTCTGTGTCAGTTTTGGAAAGTTGTGTTTTTCGAGGACTTTGTCCATTTCATCTAAATTGTTAAATAAATGGCATAAAGTTGTTCATAATAACATCTTGTAAATCTTTTAATACTTGTAAATTCTGTATTGATGTCTTCTTTTTCATTCCTGATACCAGTGCGCTCTCTCTCTCTCTCTCTCTTTTTTTTAACTGAGTCAGTCTTGGTAGGGGTATGAATTTTAATCTTTTCAAAGAATCAACTTTTGTTCTTGCTGATTTTCTCTATTGTATATTTACTTTCTATTTCAATTATTTCAGCTTTTATCTTTATTAGATCTTCACTATTAATTTCTTTGAGTCTAATTTGCTGTTCTCTTTTCCAGCTTTTTGAGAAGAAAACTAATATCATTGATTTTCCACCATTGTTATTTCCTAATGTATAAATTTAAAGCCAGAAATGTCCGTTTGAGCATTGCTCTGGCTGCATCCCACAAAAATATGCATGATATATGTCATACGTACATATATTTATATATATGCATATATATATTATACATATTTTTAATTATCATTCAGTTCAAAATATTTTCTAATTATTATAATTTTTTCTTGGTCCATTGGTTATTTAGAATTGTTATGCTTAATTTTTAATATTTGAGGATTTTCTAGTTATCTTTACATTATTGATATCTAGTTTAATTTCACTATGTTCAGACCATTATTTTTTGCGGTTGTCATAGTATCTGGTACTTGCCTCTATCATAGTCCTTATTACATTTCCATTTTTATTGAAGGATGCCTCTCCATTGTACTGTTAAGTGTCTTAGAGTAAATACGGGGTATTGATTGTTTCTTGACTCTACTTATCTATTACCTTATCAATCTCATTTCCTTTTCTGCAAAATTTCTCTAAAGATTTGACTATAGTTACTGTCTCTAATCTGTCTCCTCCAACGTTTACTGAACCTACTCCAAACATGCTTTTGCTCTCACCATACCACTAAACCTCACATTAACCTGGTCACTGACAATTTCCGTCTTGCCAAATCTAATGGTGTTTCCTCAATCCACATCTTACTTGACATGTTTGCAGCATTTGGCACAACTGATAAATCTTTTCAGGAGCCCACACTGACCTGGTTTCCCCCTCTACCTCTCTGGTGGCTCCTCTTCATCTCATCAACTTCTAAACATTGGAGAACCTCTGGGTTCATTCCTTGGACATTTCTCTTTCCTGTCCACATTCCCTTCCTTGATGTTCTTGCTTCATAGCTTTAAATACCATCCATATGCTGATGGCTTTCCAACCTGGACATCTTTCCTGAACTCCACACTCAATATTTCTCCACTTAGATGTCTGTAGGCATCTCAAATTAACATGTTCAAATGGAACCCTTGATATTGCCCTTAGTTATCTAGTGCTTTTATAAAAGAAATACCACAAATGAATGGCTTTAATAAACAGAAATGTATTTTTTCACAATTTAGGAGGCTAGAAATCCGAATTTAGGGTGCTGGCTCTAAGGGAAGGCTTTCACTCTCTGTCGGGTCTGGAGGAAGGTCCGTGTCTCTTTTGAGCTTCTGCTCCTAGGTGATCTTCACGTGGCTTGGCATCTTTCTTTCCCCATCTCTGCTCTCTCACTTCCTTGTTTAATCTCTTTTATAACTCTAAAGAGATTGACTTAAGACACAACCTACACTAATACTATCTCATTAACTTAACAAAGAAAACCCATTCCCAAATGATGTTATAACCACTTGGGTTAGGATATACACACTTATTTTGGGGGAACACAACTCAATTCACAATATGCCTCAAACTTGCTGTTCTCACTATTTTTCCCATCTTAGTATACAGCAACTCTATACTTCAAGCTGCTCAGGACAAAAACCTTCCAGTTATCCTTGAATACTCTTAACTTCTCATATCCTGTTTCTGATCTCTAAGCAAATCTTGTCAGCTTTGCTGAAAATTTTATCAAGAATCTGACAACTTTTCAATACTTCCATTGCTCTCACTCTAGTCCAAGCCATCCTTATCCTTTCTGCCATGTTGCAATAACCCCCAACTTGTCTTCCTGCTTTGCTCTTGCCCCTTTCAATCTATTTTCAACTCAGTAGCCAGAATGAAAATAGATTGAAAAGGCAGGCAAAGCAAAGCAGGAAAACAAGTGACCTCACCTTCAACTCAGTAGCCAGAATGTTTTGCTGAAGATCATTCAAAAGCAGCTGCAGCAGTACATCAACAGGGAACTGTCAGAAATTCAGGCCAGATTCAGAAGAAGATGTGGAACCAGGGATATCATTGCTGATGTCAGGTGGATCCTGACTGAAAGCAGAGAATACCAGAAGGATATTTACCTGTGTTTTATTGACTATGCAAAGGCATTCGACTGTGTGGATCATAACAAATTATGGATAATATTGTGAAGAATGGGAATTCCAGAACACCTAATTGTGCTCTTGAGGAACCTGTACATAGATCAAGAGGCACTTGTTCGGACAGAACAAGGGGATACTGCATGGTTTAAAGTCAGGAAAGGTGTGTGTCAGGGTTGTATCCTTTCACCATATCTATTCAATCTATATGCTGAGCAAATAATCCAAGAAACTGGACTATAAGAAGAAGAATGGGGCATCAGGATTGGAGGAAGACCATTAACAACCTGTTTTATGCAGATGACACAACCTTGCTTGCTGAAAGTGAAGAGGACTTGAAGCACTTACTGATGAAGATCAAAGACCACGGCCTTCAGTATGGATTACACCTCAACATAAAGAAAACAAAAATCCTCACAACTGGACCAATAAGCAATGTCATGATAAACAGAGAAAAGATTGAGGTTGTCAAGGGTTTCATTTTACTTTGATCCACAATCAACACCCATGGAAGCAGCAGCCAAGGAATCAAACAACGCATTGCATTGGGAAAATCTGCTACAAAAGACCTCTTTAAAGTGTTAAAAAGCAAAAATGCCTGACCCAAGCCATGGTATTTTCAATCGCATCATATGCATGTGAAAGCTGGGCAATAAATAAGGAAGACTGAAGAAGAATTGACGCCTTTGAATTGTGGTGTTGGCGAAGAATATTGAATATACCATGGACTGTCAGGAGAACGAACAAATCTGTCTTGGAAGAAGCACAACCAGAATGCTCCTTAGAAGCATACTTACATACTTACATACTTTGGACATGTTGTTAGAAGGGATCAGTCCCTGGAGGAGGACATCATGCTTGGTAGAGGGTCAGCGAAAAAGAGGAAGACCCTCAATGAGATGGATTGACACAGTGGTTGAAACAATGGTCTCAAGCATAACAATGATTGCGAGCGTGGCGCAGGACCAGGCAGTGTTTCATTCTGTGGTACATAGGGTCACTATGAGTCGGCTGGCTCAATGACACCTAACAACAACAACAACGGCCAGAATAGTCCTATTATAACATAATTTAGGTCAAGCTTCTCCTCTGAACAAAACCCTCCAGCAACTCCTCAACTTATTCAGAGTAAAAGGCAAATTTCTTACAATTGCCTATGGGCCTCACATGATCTGCCCCTGCCCCACCACATCTCACCTTTCTGACCTCACCTTCTGTTACTACTTTACATCTTTTTCATTCCAAAAGGAGCTCCTTGCTGTTCTCCCACCTGCCATGCTCCTGTGTCACAGACTTTTCCCTTACTGTTCCCACTCTCTTCCCGTTGTGCTTGACCCCAAGATATCCCCATGTCTCCCTCCTTAAATTCCTTCTAGGTTTTTGCCCAAATGTCGCCTTCTCACGGAGGTCTTTCCTGGCCACCCCGTCTAGCACTATGACACACCCCCACACATCCATGCATGTTTCCTATCCAACTCTGGTGTTCTTTTTTAGTTCCTTAGCACTCATCGTTAACATACAACATAATTTACTTATCATGGTTCTTTTTTGTCTTCCCCACTAGAATGTAAGCTCCATCAGGGTAGAGATTTTTTTGTAATTTTATTGTGCTTTAGGTGAAAGTTTACAGCTCAAGTTAATTTCTCATTCAAAAATTTATACATTGTTTTGTGACATTGGTTGCAATCCCCACAATGTGACAGCACATTCCCCGTTTCCACCCCTGGTTCCCTGTATCAATTCGTCCAGTTCCTGTCCCTTCCTGCCTTCTAGACTTACTTTTGGACAGGAGTTACCCATTTGGTCTCGTATACTTGATTGAACTAAGAAACATGTTCCTCACGTGCGTTATTTTTGTTTTATAGGCCTGTCTAATCTTTATCTGAAAAGTGGGCTTTGGGAGTGGTTTCAGTTCTGACTTAGCAGACTGTCCAGGAATCATACTCTCGGGAGTTCCTCCAATCTCTGTCAGACCAATAAGTCTGGTCTTTTTTTGTGAATTTGAATTCTATTCTACATTTTTCTTGGGTTCTGTCTGGGACTGTCTGTTGTGATCCCTGTCAGAGCAGTTGGTGGTGGTAGCTATGCACCATCTAGTTCTTCTGAGGGTAGAGATTTTTGTCTCATTTGTTCACAGGTTAATCTCCAGTGCCTACAACAGGTGCTCAGCAAATATTTACGAATGAAATTCTTATTGAATGAATGAATGTCTTTTTGTATCATTTGTATCTACCAGCAGAAACTCTTTTATCTAGCATCTGCTTGGCATACAGCAGATGGTCAGAAATGTTACTGAATGGATAGGTGCCCTTCCATCTTTTTACATACGCGTATCTCTTTTTCACAATACGTAATCAAGGTGTGTATACAGTGTTATAACTTGCTTCTTAACATTATAGCAAGTATTTCTCATTTTGCTTCAGTCTTCAAATCACCATTGTAAAGTGCTGCACAATAAATATCTGCTTTATTCCTGGGTAGCCCTGCAGAGCGGGTTTTATTAGCCCCACTTTACAAATGAAGGGAGGTCAGAGAGAAAAGTAATTTGCCTCAGATTCTAGAACCAAGACCCCTGAGCTCGGATTGCACCCAGTAGCGTCCATCTCTACCCAACCAGCACTACGGCTATGCCAAGTGCCTCTCCTGTGTCACAGAGGCTTCTATGACTTGGTAATATTTTCTTTTCTTTTTTTTTTTTTTTTGGCCTTCCAACTCGCTTTAAAACAAAGTAAAATCACGATCCTTTAGCTGACAGGCAATCTCTGAAATTAAAGAAAGAAGGCTACTCCAGGATTTTTAGTCTGGGGGCAATCTTGGAGTGGTGGTGGAAAGGCATTTAGGAGTGTATGAGGGTTACTACCTCCCTCCTGCCTCAAGATCTCCTCCTGTCCCGCTGGCCATCAGAACGGCGAGGGTGCACTTCCCTCTTTCCCGGGCAGGTAGGATGACCAGAAGCAGAAGGAAGAGGATCAAGAGGAGGAGTAGGAGCAGGTGGAGGATCAGGAGCAGGTGGAGGAGGGTCAGGATCAGGCGGAGGAGGATCAGGAGCAGGTGGAGGAGACCAGGAGCAGGTGGAGGATGGTCACCAGCAGGTGGAGGAGGACCAGAAACAGGTGGAGGAGGGTCAGGAGCAGGTGGAGGAGAATCAGGAGGAGGAGGTAGAGGACCAGGAGCAGGCGGAGTAGGAGCAGGAGCAGGTGGAGGAGAACCAGGAGCAGCTGGAGGAGGACCAGGAGGAGGTGGAGGATCAAGAGCAGGTGGAGGAGGACTAGGAGCATGTGGATGAGGGTCAGGAGGAGCAGGTGGAGGATCAGGAGCAGGTGGAGGATCAGGAGCAGGTGGAGGAGGATCAGGAGGAGGAGGAGGATCAGGAGCAGGTGGAGGAGGACTAGAAGCAGGTGAAGGAGGATCAGTAGGAGGACCAGAAGCAGGTGGAGGATCAGGAGCAGCAGGAGGAGGATCAGGAGGAGCAGGAGGAGGACTAAGATCAGGAGAAAAAGCAGGAGGACAAGCAGGAACAGGTGAAGGAGGTGCAAGAAGAGGAAGAGTGAGAACAAGAGCAGGCGACGGAAAACAAGAGGAGAATCAGGAGGAGGAAGTGGAAGAGGAGGAGCTGGAGCAGGAGGAGGGGCCGGTGGAGGAGGAGGAGCAGGAGGAGGAGGAAGATCAGGAGGAGGAAGTGGAGGAGCTGGTGAATGAGAGAGGCAGGAGGAAGGGGAGGATCAGGAGAAGAATGAGGACAAGCCGGAGTAGGAGCAGCGAGTGGTCCACGCCTCCCGCCTGATTTCCCCTGGGCGCGGCGCGCACTCGACACGGACCGAGCGGCCTCTAGACCCGGGTAACCCGCACGGCGCAAACAGAAGACGGCGGCCCGCACCCGGCTGCGCCCGTCCGCAGTGGTCACTGCGAGGCCCAGGGGCCCGTGAGGAGCCGAGCACGGTGAGCCTGCGGAGCGGGGCGGTGCTGAGTGAGCGGCGGCCCCTCCACTGGCCGCTCACCCGAGCCCGCCGACCTCTGTATCCAGGCGGCCCCTTCTTGCGGTTCGGGCTCCCTTCTCTGCTGCCCTCGGCGAGGCCGCCGCAGCAGCGACCCCTTACTATTCCCACTCGGGCCTTGGGAAGTTGGCAGCGAAAACGAAAGCGAATCCGGCGCGCGGGGCGGCGGGAGGGGAGCGTTCCCGGAAGGCGGGGCGGGGAGGGGGGCGGCGCGCTCTGGGGGCCGTGGCCAGCCAGAGCTGCGCGCCCCTTCCTCGGAGGAGGAAGCGGCGTTGTGAGCTAGAGTAACGGGCTAGGGCCGATACCCGGTCTGGGGCTACAGTCTCGATGGGACTGCGGAACAGACACTTTATGGTTGTTACTAGTACTGTTTTGGTGGCGATGCAGGGCGTTATTGCAGTATCATTAAGAAACAATAGCGCATGCTCTTGCCATAATAGGGTTCCTTAGGTATTCTTGGCTGGGACTTTTTACCTACCTTTGGAAAGGGCCTGTCGCACAGGGGGCCGCAGCAGGTTGCAAAGACTTCAGCATTTCCGTTTTATCTTAGACGTGAGCTGGCAGATGGGAAAGGAGCGGTCAACAGCCACAGCAACAAGAGGTCAAAACCCTGTCTTGGCATTGGCTTTTGTGAAGTGCTCTAAAATCTCGTCAGGGTTTGGAAGAGTACAAGCGGCATTATCCTCTGCTACGCATTTGACAAAACCACATGGCTCCGGGGTCTGTTCATTTCTTTGGCTCTTTCATGCTCAGAGGTCTTGTTTATTCTGGGCAAAGCATGGAGCCCTGGTGGCAAAAGGTTGGTAGTTCGAATCCACCAGCCACTCCTTGGAAACCCTATGGGGCAGTTCTGCTCTGTGCTGTAGGGTCGCTGTGAGTGGGAATGGACTTGACGACCACAGGTTTGGGTTTTTTTGTTTGTTTATGGGGCTGTTAAAATCAAAGAACGCTGGAGAAGGCCTTGGGTCTTTAGATCACTATTAATTCTTCCTGATTTACGCTTAAAGTAACCAGGGTAAGGAGTGAACTTTGAAATAGAGTAATTTAGTACTCAGTAAACATTTTGTAACCAACTTAGAGGTGCATAAGTAGGAAAGACGTGTGGTTGATTTAGAAATGTGGAAGACTGCAGCTCTTCTATACAAAAAAGTGAGGATTAGGCTTGCCTAAAATGAAATTTGGGTATATCATTATTATTACTGAAAACAACAGCAGTAATGATTAACTTTCATTTTTCTTCTTCTATCTGAAACTATGTCGAGCCCCAGGGATATGTTGTATTTCCAGGAATTTGAATATTAATGAGTATTAAGAAAAATTCCCAAACTATCAACTTCCAAACTGGGTGAGCTACTATTTTGGGTTTATTAATCCATAACATGTTAACACCACTGATACGATCCGGAAACATGAAAAAAAAAATCTAGCTTCCCATGCTTTGGTTGGATATTTTGTTCTGGCAAAAGTGATTGACCGTATATTAACCTGTGGAGCCCCTGAGTGGTGCAAATGGTTAATGAGCTTGGCTGCTAACCAAAAAGGTCCACCCAGAGTCACCCGGAAGAAAGGTCTGATCTTCTGAAAATCAGCTATTGAAAACACAGTTCTACTCTAAGGTACATGGGGTCACCGTGAGTCAGAGTCAACGTAATGACAACTGGTTATTTTAACATGTAGAATATTGAGTTTTGAACCATGTCTTTTCATGTTTTTAAAATTTAGTCTATGCATTCCACATGTTTCTGACTATAACATATTCATTTAATATAGGTGAGCAAGGATGTCACATTGGGTCTTTGCATCTGGATATTTCCAAAGACAGATTATTATTTGTGATCCAGAGAAGCAGCACCTGTTAGAGGATGGATAATGGAAATTTGAGTGAAGGGATAAAGGTTTGATTCCAGATTGGCCATTTTAGGTGAACCTGGTGAATGATTTAACTCCAAGTCTTAGATTACTCATTTGTCAGTTAAGAGTGATGATAATAAAACTTATTTCACTGGGTCATGATGGGATAATTGATATAAAGTCTTTCAGTTTCACTGTCTTACTGATCATTTGGCGCTTCCTTGCTTAGAGTTCCTGTTCATCTTGGGTTAAGCATGAGGCTGTTAAACCTTAGAGAAGTCTTTTGGTCGTGTTGGATACCTGAGTAAAATCAGGTTCTGTTAATAAGGAAGAAGGGGGTCAATGGCATGTAGGTAGGCAACCAACGTTGTCTATCACACTTTCATTGTATAGGGTCATCGTTGAAAAATGGGGAAAAATAAAGTAAGCTAAAAAATTGACTGACCACTAAAAGGTAAGTATGAATCTTTTGGTATTTTGCCTTGCCCCTTGCATTAGGAAGTAATTTGTGAAATTTTTTGGAATTTTTCATTAATTTCAATGGGAAAGAAAATTAACATCCATTTGCATAACAATCATTATGCAGAAACACTAACAGATTCCATTAAAGTGGACACAGTTATATCATTAGTTGAAATTTGTTATGATAACAAGTTATAACAAGCCAGTGTGCCTTCACTCATTATTCTTGATAACACTTTTCTTTGCCTGCCTGCAGTTAGTGTTTTTGTGTCTCTTGGGTATCCCTCATTAAACACTTTGAAGAGGTCTTTTGCAGGAGATTTGCCCAATGCAGTATGTTTGATTTTTTTGACTGCTGCTTCCATGGACATTGTGGATCCAAGTAAAATGAAATCCTTGAAAACGTCAGTCTTTTCTCCATTTATCATGCTGTTGCTTATTGGTCCCGTTGTGAGGATTTTTGTTTTCTTTATGTTGAGGTGTAACCCATACTGAAGGCTGTAGTCTTTGATCTTTCAGCAATAAGTGCTTCAAGTCCTCCTCGCTTTCAGCAAGCAAGGTTGTGTGATTTGCATATTGCAGGTTTATTTGCACAGCATACCGATTGAATAAGTATGGTGAAAGGATACAACCCTGACCCACACCTTTCCTGATTTTAAACCACACAGTATCCCCTTGTTCTGTTTGAATAACTGCCTCTTGGTGTACGTGGAGGTTCCGCGTGGGCACAATTAAGTGTTCTGGAATTCCCATTCTTTACAATGTTATACATAATTTGTTACAATCCACACAGTTGAATGCCTTTACATAGTAAAATACAGAGAAACATCTTTCTGGTATTCTCTGCTTTCAGCCAGGATCCGTCTGACATCAGCAGTGATATCCCTCATTCCACGTCCTCTTTTGATTCCAGCTTGAATTTCTGGCAGTTCCCTGTCGATGTACTGCTGCAACCGTTTTTGAATTATCTTCAGCAAAATTTTACTTGTGTATGACATTAACGCTATTGTTCGATAATTTCCGCATTCTGTTGGATCACCTTTCTTTGGAATGGGTGCAGATATGGATCTCTTCCAGTCAGTTGGCCAGGTAGCTGTCTTCCAAATTTCTTGGTGTAGATGAATGAGCTCCTCCAGCGCTGCATCTGTTTGTTGACACATCTCAACTGGTATTCCGTCAATTCCTGGAGCCTTGTTTTTCGCAAATGCCTTCAGTGAGACTTGGACTTCTTCCTTCAGTAACATCAGTTCTTCATCATATGCTGCCTCCTGAAATGGTTGAACATTGACCAATTCTTTTTGGTATAGTGACTCCATGTGTTCCATCTTCTTTTGATGCTTCCTGCGTTGTTCAATATCTTGCCCATAGAATCCTTCAGTATTGCAACTAGAGGCTTGAATTTTTTCTTCAGTTCTTTCAGCTTGAGAAATGCCAAGTGTGTTCTTCCGTTTTGGTTTTCTAACTCCAGGTCTTTGCACATTTCATTATAATACTTTACTTTGTCTTATCGAGCCACCCTTTGAAATCTTCCATTCAGCTCTGTCACTTCATCATTTCTTCCATTTGCTTTATTTACTCTGTGTTCAAGAGCAGCTCTCAGAGTCTCTTCTGACATCTGTTTTGATCTTTTCTTTCTTTCTTGTCTTTTTAATGACCTTTATCTTTCTTCATGTATGATGTCCCACAACTCATCTGGTCTTCAGTTATTAGTGTTCAGTGCGTCAAATCTGTTCTTGAGGTGGTCTCCAGATCCAGGTGGGATATACTCAAGGCCGTATTTTGGTTCTCGTGCACTTGTTTTAATTTTCTTCAGCTTCAACTTAAACTTAGATATGAGCAATTGATGGTCTTTTCCACAGTCGACCTCTGGTCTAGTTCTGACTGATGATATTGAGCTACTCTGTCGCCTCTTTCCACAGATGTAGTCAGTTTGATTCCTGTGTTTTCTATCCAGTGAGGTTCATGTGTATAGTCACTGTTTATGTTGTTGAAAAACGGTATTTGCAAATGAACAAGTTGTTGGTCTTGCAGAATTCTATCATGTGATCTCAGATATCATTTCTATCACCAAGGCCATATTTTCCAACTAAAAATCCTTCTTTGTTTCCAACTTTTGCATTCCTATCACCAGTAATTATCAATGCATCTTGATTGCGTGTTTGATCAATTTCAGACTGCAGAAGTTGGTAAAAATCTTCAATTTCCTCACCTTTGGCATTAGTCTTTGGTGCATAAATTTGAATAATAGTCGTATTAACTGGTCTTTCCAGTACTCGTATAACACTGACAGCGTTGTGCTTCAGGATAGATTTTGAAATGTTCTTTTTGATGATGAATGCGACACTATTCTTCTTCAATTTGTCATTCCCAGTATAGTAGACCATATGATTGTCTGACTCACAATGGCCAATACCAGTCCATTTCAGCCCACTAATGCCTAGGATATCGATTTTTATGCATTCCATTTTGTTATTTGATGACTTCCAATTTTCTTAGATTCATACTTCATACGTTCCATGTTCCAGTTATTAATGGATATTTGCAGCTGTTTCTTCTCATTTTGAGTCATGCCATATCGGCAGATGAAGGTCCCAAAAGCTTTACGCCATCCACGTCATTAAGGTCAACTCTTCTTCGAAAGAGCATGTTTCTGGGCATGACACAATTCCTTTTTGTTTCTTTACTCTGTGAACTGAATAGTCTGATACAACATCATTTTTTAAAACCTCTAGGTTTATTTCAGGGTATAGATGGCTATAATGTATTGCATCATCTCTCTCTGTACATGCAGATTTCCTAATGTGCTTTTTGCTCTTCTGGAAACTTCCTTGTACCTAATCTTTATCTGATTTGATTCCTCAGAGTAAAGAACTACCGAGTCAAGGAATTATCCTTTTAGAAAAATACTGTTTTTTATTATAAATGTAATTTGTGTTTATTGTAGAAAATTTTGGAAGATGTGGTAAAAGTGTGAAGAAGTTATTATATCACTCTACCATCCAGATATAATCTTTGCTAACATTTTCGTGTTTTTCTTTATGACTTTTTTTTGTATGTATTTCTATATATATAGAGAGAGAAACTTTTTTTTATTTTTACAGACTTATTCTTTGAAAACAATTCTGAATGGTGAAAACAATTCTGAATGGTGGTACAGTGGTTAAAGCACTTGGCTGCTAACTGACAGGTCAGAGGTTTGAACCCGCCAGCCGCTCTGCAGGAGAAAGATGTGACAATCTGCTTCTGTAAAGATTTACAGCCTTGGAAACCCTATGGGTCAGTTCTACTCTGTCCTTTAGGGTCACTGTGAGTTGGAATTAACTTGATGGCAGTGTTTTTCTTTTGTGTGTTTTTTTTTTTAATGTAATATTCTGTCTTATGGATGTTCTAGAATTCATTTAGCTACATTGTTTTTGGACAATTAAATAGTGACAGTGTGCACAAGCCAGATACGTTTCCTGCCATTTGTGAGCTCATTAGAAATAACTACCAAATGACAGCTGTCTTAACCGTTTCAAGGGAGAACTACAGGCACTGTGAAAATGTCTAATGGGAATCTCAAGGATGGCTTTCCCAAGGAAATGACATTCTGCTGAGACCTGAAGGATGAGCAACATTTAGCCAGGCAAGAGGTTGGGAGAAGAATGTGCCCTGTAAGGGTTGTGGAGCGGGGGTGGGGGACATACTACCCTCATGAGGTGAGGAAGACTTTACCGTTCTGTATGCTCCAAAGAATCTATAGTAAGTGAAGAAGGAGCCCTGATGGTGCAACAGTTAAATGCTCGGCTGCTTACTGAAAGGTTGGCAGTTCAAAACTACCCAGGGCTCTGCAGGAGAAAGACCTGGAGATCTGCTCCTGTAAAGATTACAGCCAAGAAAAGTCTATGGGGCAGTTCTACTCTGTCTCATGGGGTTGCTGTGAGTCAGAATTGACTTGACAGCACCTAACAACAAAACAAATGTTATGTCTTTTCTGCAGTCTTCTGTCTGTCTGTCTTATTCTCACACGAATCGATCAGTAGAGAACTGCAGAGCAGAGTAGCGAGTAACCTGAGATGCGTTCTCAAGGCCCAGTTCTCAAAACCAGAATGTGCATAAATGGGGTTTAGGAGTGGATGCAGGGCCAGTCACAGACAGAGCTATAAAGCAGGCAACAAAAATGATTTCATTTTTTTTTTTTCCTCATATAATCCTTACACATAGCCTCATGAGACAGCCACTATTGTTTCCTTTTGCAGATGAGGAAATTGAGGTTTAAATGAATTACCCAAGGTCACAGAGCTAATGAACTACAGAGCCAGAGACCAAAGTCAGAGGAGATAAGCCTGTGTTCTTTCCACTGTCATTCTGTAGATTGTCTCTTCACCTTGTTGATAAAATCCTTTGATGTACGGAAGTTTTTAATTTTGATGAAGTCCAATTTATCTGTTTTGTCTTTTGTTGCTTGTGCTTTTGGTGTCATAGCTAAGAATCCATTGTCAAAAACTAGGTTCCAAAGCTAAAGCTTAAACCCTTATGTTTTCTTCTACAAGTTTTATGGTTTTAGTCTTATATTTAGGTCTTTAATACATTTTGAGTTAATTTTTGAATATGGTGTGAGGTATGGGCCCAGCTTCATTCTTTTGCTTGTGAAGATCCCAGCACCATTTAGCAAGTAAACTATTCTTTCCCCCTTGAATGGATTTGATACCCTTATTGAAAATTACTTGGCCATAGGTATATGGGTTTGTTTCTGGATTCTCAACCCTATTCCATTGATCTATATGTATCCTTACACCATGTGATGTGTGTCAGCTTGGCTGGGCCGTGATTTTCAGTGGTTTTGCAGTTATGATGTAGTTTGGCAGCTATATAATAATGTAATCACCTCTGTGATTAGATCTGTTATGAGCAACCAATCAGGTGAAAGGGAGTTTCCTTCAGGGTGTGGCCTGCATCCAATATAGGTGGACTTTCTGGAAAAGCTTGCCAGCTTTTGCTCTCTCTGGATCCTGTAGCTGGCTCATGTTCATCTGACCTCTGGTACTTGGGACTTGAGCCAGCAGCTTACCTGCTGATCTTGGGATTCATCAGCCTTCGCAGCCTGTGAACAGCAGCCTGCCATTCTTACTTGCTGACCTTGGGATTTGTCAGCCTCCACAGCCAGTGAGCTAGATGCCTGCTGTGTGACCTGCCAATCTTGGGTTCGCCAGCCCCTGCAGCTACGTGAGTCAGAAGAAGCCTCCAGCCTGACCCACAGACTTTGGACTTTCCACCCTCTACAACCGCATGTGCCATTTCCTTGATATAAATCTCTGTGTGTGTGTGTATGTGTGTATACACTTCACTGGCTTTGTTTCTCTAGAGAACTCAGCCTAAGACATACCAGTACCACACTTTCATTATTGTGGGTTTACCGTATGTTTTGTAATCAGGGCATGTGAGTCCTCTTACTTCATTCATTTTTTTTTTTTTTTAAAGATTTTTTAGCTATTTGGGGCACCTTACAATTCCATATCAATTTGAGGATCAGTTTTTTCATTTATTCAATAAAGATTGTTTGGATTTTGATAAGGATTGTGTTGAATAAGGCTTTGAGTGGTACTGACATCTTAACAATATTAAGTCCTCCAATCCATGAACATAGGATGTCCTTTCATTTATTTAAGTCTTCTTTAATTTCAGCAATGTTTTACAGTTTTCAAATGTATAAGTGTTTCACCTTCTTGGTTATATTTATTCCTAGGTATTTTATTTTAGATGCTTTAGTAAATGAAGTTGTTTTCTTAATTTCCTTTTCATATTGTTCATTGCTAGTTATAAAAACACAACTGATTTTGAGTGTTTATCCTGTACCCTGTGACTTTGCTGAATTTATTTATTAGCTGTTGTAGATTATTTGGGATTTACTATATATAGGATCACATCATTTGCAAGTAGATACAATTTTACTTTTTCCTTTTAAATTTTGGAGCCCTGGTGGCACAGTGTTTAAACGATCCACTGCTAACCAAAGGGTTGGCAGTTTGAAACCACCAGTGCCTCCATGGGCGAAAGATGTGACATACCTTTAATTTAATTTTTCTTTAATTTAAATTTATTTTTCTTGCCTGATTGCTTTGACTAGAAATTCTAGTATAATGTTAAATAGCAGTGCTGAAAGTATGCATCTCTGTCTTGTTCTTGATTTTAGGGGGAAAGCCTTCAGTTTTCTCCACTGAGTGTGATGTTTGCTGTGGGGCTTTCATAGACAATTTTATTGTGTTGAGGAATTCCTTCTCTATTCCTAGTTTGGTGAGTGTTTTTATCATGAAATGGTGTTGGATTTGGTCAAATGCCTTTTTTGGGTCAATTGATATGGTCATGTGGTTCTTTTCTTTCCTTTTATTTATGTGATGGATTACGTTGATTGATTTTCTTATGTTGAACCATCCTTGCATTCCTGGGATAAATTCCACTTGGGCATGGTGTATAATCCTTTTACTATGCTACTGGATTCAGTTTGCTAGTTTGTTGTTGAGAGTTTTTGCATTTGTGTCCATAAGGTATATTGATCTGTAGTTTTCTTTTCTTCTAGTGCATTGCCTTTGGTGTCAGGGTAATGCTCACCTCATAAAATGATTTAGGAAGTGTTCTCTCCTCTCTCTCTTTTTGGGAAGAGTTTGAGAAGGATTGGTGTTGATTTTTCTTTAAATGTATAGTAGAATTCCCCAGCATAACCATCTGATCCAGGACTTCTTTGAGGGGGTGGGTTATTGATTACTGATTCAACCTCTTCACTTGTTATGGACCTACTGAGATTTTCTATTTCTTCCTGAGTCAATCTAAGTAGTTTGTGTGTTTCTAGGTTATCTAATTTGTTGGCATGCAGTTGTTCATAGAACTATCTTATCATCCTTATATTTCTTTGGGGTCAGTTGTAATGTTCCCAATTTCATTTCTTATTTTAGTTATTTGCATCTTCTCTCTCTTTTTCCATTAGCCTAGCTAAAACCAAAAGCCAAAAACGTTGCCTTCAAGTTGATTCCGACTTGTGGTGACCTCATGTATTACAGAGTGGAACTGCTTCCTGGGGTTTTCTTGGCTGTAATCTTTACGGAAGAAAATCTCTAGGCCTTTCTTTTGCAGCACTGCTGGGTAGGTTCAGCCACTATCCTTTAGGTTAGTAGCCAAGAGCAAACCATTTGCACTACCCAGAGAACACAGTCTAGCTAAACCTTTGCCAATTTTATTGATCTTAAAAAAAAAAAAAAAAAAAAGCTTCTGGTTTCATTGGTACTCTCTGTTGTTTTTCTGTTCTCTATTTCATTTATCTCTGCTCTGGTCTTTATTATTTCCTTCCCTCTGGTAACTTGAGACTTAGTTTGCCCTTGTTTTTATAGTTCCTCAAGTTGTAAACTTAGGCTGTTAATTTGGTATCTTCTTTTTTAATGTAGGTGTTTGCTGCTATAAATTTTCCTCTGAGCACTGCCTTTGTTGCATACCATAAGTTTTGGTATGTGCTCTCATTTTCATTTATCTCTAAGTATTTTCAGTTATCTTTTTGATTTTTCCTTTACCCATTGGTTGTTTATGGTATGTTGTTTAATTTCCACATAGTTGTGTAATTTCCGGTTTTACTTTTGTTGTTGATGTCTTGTTTTGTTCCATTGTAGTCAGAGAAGATACTTTGTATGTTTTCAATCTTTTTAAATTTATGAGACCTGTTTATGACCCAGAATATGGTCTGTCCTGAGGAATGGTCCATGTGCACTGGAGAAGAATATGTATTGTGCTTTTTTGGGGTGGAGTGTTCTGTACATGTCTGTTAGGTCTAGTTGGTTTATAGAGTTGTTCAAATCCTCCATTTCTTTATTGATCTTCTATCTAGATGTTTTATCCTTTATTGAGAGTAGTTTACTGAAATTTTCACCTATTGTTGTAGAACTGTCTATACCCACTGCTCACTTATAGATATAGTTAGGTTCCAAAGACCAAGTCATTGTATGAAAGTCGGCATTATGCAGAAATGTAGGATGAACATATCACATTATAAAATGGAGGATGAATACTTACTACATAACTTCCAAATTACATCACTGCATAACTGTCAAACTACATCATTACATAACTGCCAAATTACTTCATTATATAACTGCCAAATTACATCATTACAGAACTGCCAAACCACTGAGAATCATGGCCCAGTCAAGTTGACACATAACCTTAACCATCACAGCCAGAGTTACTCTCTCCTTGCACCTAGGCATTGGTTACTGCCAGATGTATGTAAAATAGTTGGATAGTAGATTTTTTACTATTGACATAAATACGAAATGTCGGATAACGAGATAGTCAATAAATGAGGAGTAGGTGTATTCTCCCTTCAATTTTGTCAATGTTTGCTTCAAATATTTTGGGAGCTCTGATGTTAGGTACATATATATTTATAATTGTTATATCTCCTTGATGAATTGACCTTTTTATCTTTATATAATGCTCTTCTTTAACTTTTGTAACAGTTTGATTTAAAGTCTATTTTGTATGGTATCAATAGAGCCAGTCCAGCTCTCTTTTGGTTACTTTGTGCATGGGATTTTTTTTCATCCTTTCTCTGTCAGCATATTTGTGTCTTTGGGCCCATGGTGTGTCTCTTGTAGATGACATGTAAATGGATCATGTTTTTTTAATCCATTCTGCCAACCTCTGCCTTTTGATTGAAGAGTTTAATCCATTTACATTTAAAGTAATTACTGATATGGAAGGATTTGTACCATTTTGCTGTTTGTTGCTTGTGAGTCTTATACCTTTTTTGATCTTCATTTCCTTCTTTTGTGTTTAGTTGATTTTTTGTAGTGAACCCTCTTGATCTTCCTTTTCCTTTTGTATATATATTTTTGACATTTTCTTTGTTGTTACCATGGGTTTTACACTTACCCTAAGTTTATAACAATCTAATTTAAATTGATACCAACTTAATTTCAATAACATACAAACACTCTATTCCTAAACTGCTTCTTCCCTATCTATGTTGTTGTTATCAGAAATTACATCTTTATACATTATGTGCCTGATAACAAATTTATTATTATTTTATGCATTTATCATTTTAAATCATGTTGGACGTAACAACTAGAGTTACAGACCAAAAGCTGGCTCTTATATTCGTCAAATTACCTTTACTGGAATTTTTTTTTTTTTCTTTATATGGCTGTGAGTCATTGTTTTTCATTTCATTCTGGAGGATTCCCTTTAGCATTTGTTGCAGGGCAGGTCTAGCCATAGCAAACTCCCTTACCTTTTGTTTATCTGGGAATGTCTTGATTTTGACCTCATCTTTGAAGGACAGTTTTGCCAGATACAGAATTCTTTGCTGACAGTTCTTTTCTTCAGCACTTTAAGAATTTCATTCTACTGGTTTGTGAGGAGAAGCCATCATTTAATTTTATTGAGGATCCCTTGTATATGATAATTCACTTCTTTCTTGCTGCTTTCAGGATTCTCTCTTTATCTTTGTTTTTTGAAAGATTCTAACATTTCTTGGTCTGTATTTCTTTGAGTTCATCCTACTTGGAGTTTGTTGAGCTTTTAGAATGTGTAGATTCATGTCTTTTATCAAATTTGGGAAGTTTTCTGCCGTTGTTTCTTCAAATGTTCTTTCTGTCCCTTTTTCTTTCTTCTCTTTCTGGGACTCCCATAGTGCATATGTTGGTTTGTTTGATGGTGTTGCACAAGTTCCTTAGGCTCTGTTCTCTTTTCTTCATTCTTTTTTGCTCCTCAGACTCAATAATTTCATTTGTTCTGTCTTCTGGTTGGCTAATTCTTTCTTCTGCCACCTCAAATCTGCTGTTGATCACCTCCAGTGAATTCTTCATTTAAGTTATTGTATTTTCAGCTCCAGTAATTCTGTTTGGTTCCTTTTAGTGTCGGCCTCTTTACTGATATTCTTGTTTTGTTCATGTATTCTTTTCCTGATTTCCTTTAATTCTTTGTCTGTGTTTCTGTTTAGTATTTGAGGATATTTAATGCTGTTGTTTTAAAGTCTTCTAATCTGTTCATTATCTGGGATTCCACAGAGATGGTTTGTCATTTTATTTTGTTCTTTTGAATGTGCTCTTCTTTTCTGATTCTTTGTATGCTTTGTGATTTTCTGTTAAAATCAGGATATTTGAATATTATAATATTTTAGTTCTAACTCAGATTTTCCCTTTCCCCCAGGTTTGGAATTTTGTTTTTAATTGATAAAGGCTCTAATAGTCTGTTTGTTTAGTGACCTCCCTTAACTATTTTTGCGTTAACTGCCCTCCTAGACTTGTGTGAACACTGAGGACTCAAAACACCCATGCCCAGCTAGTGTTTTGAAACAGACTACCTTGTACTCCAGGGAGAGGAGAACCCATCTCTCCCAGTCTTTTCAATTTGTTCTGTGTTGGGGACTTCCTTCAACACTTAGGCTGGCTTGCAGTACACTTAGAGATCAGCCTGAGGTGAAACTGTAGGGTCTTAGGTATTTTCTTTGCGTGCATTTTTCCCTGAGCATGTGTATGACTTTCTCAATTCCACTATATACAAAACAATTTTCTTTGCTAGTGGGCTACTTTTCTTGAATCCGTTCTTTACTTTAGGGGGCAGCGCATTGAGGAGGGTTATGTTAAGGAGGTAGGGAGTTTAATTCCAACCCTGTTTTCTTGCATGCTCTGAACCTCAGGTTCTGTCCCAGACAGGGCTTTAAAACCCACCATGTGGAGGATGAGATTGACAGTGCCCCACATGGCTGTCATATGGATTTCTGCCCCACTTCCAGTGCATACCCTGTTTGTTTATGGTCCCTGGATTTCTTTTGCTTTCTAGTGAGCTCACCTATGTATTTGAAAGGATGTTTGTAATGTTTTATCCAACATATATTATAGGTGTTTTGTAGCAGGAAGTTTTTTTAGTTTTCCAGTCCTCCATGTTGCCAGAAATAAGTGATATTCTCCTTCTAAGGAATAAAAATTATGATCTGTGATTCTTAGGAATATGAAAAATAGCTCATCTTAGAAACTCTTAAGTCTGTCCTCCAACAATAAAGGCACACCAGGCACCGGGTAGAACTTTTCAAGAGTGTTTTGAATGATGATATTTTGCACTGAGATGTCTTCTCTGTTTTCTTTACAGGGCACTGCTCTGAGGGGTGAAAGTGCTATAGTTTGGGGCATTCTTAGCATTCAGAAAGCAACCAGACATGTCCTTGGATGACATTAAGATGAAATCTACTGACTTCCTGCAAACAGCGCACCTAGACAGTGGGGGCTTCGGAAAAGTGTCTCTATGCTGTCACAGACTCCATGGACTTGTGATACTGAAAAACGTATACACAGGGCCCAAGCGCACCGAGTGAGTTGGGAGCACAGGTGGGGTGGGACAAATTGAGGGATTGCCCCAGAGAGTAATCGTTGTGGAGGTGTGGGACAGTGTAGTGAGTAAGGGTAGTGCAGGCTTGAGAGTGAGACAGATGTGGTTTATATCTCAGTACATGGCCTTTATGTCAGGTGGAACAGTAGCCCTGCAAGTGGTTATTATTATTAACCCTGTGTTACACAGGAGGATTCTGAGGCTGGTGGCTAGTGAAGCTCACAGCCAGTAAATAACAGAAGAAAAATGAAGGGAAAAGAAATAAAGGGTGATGAGGGAGGCAATGAGAATAAAATAAGAAGGATCACTGAAAATAGGCCTTATTTGTTTGTTTCACATTTTTGGTGAGGACACCAGCCTTAACTATGATAATAAAGGTGATTCGTTAGAGGTTCAAAGAACCTTCGCTTTGAAAGCAACTGGTGGCATAGTTTTAGTTCTCCCTCTTCTTGTCAAGTTGGTTATGAGAGTGGCTGCATTTTTTTTTTCTATACTGTCCAATATAATCTCTTTTTTTTAATGTGACATTGTTGCTACGTATTTACTTTTCATTCATTTGTGCATTGATTTAATGTTTATTGAATACCCATTGGAAAGTGGGAATACAAAGATGAACGAGAAATTGCCCGGCCTTCTAAAGCTTGTAGGCTGTCCCTGGAAGAGATGAATCATACACAAGTAATTAAAAACATGTGAGATGTGATGGGTTGGAGGTGTATACAGAGTTTTCGGGGTGTGCTGAGGGAGAAGGGCCTACCTCTGCCCATGTTTACCCAGCACTTTTCCTTCCTACAGATACAATGAGTCCCTTCTTGAGGAGGGGAAGATGATGCACAGACTGAACCATAATCGAGTGGTGAAGCTGCTGGGCGTCATTATTGAGGATGGCAACTACTCTCTCGTGATGGAGTACATGGAGAAGGGAAACCTGATGCAAGTGCTGAAAGGGGAGGTAGAGAACTCTGATGCACACTTCATAGACACTGACGTGGCTGCTGGTTGTTGATTATGGTTATCAGTGTGGTAATCTTTTGTAGCTTACTGAAGTGAAATAAGTGAAATAATATGTTTGTAAATTGCTAGATATTTAGGATTTTCTGAAGTCAGTCCCTCGTTAAATCTTCCTTGACTTTCCCTGTCCAGAGGTGCTCTGTCACCTATCAATTCCTGCAGATAGCTGTCTGTATCACTCACTTAGTACTGCAGTTGTCTTTTTACAATCCTTTCAGCCACTCTAAGGTCCACAGTTCAGAGATAGGCCCTGTCTTCATGAAGTACATGTTCTGATGTGGGGTATATACATAATGGATAACAGTTACAAATTGATTGAGTAGTTAAAGCATGCATACTATAATTATATGACTTACTGTAAGAGAAGAAGGAATGTTAGTGATTACATACTGATACCATTTAAGGAACATTTATTTTAGGTTAAATATAGAAAATTACAGGCAATAACACTGGATATGATTTAACACAGGTACCTAAAAATTGTTTATCAAAACCAAATATTTTTAAAACTTATTTTTTTTTAGGTTTATGCACCCATTAAGAGCAAGGTCTTGTGCTAGTTGTTCAAGAATCAGTAGCAAGTATAACACTGACAAGTAACAGGAGGCAGACAGGTAAATGGAGGTGCGTTAGGAAGGTGTTTTGGTAGACAGACTTGCAGTGTGCTATGGGAGCAGAGGAGAGGCGCCTGCCCTAGCTGGGGCAGACAGGAAAGGCTTCCAGGAGAGGACGTGTGAGGTTTGAAGGACATGGAGAAGTTTTGAAGGAGAGAATCAAGGGATAAGTATTTCAGGCAGAAAGAATGGCCTGTCCAAATGAATGAGTTGCCACATTTTGCAAACTGCAAATAACTGGGTTTGCCCAGAGCATAGATTGCCCAGATCCCTGTGAGGAATGGTGGGATATGACTGCCTTTATGGCAAATAGTCCTCTTTTTCCCATCTTCTCCCCCTCCACCCCACAGCTGCCTGGTAAACCAAAAAAACCAAACCCATTGTCATCAAGTCGATTCCAACTCCTAGAGACCCCAAAGGACAGAGTAGAACTGCCCCATAGGGTTTCCAAGGCTGTACAGAAGCAGACTGCCACATCTTTCTCCCACAGAGTGGCTAGTGGGTTCGAACCACTGACCTTTCAGTTAGCAGCCAGGTGCTTTAACCACTGTGCTACCAGGGCTCCTACAGCTGCCCCAGGCTATGTCAATTCTTTTTTGTCAACAGACATCTCTCAGAAATGCAGACACTTGTGGGAAAGATAAAAGGTGACCACTTATACACATTATATTGTAATTTGATCAGATTGCTCTCCTCCCCAAAACCAGATGGTATTAATTGCATGCAGTAAGTAGCCATTGTGACTGGCAGTGAAGTCAGTTGGGGCATGAAGCATCCTACAGGATTAGGGTAACCTAAGGAACACCAGTGGGGCAGAGAAAGAAAGTCAGGAGGACAATACAGAAAGAGGGTGGGAGGATAACCAACTTTACTTGCTTAGAATATTTTCCTAAATCCAAGTGTATACTAAGGAAGACGGGAAAGAATCTCTTCTGCTATTTTGTACAGTAGTAATCAGGCTTTTAATACTGCAGTTCAGCTACATTATGAGTTAAATATGGTTTGGGGGTTGACATGGGAGTCTAACTTCCATCATTTAAATTTTTTTCTGTTTACAGACAACCAATATGTATGTATACATATACATAAATTTTTAGGAAGCAGCCTGTTTGTAAACTGGGGGCTGTGTGTATGTGTATACCAAAAACTATTGCCGTGGAGTCAATTGCAACTCATAGCGAACCTATAGAACAGAGTAAAACTGCCCCATAGGGTTTCTAAGAAGCAGTTGGTGGATTCAAACTACTGACCTTTTGGTTAGCAGCTGAGCTCTTAACCACTGTGCCACCAGGGCTCCATATGTATAAATATATATGTGTATATATTTGTATATGTACATATATACGTATACACATATACATATATACACACACATATAAATATATACATTTCAGTGTTAAACAAAACTAATGTTTTGTTTAATCACTATAATAGAAACTGGAATTGTTTCCTAACACTGATGTTCATATAACTGGAGTACAGTAGTAAAGGTGAGCTGAGACTATACAAAGACCTGAAGTATCTGATACCAAATTACTAAATACATAATAAATTATCTTCAGCATAGGTGTTTTGGTTGTTGTTGTTTGTTTTGGTAAAAATATATGTAGCAAAAGATACACTATTTCAGCAATTTCTACACATACAAATCAGTGACACTGATTGTATACTTTAAGTTGTGCAGCCATTCTCATTATCATTTCCCAAATTATTCCACCACCATTAACTTAAACTTACTGCCTCCCTAAGCTTCTCATCCAACCTTTTGAGTTGCTCTTTGTTTTCACATAAATAATTCTTTAAAACAGCACAGTGCTCAAGATAGACATACTTTACTATTTAAGTTAAACCGTTACTGAATGTTTTTATCAAAGATTCTATAGAAGAATCCTGATCAAAAGGGGGAAAATGTGCTGGAACAGAATTTCAAATTCTTGATGGAATCCATATTTTCTGGGGCCACTGAGGCTGGTTGAACTCCTGAAACTATTGCCCTGAGATAATCTTTAAACTTTAAACCGAAACTATTCCCTGAAGTCTTTGTTCAGCCTAGTTTTAACATCATGTCTCATAGCTTAATTTTTACATGGTTGGAATTAATGTCAATACATTGTTTTATTTTCTTTTTTCTCTTAACTTTACTTCATATCCACATTTCTATGGCATTGTTCTCATATTTAATATACATATGGAATCACATCATTTTAATACACTATGAAGAATGTTTGTATATATAATTATCCATTCATTCAACAAGGATCCACTGTTCAGGTACCACACTATGTACTAATATGCAATCCTAAATAGTAATGGTAATATATGGTTTTATTCTCAAGGAGCTTAATTTTATAGCATTTTTATATGTTGCCAGAATGGCATAGAATTTTAATTTTTACACTGACAAGATACAACATAAATACCCTGAGGCCCTGGAATGAAATCTCTCTTTAAAAGGTGGCTTGTTCTATACTGACAGCAGTGCTGCAGAGCATGGTAGAAGGGCATCTGGCAAATGTAGCCTCGAGTTCAGACCCTGTTACTCTTTAATGAAACAGTTGTTTTGGCCTGCTTGATTACTTTCCCATTTCATAGAGTTAATATCACTTGTTTTAGGTCAGCATCCCCCTTTCTGTAAAAGGAAGGATAATTTTGGAGACTGTTGAAGGAATGTGCTACTTACATGGAGAAGGTGTGATACACAAGGACCTGAAGCCTGAAAATATCCTCGTTGATGATGACTTTCACATTAAGGTAAACCACAGTCTATAAGCTTCTAGAAGATTGGAGTAATTTTAATTCTTCACTGTAAATCCATTTTGTAGATGGTAAATGATAAAGGAAGATGTATCTCAGCTTATAACTGGTGATGGTGATGCCGAAAGGTTCTACCAAGGCTTGGAAAGATACAGAATTTATGGAGTTGGGAAGTAACTGTAAGGATGTAATTCTTATGTCTTTTTGGGAGGAGTAGAATTGAATGTTTACTAGATTTCTTTTTTCTTTTCCTCCTCTGTTAGAGACTTTGAGATACAGACATTCAAGGGTTGCCTTTTTCACCTTGGAATGGGTCATGTGCCTCATCATTTTCCCCGGGAAATGTGTGTGAATGAGGAAGTGAGGGAAGCATGAGGGCGTGTGTGGAAAAATCCTAGTGTTCAAAGATGGCCCAAGAGTCGGATCAGCAGCAAGCTGGCCATTTGGCATAAAAAACTTCTGCTTTGAAAGTTGGCTGCATTTATATTTTTTATTTGTTTACTTCCATGTATATTTTTTACCAATTTCCTTTTGAAAACTCTTAACTCTTTCTGTTGTAGTAAAGGGAACAAGGAAAGGGAATTTTTGTTTTGTTCACTCAAGGAGAAGATTTAACTAGGGAGAGCATCATATCCAATTGGGCTTGGTCACAAGAATCAGACTCAAGAATCTGAAAGGAGAAGCAGCATTCAAGAGGAAGGACTCATGAACTGTTTGCACAAGAAGATTCTGCATCTAGTTTTGTTTTAGTCTTGGAGGCGTTTTTATCCCTGTGTCTTTAAAGGGAGGTTATTTCTTTACATTAATAACTGTTATGTTCTGGGATGAATTAAGGTCGAGTAGCCCCACTGTGGATTTTAGGTAATCACATGCCAAAATTCATCCCCAAATACTTGCTTGGATCTCTAGAGGCAAAAGTGGAACTGTCACCTTTGATTTCTTCTTAACTGTGTTTTTCTGTTATTTTGCCCTACCACCTCTCTCTTTGTTTTGTGAATAACCTTGGTGTCTCTCTGCTGCTTTATGTTTTTCTCCTCCTTCCTATCCTGTCTTCTCTTAGGTTCAGGCTATCAGCTCAAAACAAGTAGCACCACAGTCCTTATCCTCAGTGTGTCTTTGGAATCCTTGGAAACTCACATCCATGAGCCTCTGGACATCATTTGAGAAAATAGAAGGTGCAGCACCCAGTCGCCATCTGCAGCACAAATAGGAGGTCTGCTGAGGAGAAAATACTCATTTTTTCCCTAGCTCTGGGAGTAGCTGAATAACATAGGCAGAGTAAATGGGGAATTAGAATAAATATATTTTATTATTGTTGTTCGTATCAGAAATGTCCTCTGCTTTTCTCCTCTCTTGCCCCAGAAAATTCCCTGCTTTTATTGCCTAAGAATTAAGGTACCAGAATCTCACATGGACATCTCAGGGGGAGGGAAGGATTTTCCAGATGGCTTAGAAAACACAAAGTTTCAATGAGTTTGTGATTGCAAGTCATCTTACATTTAAAACAGAAGTAGCTGTTTTAAACATGTCCAGTGCAGCCATTTCTGGAAAATTCATTGTACCTCACATCTATTGGATAAGCCCCCACATTTAAAGCCAAATCTGATTTGCTTATAGCCTTCACAGAACAATCCCATTGGTTTGATTTGTCTTGCAGATAGCAGATCTTGGTGTTGCTTCCTTTAAGACGTGGAGTAAACTGACTAAAGAGGAACATAACGAGCAGAGGAAAGTGAATTGTACCTCCAAGAGAAATGGCGGCACCCTCTGCTATATGGCCCCCGAGCATCTGAATGATGTCAACGCAAAGCCCACGGAGAAATCAGATGTATACAGCTTTGCCATAGTACTTTGGGCAATTTTTGCTAATAAGGAGCCATATGAAAGTAAGACATTTGTAAAGAAGTGGGATTTGGGTATTACTCAAATTGCTGCATGAAATAATGGCCTTCAGAGAAATCAGTTAAGAAGTTGTTTGTTCATTTAATGTCTTCCTTACCCACTATACTATAAGCCCCATGAGTGCTGGGACCCCATCTGACTTACTCACTGCTGTTTCCCCGGCACCTACATACACAGTGCCTGGACCATAGTAGGTGCTTAGTACATTTTTGTTGAATGAATGAGTAATATCAGCTTAGGAATCGGGGATCACAGGACCGATAGGAACCTTGACGGTACATCTAACCTGGGGAGGTGCTGTAAAGTTCCAGGATTCTCCCCGGACAGGAAATCTAGCTTACTTCTGCTTACTCAGACTTACCCTTCATACTACAAGGCATAAACTTCATACTTACGTTTATTCACTTACTCCTTCATTTAATTTTTTTTTTCCCAGTACTTACTGTGGGCACTTTGATAACTAGGAATATGAAGATAAATAAGATACGATTCATGCAGGAAAACAGATAGATAAATCATTCTTTAATTTTCTTAGTGCCTAAACTAATGGACATTTTTCTACACATTCTTCTTGGATGGTTTTTATCGGTTCCCACGGTTTAATGACCATCTCTTTGCTGATAGTTCTCAAAGCTCTGTTTCTAGCCCTGGCCTGGATATCTGGTTGTCTATTAGTCAGATCCATTACTTGCACCCAAGGAGCCTCCACAGCAACATTCCTCCCAAAAAATTCATCTCCTAACTGTTCTCCCTGTAGCCCACTCAGCTTTGCTGCTCCTCTTATGTTCAGAAAGTGACATTATCATCCACCTACCTAGTTGCCCAGCCAGAAACCTTAGGATCATCCCAAACTGAACCTTGTCCCTCATCTCCCACATCCAACTAGATGTCAGAACTGTGAATTCTTTATATGTGAATTCACACACCTCTGTCGCCACTGGCCTCTTTTTAGTTCAAGCCCTCTTTAGTTCTGCTTCAGATTCCTTGTCTATCTCACTTTATCCTCATCTGGCCCATCATTCACCCTGCAGCCAGAGCAATCATTCCACAACAACCAGCTCACTTACCTATTTAAAATCCTTCACACTCCCAGGGCCTTCAGGATAACATTCAAATTTCTCAGCATGGAATACAAGGCCCTTTATGGTTTGGCCTTTGCTTCTCTCTCTAGCTTGATTCTTTCCCATTCCCTCCTTTGTCAGAATGCCTAGTTATATTTGTATTTGTGGGACACATCATGATTTCTGTAACTTCCAATCTGTTCGTCTCCTGCTCCCCTAGCCTGGAATCCTTCTCCAAATCCTCCTTTCCCATTCTTTACCTGGATAAATCTGACGCATTTTTCTGGACTCAACACAGCCTTTTCTGACCTTCCAGTCCTGATTGTCTTACCAGAACCCCTGGTACTTACTTCTGTCATAGCAGTGATCACTCTACATTTTACGTCACTCTCATTGAGCTGAGTTCCTTAAAGGCAAGGGCTGTACTGTATTTGTCTTTGTATTAAAACCTGGAGTATGTTATTGGGTTTACTCACATACTCCATTTATTCTACCAGAAGGCAGCTTTGTTGCTAATTCCTTCATGTGCAGAAATTAAAATGTTTTGATCATCTTTGCAAAGGACTTTGTGAGCTTCTTGTCACAAGTCCATTCTGCCCCTACTGAATGAGGCAGCAACATTGTCCAAGTTCTGTTACCTTCCTGCTGGTGAGAGGAGCGGGACCTGAAAGAGAATCTCAGCTTAAGCTCCTCTTTGCCTTATAGATGCAATCTGTGAGCAGCAGTTGATAATATGCATTAAATCTGGGAACAGGCCAAATGTGGAAGACATCATAGAGCACTGCCCAAAGGAGATTATTAGCCTCATGAAGCACTGCTGGGAGGCGAACCCGGAAGTTCGGCCAACATTTGCTGGTAAGAGCTTCTATTATGACTGTGTAGGGTGCATTCCAGGTGGTGATTTTCCTAGTAAGATGTTTTCAGGAACTTGGTTTGGGTCTTTAGAAAACTGAGTTCCTCTTTACTTATGGTTTCAGATATTTTGTGCAATGAAAAGATGCCATCCCTCCCAAAACCATGAAGGCTGAACAAATGGACATTTTTCTATACAGTTTTCTTGGATAGGCCCTCTTGTTTTTTACCTTCTGTTATTTCCTTTCCCTTCCCTTGTTTATCTGGCATCTTTGTAAATGTATTTGGTCCTTCAGATTGGACCTGTACTAGAGGGAGAAAAAAAGGGACACAATGTTTGCCACATCCATGCACTTCTTCCCCATTCTGGTATATTACCTAGGATCTTGAGGGGGGTTCAGAGGAAAGAAGAAAATCAGTAGAGGAAAAAAGAAATAGTAAGAAGGCAGTAAGGCACTTCGCCCCCATATTTCTGCTCTGAGAAAACAGAATTAAAGCACCAAAGAATTCCAGAGGTACTTTGATTTAGTTACCTGTTTTCTTATGCACTTAGTCAGCCTTAATCTTCTGTTGTTTGTTTTTTTTTTTACTTTTATAATGCCTTTTTCATTTTTTTAATTAAAGTTTTTCTTTTGAGATAATTGTAGATTCAACATGCAGTTGTAAGAAGTAATATGGAGAGATCCCGTGTACTCAGTTTCCCCCCAATGATAACATCTTATAAAACTACAGTACAATGTCACAACAAGAGTAGTGACAAGGATACAGATACAGAAGAATCCCTCATGTTGCCCTTTTGTAGCTACATCCACCTCTTTCCCTTCACCCTCTCCTTAACTCCTGACAATCACCAGTCTGTCCTCCATTTCTAGTTTTGTCATTTCAAGAATGTTATGTAAATGGAATTACACAGTATGTAACCTTTTGGGGTTGGCTTTTTTTCACTCACCATAATTCTCTGGAGATTCATTTGGATTCTTTTGTGTATCCACAGTTTGTTTCTTATTATTGCTGAGTAGCATTCCATGATATGGATGTAGCAAAATTTGTTTAAACATTCACCCACTGAAGGGCATCTTGGTTTCTACTTTTTGGCTATTATGAATAAAGCTACTATAAATATTCATGTACAGTTTTTTGTGTGAATGTAAGTCTTCATTTCTCTGAGATAAGTGCCAAGGAGTGCAGTGACTAGGTCATATGACAGTTACATATACAGATTTAAAAAAAAAAACAAAAAACTGCCAAACTCTTTTCCAGAGTGGCTGTGCTAACTACATTGCCACCAGCAGTGTGTGAGTGATTAGTTTTGTCTGCATCCTCGCTAGCATTTGGTATTGTCACTATTTTAGCCATTCTGATAGGTGAGTAGTGATATCTCATTGTGGTTTTAATTTTTCTTTAATTGCTAATGATGTTGAATATCTTTTCATGTGTTTATTTCCCCTTCTTTGGTGAAATGCTACATCATGTCTTTTGCCCATTTCTAATTGGATTGTTTTGAGTTTTTTACTGTTGTTAATTTTTTTAATTGATGAGGGTTTACAGGGCAAATTACTTTCTTATTAATTAATACACATTGTTTTGTGACATTGGTTGCCGACGCTCTCCCCTCTTGACATTGGATTCCCCCTTACCAGCTTCTTGACCCCTCCTGCCTTCTCGTCCTTGCCCCTGGGCTGGTGTGCCCATTTAGTCTCGTTTTGTTTTATGGTCCTGTCTAATCTTTGGCTGAAGGGTGAACCTCAGGAGTGACTTCAGTACTGAGTTAAAAGAGTGTCTGGGGGCCATACTCTCGGGGTTTTTCCAGTCTCTGTCAGACCAGTAAGTCTGGTCTTTTTTTGTGAGTTAGAATTTTGTTCTACATTTTTCTCCAGCTCTGTCCAGGACCCTCTATTGTGATCCCTGTCAGAGTGGTCAGTGGTGGTAGCCTGGCACCATCTAGGTGTGCTGGACTCAGTCTGGTAGAGGCTGTGGTAGTTGTGGTTCATTAGTCCTTTGGACTAATCTTTCCCTTGTGTCTTTGGTTTTCTTCATTCTCCCTTGTTGCAGATGGGGTGGTACCAGTGGAATATCTTAGATGGCTGCTCACAGGCTTTTAAGACCCCAGCCGCTACTTACCAAAGTAGAAGGTGGAACATTCTCTTTATAAACTGTGTCATGTTAATTGAGCTAGATGTCCTTTAAGGCTATGGTCCCCAGCCCCCAGCCCAGTAATTTGGTCCTTCATAGAGTTTGCATGTGTCTGTGAAGCTTCCATGACCTTGCCTTGGTCAAGTTGTGCTTACTTCCTCAGTATTGTGTATTGTCTTACCCTTCACCAAAGTTACCTCCTATCCATTGTATAGTCATTGTATAGTTTTTCCCTCCCCACCCCTCCCTCCCTCTTATCCATCAAAGATTGTTTCTTTTTGTGTGTAAACCTCTTCATGAGTTTTTACAGTAGTAGTCTCATCCAGTATTTGCCCTTTTGTGATTAACTTATTTCAGTCAGCATAGTGCCCTCCATATTCATCCATGTTATGAGATGCTTTGCAGATTCATCATTGTTCTTTATCGTTGAGTAATACTCCACTGTATGTATGTACCATAGTTTGTTTATCCATTCATCTGTTGATGGGTATCTAGGTTGTTTCCACCTTTTTGCTATTCTGAAATAATGCTGCAATGAACATGGATGTGCATATGTCTATTTGTGTGACTGCTCTTTTTTTTTTTATTGTGCTTTAGGTGAAAGTTTACAGCTCAAGTTAGTTTCTCATACAAAAATTTATACATATATTGTTATGTGACCCTAGTTGCAACCCCTATGATGTGACAGCACACTCCCCCTTTCTACCCTGGGTTTCCCGTGTCCATTCAACCCGCTCCTATCCCTTTCTGCCTTCTCATTGCGCCTCTGGACAGGAGCTGCCCATTTAGTCTTGTGTATCTGCTTGAACTAAGAAGCCTACTCTTCATGAGTGTCATGGTTTGAATTATGTCCCCAAAAAAAATTGTGTATCAATTTGGCTAGGCCATGATTCCTGGTACTGTGTGATCTTCCTGTATGTTGTAAACCTGCCTCTACTGTGTTAATGAGGGAGGATATGTGGCAGTTGTGTTAGTAAGGCAGGACCTGATCTACAAGACTGGATTGTGTCTTGAGGCAGTCTCTTGAGATATAAAAGACAGAAGTGAGCAGTGAGACAGGGACCTCATACAATCAAGAAAGCAGTGCTGGGAGCAGAGCGCGTAATTCAGACCTGGGTCCCTGCGCCGGGAAGCTCCTAGTCTGGGAGAACACTGAAGAGAAGAAGGCCGACAGAGAGGAAAAAGCCTTCCCCTGGAGCTGACGCCCTGAATTTGGACTTTTAGCCTACTTTGACTTTGAGGAAATAAACTTCTCTTCGTTAAAACCATCCACTTGTAGTGTTTCTGTTATAGCAGCACTAGATGACTAAGACAACGAGTATTATTTTATGTTTTATAGTCCAGTCTAATCTTTGTCTGAAGAGTTGGCTTTGGGAATGGTTTTAGTTCTGGGTTAACAGAGAGTCCCAGGGCCATGTCTTCTGGGGTTCCTCTAGTCTCAGTCCAACCATTAAGTCTGATCTTTTTACATGAATTTGCGTTCTGCACCACACTTTTCTCCTGCTCCGACAGGGCCTGTCTATTGTGTTCCCTGTCAGGGCAGTCATTGGTGGTAGCCGGGCACCATGTAGTTCTTCTGGTCTCAGGCTGATGGAGTCTCTGGTTTATGTGGCCTTTTATCTCTTGGGCTAATATTTTGCTTGTCTTTGGTGTTCTTCATTCTCTTTTGCTCCAGGTGGGTTGGGACCAATTGATGCGTCTTAGATGGCCACTCGCAAGCTTTTAAGACCCTAGACACCACTCACCAAAGTGGGATGCAGAACATTTTATTAGTAAACTTTGTTATGCCGGTTGACCTAGATGTCCCCAGAAACCATGGTCCCCAGCCCCCGCCACTGCTGCTTTGTCCCTTGAAGTGTTTCATTGTGTTCAGGAAACTTCTTGGCTTTTGGTCTAGTCCAGTTGTACTGACTTCCCCATATTGTGTGCTGTCCTTCCCTTCACCTAAGATAATTCTTGTCTTCTATCTAGTTAGTGAATTCCCCTCTTGTGTGACCGCTCTTATTTCTCTAGCATATATTCCTGGGAGTGGGATTGCTAGATCATATGGTATTTCTATTTCTAGCTTTTTAAGGAGGTGCTATATTGTTTTCCATAGTGGTTTTACCATTTTACATTCCCACCAGCAGGGCATAAGAGTTCCAATCTCCCCACAGCCTCTCCAACATTTGTTATTTTCTGTTTTTTTGATTCATGCCAGTAATGTCGGGATGAGATGGTATCTCATTGTAGATTAGATTTGATTTGCATTTCTCTAATGGCTAGTGATATCGAGAATTTCCTCATTGTGTTTGTTAGCCGCCTGAATGTCTTCTTTGGTGAAGTGTCTGTTGATATCCTTTGCTCATTTTTTAACTGGAGTATTTGTCTTTTTGTTGTAGAGGTGTTGGATTTTCCTGTAGATTTAGGGATTAGACCTTTGTTGGATTTGTCATAGCCAAAATTTTTTTTCCAGTCTGTAGGTTCTCTTGTTACTCTTTTGGTGAAGCATTTTGATGAGCATAGCATTTAATTTTTAAAAGATCCCAGTCATCTGGCTTATCTTCTGGTGTTTGTGTATTGTTAGTTATGGTTTGTATACTATTTATGCTGTGCATTAGGGCCTCTAGTGTTGACCCTATTTTTTCTTCTATAATCTTTATAGTTTTTGGTTTTATATTTTAGGTCTTTGATCCATTTTGGATTTGTTTTTGTGTATGGTGTGAGGTATGGGTCCTTGTTTCATTTTTTTACAGAGGTCATTCAGTTTTGCCAGCACCATTTCTAAAAAGACTGTCTTTTCCCCATTTAATGGACTTTGGACTTTTGTCAAAGATAAGGTGACCGTAGGTAGATGAATTTACATCTGAGTTTTCAGTCTGTTCCATTGGTCAATGTGTCTATCGTCGTACCAGTACCAGGCTGTTTTGACTACTGTAGCTGTGTAGTAGGTTGTGAGGTCAGGTAGTGCGAGGCCTCCTGCTTTATTCTTCTTCAGTAGTGCTTTACTTATCCGAGGCCTCTTTCCTTTCCATATAAAGATAATCATTAGCTTTTTTATCTCATTAAAGAATACTGTTGGTTATTTGGATTGGGATTGCATTGTATTTGTAGATTGCTTTAGGGTCGCTATGAGTTGGAATTGAGTCCACAGCAACAGGCTTGTTTTTATTTGTTTTTTGGGTAGAATTGACATTTTCACAATGTTGAGTCTACCTATCCATGAGCTTGGTATGTTTTTCCATTTGTGTAGGTCTCTTGGTTACTTGCAGTAGTGTTCTGTAGTTTTGTTTGTAGAGGTCTTTTATGTCCCTGGTTAGATTTATTCCTAAGTATTTTATTTTTTTAGGGGCTATTGTAAATGGTATTGCTTTCCTGATTTCCTTTTGGTAGTTCTTTTTATTGGTGTATAGGAATCCAACTGATTTTTGTATGTTTATCTTGTATCCTGCTACTCTGCCGAATCTATTAGTTCCAGTCATTTTCTTGTGGAGCCTTTCAGGTTCTCTATAGTATCATATCATCCACAAATAGGGATAGTTTTACTTCTTCCTTACTAATTTGGATGCCTTTTATTTCTTTTTCTTGGCTTATTGCTGTAGCTAGGACTTCCAGCACAGTGTTAAATAGGTGTAGTGATAAAGGGCATCCTTGTCTTGTTCCTGTTCTGAGGAAGAATGTTTCCAGCCTCTCTCCATTGAGAATGGTGTTGGCTGTTGGCTTTGTACAGATGTCCTTTATTATGTTAAGGGATTTCCTTTCTATATCTTTTTTTTTTTTTTTATTTTATTGTACTTCAGGTGAAGGCTTACAGAACAAATAGTTTCTCATGAAACAGTAGTACACATGTTGTTTTATAACATTGGTTAACAACCCCACAACGTAACATATTAACCCTCTAAATTCTCAACCTTTTTTTTTTTTGGTGAAAATACACATAGCCAAAGATACACCGTTTCAAAAATTTCTACATACACAGTTCAGTGACATTGACTACGCTCTTCCAGTTGTGCTGTTATTCTCACTTAAGATGAAGGCTTACAGAACAAAATAGTTTCTCATTTAACAGTTACTACAAATGTTGCCCTATGACAAAGGTTAACAATCTCACAACACATCAACAATATCCTTAACTCAACCTTGGGTTCCCTATCACCAGCTTCCTTGTCCTCTTCTGCCTTCTGGCCCTTGTCACTGGACTCCTGTACCTCGTTAGTCTCATTTGGTTTTACAGGGCTGTCCACTCCCAGGCTGAACAGTGAACCTCGGAGGTAACTTCACCACTGAGCTAAAAGGGTGTCTGGGGGCCATACTCTCGAGGTTTCTCCAGTCTCCTTTAGGCCAGTAAATCTGGTCTTTTTTTTGTGAGTTAGAATTATGCTGTACATCCTTCTCCAGCTCTGTCCAGAACCCTCTGTTGTGATCCTGGTCAGAGCAGTCAGTGGTGGTAGCTGGGCACCATCTAGCTGTACTGGACTCAGTCCGGTGGAGGCCTTGGTAGCTGTGGACAGTTAGTCCTTTGGACTAATCTTTTCCTTTCTACATCTATTTTATTGAGAATTTTTATCAGGAATGGACATTGAACTTTATTTTATGCCTTTTCTGTATCAATTGAAATGATCATGTGATTCTTTTGTTTTATTTATGTGGTGGATTACGTTGATTGTTTTTCTAATGCTGAACCATCTTTGCATACGTGGTATGAATCTCACTTGGTCAGGGTGTATTTTTTTTATATGATGCTGAATTCTATTGGCTAGAATTTTGTTGAGAATTTTTGCATCTATATTCGTGAGAGATATTGATCTGTAATTTTCTTTTTTGTGATGTCTTTGTTTTGGCATCAGGGATATGCTGGCTTAATAGAGTGAATTTGGAAGTATCCTTTCCTTTTCTATGTTTTGAAATAGTTTGAGTTGTACTGGTTCAAGCTCTTCTCTGAATGTTTGGTAGAATTCTCCAGTGAAGCCATCTGGGCCAGGGCTTTTTTTTGTTGTTGTTGGGAGTTTTTATTACCTTTACAGTCTCTTCTCTTATTATTGGTCTGTTCATATTTTTGACCTTAGTTTGTGTTAGTTTAGGTAGGTAGTGTGTTTCTAGAAATTTGTCCATTTCCTCTGTGTTTTCAAATTTGTTGGAGTATGATTTTTCATAGTCCCCTGTTAATGATCCTTTTTATTTCAGTTGGGTCTGTTGTAATGTCCCCATTTCATTTCTTATTTGAGTTATTTGCATCCTTTCAGGAAGGGGCAGAGGCAGCACTGGGCCTAGGTGGGAGGGAGAAGATAAAGAAAAATAAAAAAATATGGCGCTGAGGGAGCCAGCCTGTGGGGGTGGCGCAGAGCTGGGAAAGCCATATGCCATAGGCTATCTGACTGAGCCATACAGCATAGTCTGTCAAGGGCGGAGGGAGGTGATGCATGGGGCTAGGTACGTGGGAGAAAGGAAGGAAGGGAGAGAGAGAAGAGACAACAACAAAAAAAAGAGAGAGAAAACAAGCAAACAAAAAAATGATGCTGAGGGAGCTGGTCTGTGATGGCTGCATAGGCCTGAGGAGGCCGTGTGCCAGTGACTCTCCCGAGTGGTGCGGCACAGCCCTTCGAGAAGGGTGAGGGTGGTGCACGGGGCTAGGTGGGAGGGAGAAAGGAATGGAAGGAAGGGAGAGAGAGGAAAGAAACAGGGGAAAAAAAAGAACAAAGCAAACAAACTAAAAAAATATGGCACTGAGGGAGCCAATTGGTGGGGGTAGACTCGAGGAGGCCATGTGCCTGTGGCTCTCTAGCCGAGTGTTGCAGTAGGGCCCTTTGAGGCGTGGGGACAGTGCATGGGAGACAGGAAAGGAAGGAAGGGAGAGAGAGAGAAGAAGCCTAAAAACAAAACAAAAAACGATGGTGAGAGAGCTGGCCAGCGTAGGCTGCATGGACTCTGGGAGGGTGTGTTCCAGTGGCTTTCTAGCCAAGCAGTACAGGACAGCCGATCGAGCAGGGGTGGGGATGGCACATGGGACTAGGTGGACGGGAGAAAGGAAAGGAAGGAAGGGATAGAGAAGAAACAACAACAACAAAAATATAGTGCTGAAGGAGCCAGCCAGTGGGGGTGCCACAAACGTGGGGAGGCCATGTGCCAGTGGCTCTCTCTCACCAGGTAGTGCAACACTGCCCGTTGAGAAGGGACGGGGGCAGCTCATGGGGCTAGGTGGGCAGGAGAAAGGAAGGGAGAGAGAGAGAGAAGAAATAGGAAAAGATGGCTCTGAGGGAGCCTACCAGTGGTGGCGGTACAGACCTGGGGAGGCTGTGTGCCAGTGGCTTTCTAGCCGAGCAGTGTGGCACAGCCCATCAAGAAAGGGAGGGGACGGCACATGGTGCTAGCTGGGCAGGAGAAAGGAAAAGAAGGAAAGGAGAGAGTGAGAAGAAATAAAAAAAAGCCAAAAAAACATTAACAACAACAACAACAAAGTGGCACTGAAGGAGCCAGTCAGTGGGTGTGTGGTGGACCTGCACAGCAGTGAGCTGGTGTCTGTCCGGTGGAGGGACCATAGCCTGTTGGAAAGCTTTGGAGGCCACGTAGAGGGGAAGACGGGTGAGTGGTGGGAAACTGTGTATCCCTGATTACTGGGTGCTCTGTCTCCTGTTGGGAGCTCCGTGAAGTTGCCTACCTGTACTCCCTGTCTGCGGTCCATGGTGGCTGTAGTCCAAGATGGCAAATCCATGCTGCATTAGCTGGTAAGGGTCCTCCTCCCATAACTCTCCTCGTTCTCTGTTCTCTGTCAGTTTCTTATTCCATTTGGGCTTGATCAAGTTCTTTATCCCTTCATTTGACGCTTAGGGTTCCAGGACTGATGTTTGTATCTGTTTTACTTAGTTTCTGGGTGTTTGCTGCAGAGGGACGGCATGATGCTTCTGTTTATAGCACCTTGTTGGCTCCCTACTGTAGAGTTCTGAGTGTTCTTTAATATATTCTGTTGTAGTTTGCAAATATTTCTTCCAGTCTGTAGTTTGGTTTTTCATCCACTTAAGAAGGTCTTTCACAGAGTAAAAGTTTTTCATTTTGATGAATCCCAGCTTATCAACTTTTCTGTGATGGATCATGCTTTTGATGTCAAGTCTGAGAACACTTAGTTAGGGTTAGAGCCCGATTTTCCCCTATGTTTTCAAAAGGAGGCTTGGTGGTGCAGTGATTAAGAGTTCGGCCACTAACTGAAAGGTCAGCGGTTCGAAACTGCTCCTTGGAAACCCTATGGGGCAGTTCTACTTTGTCCTAGAGGATCACTATGAGTCAGAATCTACTCAACAGCAAGAGGTTTGGGTTTTTGGTTTTCTTCTAAAATTTAAAAAATTTATCTAAGTCCAGGATCCTTCCTTTCCACCCCACCCCGCCCCGCCCCGCCATTAGAGTCATGGCAAATGCCTTATTGCTAACACTAACACAGAACTGAATATATTGTTATGTTTCTTGCCAGTGATGGGTCTTACTTGCCAGCTGTAGGGTCTCTATGAGTCAGAATCGACTTGATGGCAACGAGTGCGGGTTCTTGCCTATGATGGAATTTGTACTTTGTCATGATCCATTCTGAGTTAGTGTATAATGTGTGAGACTTAGGTTGAAGTTCATTTTTTTTGCCTATGAATGTTCAGTTACTTCAGCAACATTTGTTGAAAGGCTCTTTCCTCCATTGAATTGCTTTTTCTCCTTTGTCAGAAATCAGTTGAGAATATTTATATGGGGTCTATTTCTGGGTTCTCTGCTCAGTCCCATTAATATACGTATCTATCTCTCTGCCAATAGCCACAGTCTTGATAACTGAAGAGATATAATAAGTCTTGAAATTGGGTAGACGGATTCCTCCCACTTTTTTTTTCTTTTTCAAAATTGTTTTAACATTCTAGTTCCTTTGCCTTTCCATATAAAATTTAGAAAAATCTTGTCTGTATCTACAAAAAAAAAATCTTCCTGAGATTTTGCTAGGAATTGCATTGAATCTGTATATCAATTTAGGGAAAACTAGCATCTTTACTATGTTGTATGAATACAATATGTCTATCTATTTGTTTAGGTCTTCTTTGATTTTTTTTAATCAGATTATATAGTTTTCAGCATACAAGTCTTGTTTTCTTTTTCTTTTTTTGGGAGGAGATGTGGGCAATTGTAAGTAGTATTATATTTTTAATTTTGGTGTCCCAAGTATATAGAAATACAGTTGATTTTTGTATATTAATCTTGTATCTTGCAACCTTGCTGAACTCACTAATTACTTCTAGGAGTGTTTTGGACAATCTTTGAGATTTTCTATGTAGACAATCATGTCATCTGCAAATAGGGATGGTTTTATTTCTTCCTTTCTGAATTGTATGCCTTTTATTTCCTTTTTTTTTTTTTTTTTTGCTTTATGCTACTGGCAGAACTTCCAGCACTATCTTGAGTAAGAGTGGTGACAGTGGACATCCTTGCCTTGTTCTTGATCCTAATGGAAAGCATTCAGACAGTAGGTACTCTGTACTCTTAATCATGTTGAGGAAGTTCACCCTATTCCTATTTTTTTGAGAGTTTTTATCATGAATGGGTGTTGAATTTTGTCAAATGCTTTTTCTGCATCAATGAATATGATGTGATTTTTCTTATTTAGCCTATTAATATGGTGGACTACATTTATTGAGTTTTTAATACTGAACTAGCCTTGCATCCATGGAATAAACCCTACTTGGTCATGATGTATAATTCTTTTTATATATTGCTGAATTTAAGGATTTTTGTGTCTATATTCATAAGTGATATTGGTCTGTTAATTTCCTTTTTTGTACTGTCTTTGTCTGGTTTTGATGTAAGGGTAATACCAGTTTCATGAAATGAATTGGGAAGTTTTCCTTTCTCTTCTGGTTTCTGGAAGATACTGTTTGAATTGGTGTTAATTCTTTAAACATTTGGTAGAATTCTGCCATGAAACCATCTGGGCCTGGAGATTACTTTTTTGGAATTTTTTAAATTTTAAAGTTAATTTCCTTAATAGTTACAGGGCTATTCAGATTATCTATTTCATATTGAGTGATTTGTGGTAGTTTATGTTTTTTGAGGAAGTGGTCCATTTCTTTTAAGTTGTCAAATTTATGCGTGGAGTGTTGTTTACAGTATTCCCTTATTATCTTTCTGATGTCTACAAGATATGTAGTAATATCCTGTTTCATTCTTGATATTGGTAATTTGTGTCTTCTTTTTTTTTCTTTTGCTAGTCTTGCTAGAGGTTTGTCAGTTCTGTTGATTTTTTTCAAAAAACCATGTCTTTGATCCTCTGATTTTCTTTATAACTTTTTGTTTTCTATTTCATTGATCTCCACTCTTTATTGTTTCCTTTGCTTTGAGTTTATTTTGCACTTCTTTTTCTAGGTTCTTGAGGTAGGAACTTAGATTATTAGTTTGAGACCTTTGCTCTTTTTTAATGTGTGCATTTAGTGTTCTAAATTTCCTTCTTAGCAGTTTAGTTGTGCCTCACACGTTTTGGTATGTTTTATTTTTATTTTCATTCACTTTAGTGTATTTTTTTTACTTCCCTTGAGACTTCTTCTTTGAACTATGGATTATTTATAAATCCATTGTTTAGTAGCCAAGAGTTTGGAGATTTTCCTGCTATCTTTCTGCTATTGATTCTGTTTGATTCCATTGTGGTCGAAGAACACATTCTGTATGATTTCACTTATTTGAAATTTTTAATTTATTCTGGCAGTCTCTGTCTTGTAATTGGTGTGTTTAGACCATTTACATTTAATGTAATTATTGATGTTAGGGCTCAAGTCTGGCATTTTATTTTTTGTTTTCTGTTTATTTTCTGTTTTTCATTTCTCTCTTTTTCTCACTTTCTTATTGGTTCTTGAACATACTTTTTTTTTTTATGATGTTTAGCTCTTTATATTACCTTTTTTAGTGGATGCTCCAGATATTACATTATCTACACATAATTTATCACAGTGTACTGGTATCATCATGTCACCAGTTCAGGTGAAGTATAGAAACCTTACCTCTCTTTGTTTTCCTTTACGTTCTTCTGTATATAATTGTCTTAAATATTACCTCAGCATACCTCTAGAACACATCAGACAGTGTTACAAGTTTTGCTTCACACGTCAAACATAGTTGAGAAACTCAAGAGGAGAAGGAAAGCCTATTGTATTTACCCATGTTTTTGCTTATTGTGTTCTTCCTTCTGGATTGTTCAAGGTGTGTTCTTTTATTGTTTCTTTTCCTGTCCTTTAGCCATTTTTTTAAGGTTTGTCTGCTGGCGACAAATTTTCTTAGTTTTCCTTCATCTGAGAATGTCTTAATTTCCCCCTTTATTCCTGAAGAATATTTTTGTTGCGTGAGGGATCCTAGGTTCACAGTTCTTTTCTTTCAGCACTTGAAAAATATTGTGCCACTTCCTTCTGGCCTCCATTATTTTTTATGAGAAATCTGCCGTCATTTTAATTGTTTTTTCCTTGTTAGGTAAGTCATGATTTTTTTTGTCTGGCTGCTTTCAAGATTTTTTCTTTGTCTTTATTTTTCAGAGATTTAATTAAGATATGTCTTGGTGTGAATTTCTTTCTTTTTTTATTGTACTTTAGATGAAGGATTACAGAACAAACTAGCTTTTTATTAAACAGTTAGTACATGTATTGTTTTATGACATTGGTTAACAACCCCACGACATGTCAGCACTCTCCCTTCTTGACCTTGGGTTCCCTATTACCAGTTTTCCTGTCCCCTCCTGCCTTCTCATCCTTGCCACTGGGCTGGTGTGCCCATTTAGTCTAGTGTTGTTTTATGGTCCTGTCTAATCTTTGGCTGAAGGGTGGACCTCAGGAGTGACTTCATCACTGAGCTAAAAGGGTGTCTGGGGGCCATACTCTGGAGGTTTTTCCAGTCTGTGTCAGACCAGTAAATGTGGTCTTTTTGTGTGAGTCAGAATTTTGTTGTACATTTTTTTCCAGCTCTGTCTGGGACCCTTTATTGTGATCCCTGTCAGAGCAGTCGGTGTTGGTAGCTCGGCAACATCTGGTTGTACTGAACTCAGTCTGGTGGAGGCTGTCATCTACTGAACATTTTATTTTGGTTATTGTATTTTTCAGTTCTAAAATTTCCATTGCGTTTTCTTTATACCTTCTATTTCTTTGCTGGGACTTTCTGTTTCTCTGCTGAAGCTTTCTATTTTTTTCATTTGTTTCAAGCATGTTTATAATTGCTCACTGAAATGTTTTTATCATGACTGCTTTAAAATCTTTAACAGATAATCTAACATTTCTGTCATCTTAGTGTTGGCACTTATCAATTGTGTTTTTTCATGCAATTTGAGATCTTACTGGTTCTTGGTATCACATGAGGTTGTCTATTGAAACTTGGGCATTTTCTTATTACGTTATGAGACTCTGGATCTTATTTAAACCTTTTATTTTAGCTGGCATTTTCTGACACTGCTCCAGCACGGGAAGAAATCCAGGTTTCCCACTTGACTTCTTTGACACTTGAAATGAGGGGCTCCTCTTTACTGCTGGTTGGAGTGGGAGTTACAGTGGAGCTTCACTGACACTGATGGGAGTGGCCTCATTACCACTGGATGATGACAAAAGTACTAACTCTCCATTAGGCCTCCTCTGACATCTTCCCAGTGAGGAGAGGAAGGGATACCTCATTACTACCAAGTGTTGGGGGGTACAAGTCCAGGCTACCCTTATGATCACTGCTGACCCCGCAGGAGTGGAGAGGCTCATATCAGCTAGCCGAGATGAAAGTCCTGCTTCCTGGTTGGCCTTCTTTGACATCACCCCAGTGGGGTTTTGGGGTGCCTCAGTACTGCTTACACAGCCTTTACTGATGTGGGTTGGGTGGAGCCACAGTTTCTTCTGTGGTGTTTGGCTAGAGTACAGTGGTTAATGTCTAAAAGTTTTCTGTCTTTATAGGCTGCCACTTGCTTAGTCCCTTGGCTAGAGAGAGCAAGCTTTTGTTGGGACTTTTTATTTTTATTTATTTATTTATTTATTTTGTCTCTGCCTATTGGTATTTCTGGAGCCCCGGTGGTACAGTGGTTAAGAGCTTGGCTGCTAACCAAAAGGTCGGCAGTTCAGACCTACCAGCCACTCCTTGGAAACCCAATGGGCAGTTCTACTCTGTCCTGTAGAGTCACTGTGAGTCCAAATCACCTTGACGGCACTGGGTTTTTGGTTTTTTTAAGATTGGTGTTTCTGGGTTGCCAGCTTCTTCAGCTCCAAGCCTGGGATATATGAAGCAAAAAGAAAACCCAGAGAACTCACTGCTATGTTTTTCCTCAGGTCCCAGGGTCCCTGGCTGATCTGCCTTTTTCTCTCTACATTTCAGAGTTTTCTTACACTTGTTTAATATATAATATCTAGAATTTTTGTTATAATTAGTGGGAGGAATAAGGAAAAGTATATCTACTCCATCTTATTGGAAGTAGAAGTTGCCTTTTCCTTTTAATGCTAATATCTCTAAGCCTTTATACTGAATCCTTATTCTGAGTATCCCATCCTATCATAAATCAAATCCACCCCTCCTTGTTCACTTAGAGATTAATTCATATCAGGTAATCCTGAACCAGTTGGCTTTGGGCCACAGCCAGAAGAACTATGCTGTTTGGGAGGAGCTGTTGGTTTCCAGTATTGTCCTATCCCTCATTCTATCTAATTATTAGATTTGTTAGTCTTTTTATCACAGTCAGTGATTTGGAGTTGAAATTTTTATTTTACTGCTTTACCCAGATAAGTTAAGAAATTCATAAACAATAATTTACTAATATTTTAATTCTATTTTAGGAAATACTTAAGAAACTCAAAGTACTTTTTTTTTTCATATAGGCATTGAAGAAAATTTTAAGGATTTTTATTTGGAACAATTAGAAAAAGATGTAGAAGAGGATGTGAAAAGTTTAAAGGTAGGTAATATAGCAGATGCTGAAAATACTAATATGTCAAAACATATTATCAATCATGAAAACCAAAGCAACATAATTTGTTACTGAGTTTTGAGGTAAGCTAGCTTGGTAAACAAGTAAAACAAAATTAGCATTTTTGTGAAAATATCAAGTTGGCATGCTGGACCCTTTCCTCCATCAAAACTTATGAAATGAGAGAAAACATATATAGCAATATGAAAGTAAAAGAACAATACCACAGGAAAAGAATGGAGAGTACCACAGGTGGATCAGCCATTTTGGGCGAATTCTTGAAAGATAAAAAGCCAACAGAATTATGTGTGCTAAGACATATAACAGAAAAAAAAGTGTTAACCCAAAACATAATGCTGAGGAAGAACTAACTAGGAGAGCAAGTCTTAGGCCAGTATATTCTTGTGTGAAAGAAACAGCATGGTCACCTGGGACATGGACAGGGAGAGGCATGTGGGACCCACATGTATGCCAGCTAGAAAGGTTGGCTCCTCCCTCTAGTGCCCTATCCTGAGCAACAGATGGCAGCAGCATCTGCCTAGGGCTGCAGCAGTGAGCTTGGTATCTGGGGTCAGAGAGGTATGTCAAAGCCTAGGTACCACCTAACCCCAGGAGGAACAGAGACTTCCCCCACATACACACTCAGGAAATAAGCTACTGCCATAACTCTTCTAGCAACACACCCCCATAATCATGAAAGGGAGACTAAGATAAATAAAACAGGCAGGCACACAGAGTTTTTAAAATACAAAAATAAAACAACAAAAACAAACCAAACAGACTTTTGAGATACTTAATAGAGAGGTGCCCAATGCAAACCAAGGAAACAATCATAGGGACATCAGGCAAGATAGACATTAAGGCAGAAAGCATTACCACAATCAGGATTACTCTATAATGATAAAACATTCAGTTCACAGGAAGGTAATAACAACTGTAAGTCTATATATGCCCTTGATAACATGGCCTTAAGATATACAAAGCAAAAATTGACAGAACTCAAGTTATGTTGAAGGCTGGGATAATGTAAGACTTTCTGGCTGGGATAATGTAAAATTTCTAAAAATAGATAGTGATGATAGCCTAACATGGTGAATGTAATTAGTATCACTTAATTGTACACTTAAAAAGTTAAAACTTTGTTATATATGTATTTTATC